>NW_017306198.1:600000-1121683 GCF_001642055.1 Alternaria alternata
CGAACCAAAACACGACGCGAACATTTGCTTATCTGCAGAACACGAAGGACCAATCCTGCCACCAAAAAACGTCTACCACCACTGGTGTAGCTTAAATATCAGACAACTGTGAGCGAGAATTTTTTCGAGCCAGTGACACTTTGTATGCTGATCACAAAACTACTCGCAAAAGCTCGTAAGGATACTATTCCTTCCCATTCGGCGGTCTCGCCAACTCTGGAATCAGGAAGGTACCTAGCGCCGCACTAGACTACATCATCAATTTGTAGCAAAGGTTACAAGCTATGTAATCGAGAGCTGTTGCGTCGCAGCGAGCCATGCTTTGACAGATTAGCATCCCTTGGGCAGGTAGGGCGTTGCTTCTCCGTTACGGTCCCTGCGCATCCATAGCGCGTTCGCTTGGAACGAAGCTGTTTTTCCGACTCGTACCATCGCTTCACTCCGACACTTCTAGTTGCCTCTCCATCGCTTTTTTCATTTTGTGATCCTACAAGTAATCCGGCGGTGATCGCGACTGGCGCAATGGATGTTGTAGCGGTTAGATCTATGCCTGCAGGCATCGATCGAATGCAGAGCTTCAGAAAGCCGTAGCGAGCAGCGACGTAAGGTTAGGCACCTCTGGTTAGTTTCTCGTGCTCTCCTTGGTTGCCCCTAACGATTTCCTTTGATTGCAGCAACCCCTTTTGATGAAAAGGAATAAATGATGATGGTTGGGTGGTGGTGTTCGTGGTTTCAAATCGTGCCACGCGAAACTCGCGCGCGCCTGCAACTGTGACGTCAAACGCCAGTGGGACGCGACTTCCTCACCAGCCCTACCGACCGCGCTCTCACTTTCTATAGTATACTTTCTTGTCATCTTCCACAGCAACCACCCACCCAATTTTGTTCACATGGGACAAGAGAGGCCAATCTTTGTCATATTTTACTTCTCATTGTAATGACCTCGATTTTATTTGAAGCGGCTATCCAGCAGCCGGACAACGACGCGTCCAATTCGCAACTGCACAAACTCGTCTCTGCACGCGATTTCAGTGGATCGAATCTCCCCTCGGTTGCAGAGGGTTATCTTGAGGCCTTTTGCAATACCGATTTTTCCGTTGTACGGCGGCGATGGATCGGCATCGCGCTCGCGGGCATGCTGGAGAAGCCCATGGTGGCTGCACACATTAAAGGGTCGACACAGCTTCTTCACAATCTGGGTGCCGTCATTCTGAGCAGTACAGAACAAGAACAGACTAAGATCATCACTGGAATTATCATACGGCAAGCATTGGAGCAAGGCATCGAATACAGCAGCTTCTGGTCGTCGGAGAAGGTCAGACACAGTGCGCCAAGTTTTCCACTCAAAGCCGGTGCGAATTGGATGCACGACTTACAAACCTTTCTCGACGCTCTGAGCGACCTGGCACTCACGGGACCTACCGGTGAGCCCTCGATCGTGTACTTAGTCTCACTATTTGCCTCGGATGAATTCAGATGGCGGGAGTCAACTAGTGTTTTCCCTATCGCTCTTATCGAGGCTGGACTGTTAACCATCATTGCGCCTGACGAATACCTCAAAGAGTGCCAGTTTGTGGAGATACCTATCGAGCACATCTTGAGCATACGGTCAGAGCCGTCGGCATTGCACAACTCGCAGGAACAACATACAGAGCATGAACCGTGGGACCTCATCATGACAATCAAATCAAGTCCATGGAGCTACCGGCTGAACTCCGCTCAACGCATCGCGACCGAGATGTCGCTAATGTTCAAACATTCTGGAGACGCGTTGGAGTGGAAGAGCCGCATCGAGTCTTATAAGAAAGTGCATATGCACCACTCGGAAACGCCACACAACATGCCTATTGATGCCAGTTCACCTTCTGTCCGGAGTTCAAACACCAGGAGGTCGCTTCAAAGTGGCTTTCAGCTGCATCGGACAGACCGCATCGCTACTAAGAAAAGTAGCGTTTTGGCTTCTCTGCGACCACGTACACAAACTCCTCAAGCTGATCCACAGGCGCTCCACGAACTCCAGCCGCAGCATCAATCAACAATATCGAGACGCACAACACGCAGCAAAGGAAAATTACCTCGTATATCTCAGGCCGCAAAAGAGAAGATCTTTCAGAAACTCAATGCGGAATCTGACGCGCAACCTGAGGATCTCGACGTAGCCTTAGAGAATGCTCACAATGATGCTTCAGGTACTCCAATCATTATGTCATCACCACGAAAGAGATTACAGGGCACAAAAGTTGTTCCAGGCAAGAACACAGTCAAGAGCAAGTCAAAGGCACGCATACCACATACCAAACATATAGCAGACGACAATGAAGACTTCGTACCAACTCAAACAAGAACAAAGAAGAAGACGAATACAAAACGTAAAGCAGCACCAGACACTACAGCTGAAAACGAACCAAGGAAGAAGCCTCGTAACGATGTAGAGTCAAGCACGACCGGTTCGAAAGAGCAGGATCAAACAAATCCGCTTGTAAGACCACTGAAGCCACCATCTCCCGTCATATCGTCACAGCACACCTCAATTGGAGGACTCATAGGTGCCCAGAGACCTGCCGATCTCTCTGATCTCCCATTCAAGAAGCCGACAATCCCTACTAGGGTTGCCCAAACACCTTCGACCCCTACCAAGCCAAACAGAACGCCCATAAAAGCAGTATCGCGGCCGAAAACTCCTATGGAAGCACGAAGGCGTTTTGACAATGACACTTTGTGGTATATGCCGTCTTCACCACCTGTGACCGATGACGCCGAAGACAGCAACGAGTGGCTCGATGTTTCTGTTGAGACCTCAATACTCTCTAGCAACAGCAAACCTACCCCTGCGTCGCCAAATGCGGAATCGACAGCGATTTCTGGCCATGCAGATTGTAACGACGTAGCCTCCGAGAAGAAGACCGGTGATTGGCAGACCGCCAAAAGTGACCCATTCAGCCGGCGTTCCGTTGGCAAGATGGCTACATCGTTCCTACGCCGTCTGACTGGAGAAGAATCAATGGATGCAGATGATGGCCCAGATATGAGCATCTCGAACCACACGCCTCTCAAAGTCGCTGGCACTAGCAAGCCTCCTGAAGACCCAAGTTTGCACAAAACGACTCCAGCATGGATGGCTGGCCAGCAATCCACCCGTGCCTCGCAAAATTCGATCGAAGAGACCCAACAAGCCACGAAGTATCTACAGCACACCATTGAAGGAACTCAGCAACTCGTCGACGACATGCCTATTGAGGAGGTACCCGATGAAGACGATGTGAATCTTGAGGATATTACTTTCTTCGGTGATGGCGAAGGCTATCAGCAAGTTGTTAATGACTTCAATACCTCACCCGTCAAATTCCGCTCCTCACCGCCACGTCCAGGCTCTTCTAGTAGCCATAGTTCGATATCCGCTGCGCCCGAACCCTTGACTGACCCACCTGTACCATCTTCGGAAGCTGACGAGATACAGTGGGAAGCGAGCCTGCAGCCACATCAGCGCAATCTCAACGAAGTGCTAATACGCACCTCGAAGCGGGTTATGCGGCATATTGTCAACAACGAGACTAGTGTGACTGATATTGTGGAGATGTACGCAAAGGATGGCGACCATCTACTCAACACCCTGATTCAGCGACATGATACCGACCACACGCAAGTATTTGAAGAAATGGAGAACACGAAGACAAACCTTCGGGGGGAGCTCGAACGTGCTGCCAAACAGATGGCGAAAGACAGAAAACGATTCAGCACAATTGCCTGATGTTTGTGGAATCATGATGAACAATAACAAAGCCGTCGTAACATTTTATGAGGGATGTCTTTTTGCAGGATATGAATGTATGATATTAGGAAAATCTGTCCATGGGCAGTAAGAAAACACGATAGCATAGTACGAATTGTTAACAAACATGCATTAATAGTTGCTCGAACCAAATATGCATCCCATATCCTGCTTTGCATGTGCGTCATGGGTGAGTTCCTCCCGTATAGGATGCGCCTTCATGTATAGAACTCTCGCGAGAATTCCGCTGAGAGCTTTGTTCTTTGCTCTTTCCCTTCTCAACAATGTGCTTCATAGAGATGCCGCCCCACGGTAAACCAGATAGTGATTGACTCGCATCGATGTTTTCTGGCTCTGGCGATGCGTATGAACTTCCAGCTCTTCGTTGGTTCTCTGCATTCCGCTCGGTCTCCTCTTTCTGCTCCTTTATCTTGTCGCCTTATCTGTGTTAGCAAAGTTTCGCTGGTACGTATTATCTGTGCTTCTTACGAAATCTTCTTTGAGCAAGCTTATTCTGAATCTTCCGTCTTTCGCTGGGGTCTTTCACGTCGGACCAGTCATCTGATCTTGCTTCTGGAGACTCGGCAGTCACGGATGAACCACCTTTGGATGAGGCGGGCTGGTTGGGACTGGATTGCTGACCCTGAGACATGTTTCCAGTCATCCAAGCATCATCTGCGTAGCACATGAAGGTGGTGTTCAGCAAGATAGCTCTTGAAGCTGTCTGGCTTGTGTCGACGAGAGTTGTGATTTAGATCGTGGTCGATTTGCAGCTTATTCAGGTCCACAAAACAGGTACTTGGGGAAGAGCCAGGTGATGAAGAGCCGATCTCTCTTGTTTGAGTGATATCGATGTGTAGTGATAGAAGGATGTCGGATGAGATGTAGTGTTTATCTGGTAGGTTGGCGCATAGCGAATATTTCTATTGCTGTGTGATTTTGAGGGATCCATTGATCAGCCGCAAGACAGAGTATGGTATGTGATGAACGAGGATGTCGAACGATCCAAGATGCTAGTACAATGTACCCAAGCGTATGAAAGCTGGGGGCCTTGAAGCAGCGGGGTCTGTGAGTGCAATTATGACGGGGATACAAAGGAAGGATCCGCGAAAAGGGCGCGGCTGAAGTCTTGAAAGGGTTCCGTGGAGGATCGCCCATGATACCTGGTAAGAAGTTAGACAAGGCTAACCAACCTTGATGCTTACTCTGTTGTATCAGCTTGACCTGTTCGTTGTAGAATGTCATTTCGATGTCCAGCGACTGTACACAAATACTAAGACCAAGACCCGCTGTGGGACGAAAGCTCATTTGTCCTTAGTTTCATTCGGTAATATGATATAACAAATACCATGAGTAACCATCATTGGTGCATTCGTATATAGTAGAAATGCAGTTTCCATGTGAGGTTAGAGGTCCACTCGACGCAGTACCTGCATGCGCCGCAGTGGGGCCCGGGATGACCGCATCGTTGTAGCCTTGTCGTTGGGCTGAAGTGTCTTGAACGCTCTCTCGGGTCTACTTGCACCAATAATGCTTGGTCTTTCCAAAGCAGTGGTAGCGTGCAAGTATATTAGCCTTGTATTCTCGAAACGTCCTGGCATCAGGCTACCTCATTGGCATTGGACTCCAGCTCTGGGCCTACATGCCTGCGCTATATCCTATTGGTCAGATAATTTTATATGACATAAGACACAGTGATTATGCTGCACGTTTTGTTGGTACTAGCCAGCCTGATGTACAACATAAGTGCTTGGAAATCAGAAGTGAGCGAGTGATGCAATATTTCGAGTCATGTTTGAGCGGGGCGTGATGAGAATAACGACGGGAACACAAGGGCGAAAACCTTATGCTGTCTGTCAACGGTATCGTGTGCATGGGGTCGGTATAGAGGTGGAGCTAGCGGTGGTGGTCCAGGGCCATCTAGATACCTGGGTATGTAGTGTGAAATAGAATTGCGGTCGGCACGACGCTCACTAAGCCTGATTGGACGAGCTAAGCCCGCGTACCTTCACCTCATTCGTCACACCTTACCAGCCACGCGTGGCTCAAGTCTGCGCTGACCGCTCTGCAATCTTGCACTGTCGACACCATGGCCCGTTGCCCTTCCTTGTCGAGAAAACAGAGTGCAAATATAGATTCGGTTGCGCTTCGCTCGGTACAGCTCGCGACCTTCCTGATGCCGTCCCCAAGGCCCGGCTCTGCCGCACCTGGATTCTGAACCGCTCCGTGGTGGAAAACCGCATCCGAGCTGGTAGTGTTTGCGAAATCGACGATACTCCTGGATTTGTTTCGCTTTGCTTACCGTTATCGCACTGTCTAGTCAAACGATTGATATGCTCGCGGATATGTGACATGGGCCGCTAAGAGAAGGGTTGGATGCGTGAGGCCGTCTACTTTTGGCCCTCGCGATACTAGCTCACGATGCTCTGATCTTTGACAAATACTGCTGAAAGGATTGCGGACCGATTCCATCGCCTTGCAGTCGTCCCCGCAAGTTGATAAGAGCGGAGCTTTGGTCGGCCTTATTGTAGGGGTCTTTGACGGCTTCCTTGCGAATACGGGACGTTGCAAACGGCTCACGTCCAGCGGCAGCGTGCCGCGGATGCTCGGGGCACGTCTAGCACCATGATCAACAATTCGAGGCTTTCCAGCCGCGATGTGGGGCCCTACGTTTCCAACATCACAGTAAACCGGAAGGAGCGTTACTTCGAACTCTCCGAGACATCGCAATCATACAGATTCCAGCTCCATCCTTCGGTCGCTTATGGTTGGTGCCAGAGATGGGGCTGAACAGCGTTCCCTCACAGCTCGAACAATTCCACGTAAGACGGTACGATCAGAGTTGCTCGCTTGGAATGGAGACGAATCCGTGCACTCTCGGCTGTACACAATTCCGAGATTTGAGCTAGATTCAACATCCGGTTCCATCATCTGAGCGATGTGAAGGTGCGAAGCATCACAGATGTTGATGTTGTGGGTGGCTGCACAGCATGCACAATCTTTATGAAACTGTCCGGACCGGCAAGCGCGCAAAGCGATGTAGTATATCCACTCTCGAGCAAGGTTACATGAATGGTGGATACAATTGACATGCGCTTCAAATGCTAGCGCTGGTAGCTACGCCCGCGCACAATCATCTACTTTGGGAATGGACCCCAACCTGTTGCTTGTGGTGAGTTCTTAGTGGCTAGCTGTGTTATATGTCCATGGCACCTTCCGCGAGACATGATCTGGTAGTAAAGGCAGCCTGTCTGGATCCTGTGGGATGTCTTTCTTCACACAATATGTAGTGCACGACTTTGACCGCATGCAGCGCGAATGTGAAGGCGGGATTTTTCGACGGCCTGCAGTGAACAGTGGATTCCCACAACTGCGACTCTCTTAAGGACTTCCAGATGGGAAGAAGGTTTCCGGTATGACAGATTATGCTATAAGGAAGAAGGTGCCATGTTGGTATCTATCGCCAAGTATCCTGACAAGCATATCAAAATTCATCTCTTCAGAAGGGCCATGTCAGATGTACACAAGCACGGAGTAGCCATTGTGATAGCAATGACTTACCGATACGAATTCCATGAGATGCCTAATGTCAGTCCATGTTCTAAACTAGAATCTAATATGTTAATATGTTATATCCCGTCAATCTTAGCAGTTGAATTTTCCAGAAATCCATAACGACCACATGTCTACTCTGAGAAAAGCAGCACCAGATGACATGATTGTCACCCTTACCACTATATCATAGTCTATATGCCACGTAGCGAACGACTTCGCCATCTCACCAAACTTTGCTCGAGGTGGTACCACCACTGTAAAAGGGTACCCTCCAGTTTGGTAGATATTTACAGAGACAACGTGTTTCTGTTATCCGTTGATGGCCATGGATGAGTGCTTTAAAGTATATATTATTGATACTACATCCAGGGTAATACGACTATTTAGCACCATTTGGAGTAGGGAACGACATTCCTATCAGCGAATACTCAATGGGCTTCAACCTATGCATTCTCAACTGTTCTGTAGTTTGATTCAAGCGCTTGCTATCCGAACAGAGAAAACACATTTCACGCACCCTACTTTGCTTCTGAGGCGCGGAGGAAACTAGAAGAGGCGATAAAGACTTATCTTTCCAGACTTGGGGATACGGTTCAATTCCACTACGATCCTTGACCCCTGGGTCAACTTACATTGTAGGCTTCAGGTAGTTGATTATGCACAAAATTCACACGAAAGACAGTAACCATCCTACTTCTCGTAGGTTCCATGATTGAATACCCCCTATCCGTGTTTTCCACCTGTCAGAAGCCAGCACCAGTGTTGGGAAAGTAATTTCACCCGCCTACCCTCGAACAATTGTCAATCCCGCCCGTCCACAAGAAGAGAAGTAGTATGACACGAGAACAAAGCGACGACGCTTTCAGGAAGAACAGGATGTTAAACAGCATGGCGAGTTTGACGACAAGACGGAGACAAGACATCTCCGCGAGCATAACGAAGACCAGAAGCTGGAGGCGCTGCTTCAACTAGGGTACATGGGTGGATGAGCTTGTCAGTCTAGACTTCGGGAGGTCTTTGGTTTAGGATACACTGTGTATACATTATTGAGGGTATTGCCGCCTACAAGAGCAGCATCGAAGAGGTATGCATACGGTATAACGAGACAGGCACAGTCATAGGAAGTGTAATCACCAAGAGTATGCCCTTTGGTTATTCGCAGTCTCGACTATCAAGTAAGAAAGTGTCAAGATATGGAAAGCACGTCTACCGCTATGCCGCACTCGAGCTGGTATGGACTTACGTTTCGGCCCCGATGACTCAAGCGCCTGAGCGCATATTCCAATACTCAGAAGATATTGTACATATACTCGCCATCCTACGCCACAACGAATGTGCCCAAACCATACCAAGCTACGGAGCGGGAGATAAGGCCCAGTACGCAGACCCAGATGGTCCACGACAACACTTCACGTGTCCACCTTGTGGCACTCTATTCCTGACGGCCAGTTTCGTACTCTAGCACTGGCATGAGTGCATCGACTGGAGAAGAAGCCTAACAGCTGAGAGCAGTATTGGTCGACCATCAGGTCTAGTGCTATACTCACATAGAGAAGACCTGGTAGACACCACGTTCTCGTCAAAGCTTGACTCCTACTCCAAGTTAAATACGTCTGGTATACAATCTGAACTTGTTATGTCCTGTCTATCATACGACAATTCGACCGGACTCCGCGCCTGGGTTGCGGCGACGTGTTGATACTAACGTCATCCTGATTGTTTCGCAACTGTTCGGACATACCCAACCTAGTTCGTGCCTCAAGCAGTCCTGGAAAGCTCGTGGATTCTACCCCTCATGCGATTTATTCAGCAGAAAGCTTTTAGCGAGCTCCTTTCATATAGGATGGTTGAGATCTGACACTATTTTACCACGTTGGAAGACGCACGTGATGTGAATTTGGGCCCAGTTGTGCAGTTGGATGAGCGTGTGACTCGTAATACATATAATACATGCGCTGCCATCGCCGTCTTGTCCATAAGTGAGGTTAAATGAGCATACAAACAGGATAGTAGGTCAGGTTTACCACATTCTTTGATTGGCCCGGACATACTGTCTTATGGGTTTGTCATCATGGCACACGTCGCATGTGAAGAAGGGGTTTGTTGCGGTCATCATGTCTGTTCTCCAATGAAGAACGACGAAGCTTTAAGTTGCCAGTGCCCAAGGCTTGAGGTCACTTCTTCAGCTTGATCATCGCGGCTGCTGTGATAGTCGCCTCAGTGTACCCCTTGAAGACCAGTAATGGCAATCAATCTAGTTTGTTCATGCCCGAGTGGCGAGTGCTTGATGGTGATGCTGTGAAGAGAAAGGGAAGTAGCAAAGACGATCCGGCGAATCTCGTCGACATGTCTTGTTCAAGTGTGGCGAGATCATCGTGTGGCGGCTGTGGCGTAGTGACGATTGCTTGCTTTTTGACAAATGTGGGCCATGCCTGCTGCCTGTTCTGTTGGAGAGCCAGGCGTAAAGGGATTTGCAGTGCCTGTTGCACAGCATGTTGGTGATTACAATATCATCAACGGTGAAGGTCCGACAGGATAACCTGTTTTGCGGTGCGGGCGGGTACAAAAGCCGCACTGTGCCTGACGATCGATACGCGGGTTTCGATGCATGGATCCATGGTGGTAGTACCGAACAAATAAGGCGCGGTGCACATGGCAAACAAGGTCTGGTGAGAAATGACACAGGTGAGGGTGGCTGAACAGCGGGCGATGGGTTTGGCAGTGGCTGACTCTAGTCGCTCTGGCCGATGCAGCGCTGGACATGAGCGTTTGGGCATGGATCGGCGTCGTGTCACGGCCAGTCGTCTCCATGGAGCAACACTCGGCTGCTTTGGAGTGTCGGCAAGAACGGTAGATGCAGGATGGGCTGCGCCACCACACCGGCTCAATGCTCGTGGTCTTGTCTAGGCCGTCGCCGTCTTGGTGGGATTGGCGGGCTCAGCTCAAGTGTGCGCACAGCATCGGGGTCGCCATGGCAGAGTCTTCCTGGCAGGCCTCGACTTGGCGGGCGAGGGCGACCATGAGACGAGGCTCGAGAGTGGTGTGGCGTCGACGTGTCTCGTGTTGCGACGTGGTTGTTTGGAGGGCAAGTTCTTGGATGTTTAGCAGTGGGTCGTGGTGGTGCCGCGTGGTTGGCCGCCGCGATACACAGCCCCAAAAGGCTTGCGTTGTTCCGCCGCGCTGCTCTGAGGCTACCTCTTCTCTGCTGCCGAAATTCATCGCCGGACTGCCTCTTCGTCTCCCCCAAGTCGTCTGCACTTATCGCGCGCCCATCGCACGGTAGCCGCTCGCCATAGAAGGGCCGTTGCAGTCGAGATCCCGTGATTGCCTGCTCAGTTGTTCCAAGATTCGCCGTCCTGCTTACTTAGCCTGGACTGGAACCATCAGCCACAAGACTGCTCCAACGGGTCCCTCGTCATCGGCACCTTGACTACCAGACGACCTGCACCCTACGACCCTGCGACGGCCTAGTTGCACCACGTCCAGCATCGCATCGCCTCGCCATTATCCTCGCCCCTCTGTCTGCACCTCGCGCCTCGTGCCGACCCCAAGACCCCTCCCGCCCGCTCCTCTCTTTGTGCGCAGCCGCCGCCGTGCCTGCGCGTTTCTTGCTGTTCGTCTGCCCGAGCCGCAGTCTGCGACCGAGGGCACATGCGAGCAATCTAGCCGTGGTCAATTGCGAAGCTGGCGCTTTCTACAGCCCAAGTCTATCTCGAGTGCTGGTAGAGGACTGTCCTTTGCGCGCTTCCCCAGCCGCTGCATCGATCCAAAGGTTAGACGAGCGATCCATGCATATACCACCACCCGCCGCATCGTCGGAACGACCCCATGCTAATGTGACGTGAAGATAGCCTCACTGAACCCTCGCGCCATAGCACATCATGGCCGCCTCGACGCGAGCAATCACGCCGACGCCTACCGGCCCATTCACCACCCACAATGGGCCCAACACCCCAGGATCCGCCGCGCGCAACTCCCACAGCGGAGCCACTTTTGGAACCCATCTCACAAAATCCCCCGGCGGTCTATCGCCGCGACTCTCGCCTCAGCCGCTCACCGGAGCCGCTGCCATGGCCGATGAGCGCCGCTTCCGCGAACAGTCTGCGCGCCAGACAAGCCCCAATCCCGCTGTCGCCGCGCTGCAAAGTCTGAACGGCAGCGTCCAGCCCATGAGCCATCCTGCAGACGGTCCGCAGCAGTCCGCGTCGGCGAACTCCAAGGCTGACAAGATGACGAAGCCGCTCATCACCATCCCCGACCAGATCAACGTCACAGGCGACAACATGCAGACAAGCCCAGTCAGCCTCTCGAGTTTTGGCGATGGTGACGCGCCAAACGCGCCGGGTGCTCCTGCGACCGAAGGTGCTTCCGCCAGTAATGCAGGTCGGGAAGGCGCGTCCCAGCAGCAACCGCAACAACAGCATCACCACCAGCATCATCACCAGCTCATCGCCCCAAATCCTGGAGACAATCCGGGCAACCGCGCATTCACGTTCCCCGGGCCATTGCCCCCGGAGCCGGACCCACGCGCCCCAGCTCGCCAAATGAGTCTGCCTGGATATGGTCAAAACACGCCCAAATCACCTTCCACAAAGCGTCACAAGTGCCCATACTGCTCCACTGACTTCACTCGCCACCACAATCTCAAAAGCCATCTGCTAACCCACAGTCAAGAAAAACCATATGAATGCCCCACCTGTCAGGCGCGTTTCCGTCGTTTGCATGATTTGAAACGCCACACGAAACTGCATACTGGCGAGCGGCCACACACGTGCTACAAGTGTGGCCGCAGGTTTGCACGTGGCGATGCGCTTGCGCGACACAATAAGGGTCAGGGTGGCTGTGCGGGCCGTCGCTCTAGCTTCGGCATCGATGACGATCTCGGGGACAAGGGCGACGAAGGCATGGATGGTGTCATCTACACGGGCGAGCCTGATGGAGAGGGAGACGAGGATGATGATGGCAGGCGCGTTAGCGAGCCGGCGCGCAAGAGACAAAACACTGGGAACTCTACCCAAGGTTCGTATTCTCATCATTCCAGCACTTACCCGCCTATTGCTGCGAACCGAAGCTCGAGTAGCCAGAACAACTTGCGCCCCTATTACCCAGGGTCTTCTGCGCAGCCGACTAACGTCTCGCCCAAAGCAGCTCCTACTAGCATCTCGTCGATTCAGAACGCAAACACCCAATCCAATGTCTTCGCCCAGGGTGGTATGACCGAAAGCCCAAGGCCACTGTCGCCAGGCCAGCAGGAGCAGCATCGTCTGGGTGCTCCCGAAAGCAGTCTCCCTGGCTCACGGTCCCCTAGCCTGTCGCATCACATGCACCAGCAGCAGAACTATGCTCGTGGGAGGGGAACCCCTCCCGTTGGCCTGGCCCCGCCCAGCACGAGCAACGGTCCTCATCTGCCCTCTCTACCAGGCCTTAGCCCCATGCCTCCTAAACAGGGCTCTCAAGGCGGCAAAAGCAACGGCCCAAGCATGCTCCAACATCAGACCATGGCAGCCCCTGGAAGCAGCTCGCAGCCGGGCAGCATGTCCAGCCATGGCGGAAGCGGAAGCAGCATGCGCGAAGTCATGGGCAACCAGGTCGATGTATGGCAATATGTCCGCGAGATAGAAGCTCGTATGGCGAGAATGGAGAAGGAACACAACGACAAGATTGCCACGCTACAGCACGAGATCACAACGCTCCGGGCCCAATTGGCCCAGCAGCATGTTAACAACACGCAAGCCCACCAGCAAGGTCAATAGTGTGAGATGGCTCCAGTAGTCCCAGTGCTTTTTCTGCTTGGTGCGGGTCTTTGCCATGAGATGCAGGCGTTGGGCGGAAGGACAACGGAGGCGTTATACGGAGTACAAAACCCAAGATTGAGTAACAGACGAGATTTCAGGCTTCTACATGGATCAACATACGTCAGGGATCACGACGAGCATGTTACAATGATACCCCATGCTAAGATTACTCCCAATGTTTGGCATTTTCCTACTTTGTTCTGCGGTTGCTACCATTCATACCTGTATATTAGACTAGTTAGTATTATCTCAGTGTTCCATTGCTAGAAGCTTCTCTGCGACGGTGATGACGAGGCACATGTTCGGTGAGTGACGTGAGCTGCCATGCCAGCAAAGCGTGTGAAGCCACGCGCCCAGCATGTTCCTGGCAGCGTGGGTAGCACAAGGGACAAAGTTGACGAAGAATGGCGGAGAAAGTCAGTGTTGCTTCGGGCGGGCGAGAATTGTCTTTGCTGAAACTTTGGTACGCGACAGTCGTTGCCATGGTGGTTGCAGAAGTGGTAATGGTGGGTGCGCAAGAGCGACGGACCCTTTGCGGCTAGGCATGAGCTAAGAATGGCCCGCCAACAACAGGGCTAAAGTGCTGCACCACTGCGCCCAGTCCCGAGCCTTTCTCCACTTGGGTGCTACACGTCAGAGTACTACCCCCAAAACTCCTCCTACAACTCACCCAAGACAGTGAACCCCTCACCGCACCCTGCCCTGATTTATGTAGATGGATGGCGAGCTGCTGTCCTGATAGGCGCAACCGCGCGAAGTGCCCGCCCTTGACGCCCAATCGACGCTGCCCATAGCCGCGCTGGTGATCCCACCCGCAGAAGCCTCGCAGAAGCCTGTCTGCTTCGCGGCCCACAGTAACACCAACGAGGAGATCCACGCCGCCTCCTCACCATGTCAGACTCGCACCGCCGCCGTAGTAAGAAGGACCCGGACCGCGAGCGCAGTACCCCTCGCACCAAGGACAAGGATAGAGATCGCGACCGGGAGCGCCATAAGAGCAGCAGGTCCCGCAAGACCCGCTCGTCGGCGTCCAAGGAAGACGACGAAAACCCACCATCCAGGCGCCAGTCGACGGACCGTGTGCGCAATTCGACATCGACGTCGACATTGACATCGTCGCAGGCCTCAAAGTCGTCGCACAAGATGGCAGTCGTGCCCGAGATGGGACGCCGCGGCTCGTTGGGCTCCGAGAACACGTCGCGCATCAGTTTGCCCTACCCGTCGCATTCCAAGACATATGCGAAAGAGAGCATATATTCCCGGGACGGTGTAGAGAGGAGAAAGTCTACCTTGACTCCGGATGCCACAGATGGCGAGGCATCACCAGGAAGGGACGATGAGCGACCAGTCGCACCACATCCCCCCAGCCGAGCACCACCCCCACCACCGCCGCGCGCACCGCCGAGTCCTCCGCTCACTGCTACCACGGGCGCAGATCTTAGGAAGGCGGCCAGTGCGAACAGCATGCGAAGAAAGGATCCAGACATGATTGCCAGAGAGATGGAGGAGGGCCGCCAAAGCGTAGACAGCGGTACGCGCATGACTTCCACGGCGGGCCCGCGGATTGCCTCGCGCTCCAGCATCAGGGACGAGGACACATTCGACGGCACCGACCTCACCTCCACCACCGGATCGCAGCCTAGCACCATTCGCGCCAAGTCGCCCCCACCAACGACGAGAACGAGAACTGTGAGCCCATCCCACGTACGGCCCCCAAGTAGGACGTCAGTTCCAGGTAGAACATCAACACCCGGCAGGACGTCAACACCCGTCAAAATGAAGACGAGAGCACCCTCAGAATACACACTCGACTCAGAAGCAACTTCAGTACTACAGGATCGCAACTCTCACCATCGTCGGAGTCAATCACCCCCGCGTTCTGATGTCTCACCATCCTCTGTCAACGATTCGTCACCACGGACACCTACCCAACACTCGGTCCTTCCCTCCAACGTATCGTCTCTCAAGGATGGACCACCTGTCATCGAAGTCATGACGGACCCTATGTCGCGTACACAATCGGTAGACCCCAGCTACGCTCAGTCGCCCATGACCCCTCCGCCTCCGCCTCCTCCTCCAGCCATGATGGAAGCTCCTCGAGTCGATTATCTCCTTCAGAACGGCGGTTTAGCCAAAGCCATTCCACGGAGTTTACTGGCCGCTATTGATGGAGTTCCAGCCTCCGCTTACTCTCAGTATACCACACCAAGGCTATCTGGAGCACAAGCCCACGATGTACGATCTTTCTTCAAGCCTCTACAGAATGTTCTCAACAGTTACAATACCGTCATGGACACAAGCGGATCGTTGGCGGTAGCTACTGGTTATCGTTCGGTTGCGCGACGTCTTCTCGATCGCCTTGAAAATGTGTTTGCTCGTAACATATCCTCGGAGCACTGCGCATGCATGATGTGCTTCGAGCAATCGGTCGTGGAAGATTCTGCGGGCATTAATTGGGGGGAAGTTTTAGAATTAATATCCGGACGTTGCGAATTGCCGACTTGGCCACCTTACGAGGAAGGTCCCGGACCTGGACTAGGCATATCGTCGGATCTGGAAGCACCATGCCAACGCATCGATGTTGATGTACCCGAACAGTATCGCGAGCACTACGAGAAGCAGTCAAAGAAGACCAAGGTCGCGGTTCAGTCTTGGCTATCAGACCAACAAGACGGTGTCCCCGAAGATGCCGACGACGAGACTCTGACGTTCATCATGCTCACCCGCCTAGAACAGCCTCAACGCCCGCTCTTCTATGCACTATTGTGGGGATTAGAAAAACTTCCGAATCCTCGCACACAAAAGCCGGACAGCGGTACACCGCCGTACCTGGCAAAAGCTGGACTGGCGCTGCAGCGTTTATATCGACTCTACACTCCACCGCGCGACCAGTTGGTCGTCATGTATCTCATCCGCCATCCAGATATGCACAACATGCTCGCTACCTTGGCAGCAGTGACTAAACACGAATGGGAGATTCTGGTTTCTGGTCGCTTTGATGGGTTCCTTTGGTCAGGTGTCGAGGATATGGCTGATATGAACACGACCCCTCCCAGGACTGGCTCGAGAGCAGGCCGGCCCATTGACGGGCCGCAACGGTTTGCATCACCCGCAACTCCCAATCGATACGGCAACTTCAGCCCCAGTCCATACTCTCGACCAGGATCCGCCCGCCCTGGGTCTGTCCGCCCGCCTGGTGGAGCCCCTGTGCAGATCGATGAAGAGACTGAAATTGCCGTGCTTGCCGAGATCGAGCGAGAGATCTACCTTGGTATGGAAGCCATGGAAGACGCATTCGAGCAGCTTCACAACCAAGCCGAGGGTGTGCGCCGTCGTCTGCGCGAGCGCGCGGCAGCTTTGTCAATGGTGGCGCAGCAACGTAGGGGCGCCGGAATTGGTGGCATTGAAGTCAGAACTGACACACCAGCCAACATGCGCGATCCTGATGAAGGTGTCGATGATCTGAGGAGCGAAATTGGACCGGACGACTCAGCTAGCAATGTCAGCAACAACAGGAGAAGGAAAGCACACCGTGCACGCGAACGAAGAACACCAGCACCGGTTGAGGAGGAGAGCGAAGAGGATGTTGCGCTCGCAGAGAGGATACGCAGACGTTTCTAAGGTAATCAGGGGATTCTTGGGACATTGCATTTGCGGTGGAGTTTGTTGGCGGCGTTTGGTATTGCTAATGATTTTGGGCCATGGCTGATATGACTTATGGCTTTCTGACGGCTGAGATATACGGATACCCAGTTTGAGAGCGTGGGGGATTGATAAGATATGCTTTCTTCCATGCGAGTAGGGCCGCGAAGTAGTTCAATGTATACCATTTGCTAGGATTATATACAAAATGACGTCACTGATGCTTGTTTACACAATGTCGATTGGTTCTGCAGGATAGTTGAGATTCAGACAGGAAAGCATCAAGGCTGTAGTGATGGTGATGGTGAGACTGGAGGGTGTTGATGGTGCTCCAATCACCTAGCACTGTCCGACAAGCGATGAGACGCATAGCTGCGATCAACCCCGCTCAACCACGCTGGGCGTCGTCGAGGTGTTCGTGTGGCGCGAAGCATTGGCGAGGGTGATGGACGCAATGCCAAACCAAAGCCTACGCGAACTTGGTGCGATGGCGATGTTTGTAATTATACGAAGGCCTTGCTTTTGTCGGAGCTCATTAGCTGGACGCGACCCATCCCTGCACGTTGACGCGCCGGACATGCATGTCCCTCTATGACAACAGAGCGCGGGCGGGACAGTAAACAGGCCAACAACCACGCCGGCGGCCCATACAACGACCCAAACTCGTCGTGTTTGGATACCATCTGGCTCAATTATCCTAGATCCGGACATCTGCGTGCTTGGATTCCTCTGCTGCCGGTCCCCCACCATTCGCTGTTGCCCTTGCAATTGGGTGTTTACGAAGCAAGCCCTCTTTGGTAGGCGCAGACCACGGAGCCCTCTGTTTTGGACGCAGCCTGCCACACGGCTCACTGCCCTCTTGTACTCTCACTGACGCATTCCACCACCAGATCTCGGCCATTTTTCTGCTCGATCCGCTCCTCGGCCACCTTGTAGCGACCGTAGCGACGACGGCCCTTCCGCTGTCCAACCAAGTCCCTCGCTTTACCCCAGGAACCGCACACGCGCATATCCTCGATTCGCCTGCCCTGACCGCATTACTGTATCAGCATCAATACATCTGGACATACGCCCCACGACGTTTTGGACACGACGTTGCGCACATGGCCGATCTGGGCGCCAACGAGTCGGTCGATCCGAACACCCTCTACACCAAGCAGGAATGCATAGGTGGCGGTAGCTTTGGCAAGGTCTACAAGGGCCTTGATCGGCGGACTGGCCACACGGTCGCTATCAAGGTCATCGACGTGGAGAATGCCGAAGACGAGGTTGACGACATTATGGGTGAGATCATGATCCTCTCCGGCATGAGCTCGCCATACGTCACAAAGTACTACGGCTCGTACCTTACCGGCTCAGACCTGTGGATCGTCATGGAGTTCTGCTCAGGCGGAAGTTGCGCAGACCTGATGAAGCCTGGCCAGATAGCAGAGGTGGAGATTGCAGTCATACTCAAGGAGCTGTTGATGGGCCTGACCTATCTACACGACGACCACAAGCTGCACCGAGACATAAAGGGTACGTGCAATGAACCAGACTCACGCACAGGAATGCTGACGTCAACATAGCGGCGAATATACTAGTCAGCGCGAATGGTCAGGTCAAGCTCGCCGACTTTGGCGTTTCGGGACAGCTATCAGCGACCATGACCAAGAAGAACACGTTTGTTGGAACGCCCTTCTGGATGGCACCCGAGGTCATTAAGCAGTCCGGTTACGACGGGAAAGCTGATATCTGGTCTCTGGGCATTACCGCGCTCGAGCTGGCCAACGGCGAGCCTCCTTATGCTGACATCCACCCCATGAAGGTTCTTTTCCTCATCCCAAAGAACCCACCACCAACACTACAAGGTAACTTCTCGCCCGCGTTCAAGGAGTTTGTCGATCTGTGCTTGCGGAAGGACCCCAAGGAACGTCCGAGCGCAAAGCAACTCCTACAGACAAATTTCATTCGCAAGGCCGGTAAGCCCGCTCGTCTGCAAGAGCTCATCTCACGATATCAGGACTGGAAAGTCCGATATCCAAAAGAGGCAGCCGAGTCAGAAGATGAAGCCACTCCTGTGAAGAAGAGGGAGCCAGTCAACGAAGATTTGTGGGATTTTGGAACTGTGCGGCCGACAGGAGGTGCTAGAGGTCCAGCGCTTGCCCCAATGAATGACGCTGGAGCCAATGCAAGGAACCACTCGCCACAACGCAAACCTGTCACGCAAAACAGGGGTGGCTATGGTGACGAGAACGACGACACCATTCGGGAACCCTCTTCGCCGACCAAGCGTTTAGCACCACTGCAGACTCCAGGCTCACCCGACCCTGTGAGGACCGCCGCACGAGTACCGCTGCCAGCATCACCAGAGAAGAGAACAGCTCCTTCTTTTCCACAACCAGCCGCAGAGCTTCCACGAAAGTCTCCTGTACCTGGCCTCTTCCAGCCGCCACCCAACAGAGCACTAGTCACGCCAACTAAGCCGTCAAATCCTCAACAGCCAAGACGACAGACACCATTACAGCACACCTATGATGATTTCGTACAGAGGGAGATTGCTGCGGAGATGAATGCTGTAGAAACTACACCACAACAGCGAGTTCCAACTCCAAGTCGCGCTTCAGTTTTGCCGCAGATGACCATACCCGAAATACCACCATTCCGTGGACAGTCTGCCAGCCCTGGACAGAGCAGTTCGCAGAGCCAACCACCCAAGCCGTTACAAAGCCCTATTCGAACACAGCAGCACGCGCCGACTTCATCACAAGCTCAGAAACCTCTACCGTCGCTAGTTGGACAACAAGAACTGCCACTTCTGGCTGGACAGAAGCCACTTCCTCCAACACAACAATCGTTCACATCCTTCAGCCCAAGTTCTGCATCGCGGCCTGATTCAGGATCGTCGAATGATCCATTTGGCGGCCCGACGGCCTCGAGTTGGCAGTTACCGCCAAAGCAGCAACAAGTCGCACAGTCGCCCCCTCCACCGCCACCACACATTACCAAGCCCTCACCCATGTCTCGTGGCTCCTTTGGTAGGCCCAAACCGACGCCTAACCACCCTAGCCTCGTTCAAACGCAAGGTTCTCCACAGGCGCCTGTCGAGATAACAGCACTCAGCGGCGTGGTTATACCAGCTCTTGATGCTGCACTATCTCGCCGTAGTTACCATCTCAATGTCAAGAACAAACAAGAATCTGCTCGATCACTGGATGACGCGCAGGGCTTCATCGAACGCAGACGACAAAGGCAAGAATGCCATGACAAGGTGGTTCGCCTGGTCAATGAAATCAAGGGGAAGTTTGAGGAACTGGATCGATGGGACGAGAAGGGAGAGGTAGGTATGGGTGGGGAGGTCGCGGGCTTCCTGGAAGGTTTCCTTGAGGAGGTGCTTGTACGGGTCGAGCCAGCAGACGACTAGTGGGACTGATTGCATCCCCGATACTTGATTTGGCGCTCATGCATATGGGAAGGTCCCTTTGGGGACGTTGATGGCTCTCGTGCGATTTGGCAAGGCGTTTACTGATAGGGTTCCACCTGGGGATCGCAACTGAGTTTTTAGATGGCTCTTGTTATGCATACTTCTGGGCCGAATTCAATGCGAGTTGGTCCAGACATCAGTCTATTCTTTCCTTTCGATCAAGCGCAATGACATCTGACTTGAGCTGGCATTGTATTGATGGTAGGCAAGGTGTTGGTGATGGGGAGCTGCCACCAATCAGCGTCGAGGCAGCTCCGAACGCCGGTATTAGTCGTAGTTTCGTCACTCGGTCTAGGACAACTCATCGCTACGCGTTCTTATATCGCGTTACGCTACAGCGCTCAGCAGAGCAACCGGCAATCCTTTCCACGATGGTGTGAGTATTGTATGCTGATAGATAGCAACATGTGACTGACCGTGGCCCTCAGACGTACCATCAGGAGCAATGCGCTCGAGAAGCTTGCGCGCCTGTCCGCGCAGTCGCCGTCTGTAGAGGCTACGCAATCGGATTTTGCGAGATTGTTCAAAAGATGCTCGGCGTCGAGCTCCATGAAACTGCAGGAGCTAGAGGCAATCCTCGCCTTGTGCAAGTCTGCACCATACATTGAGTCGATCGATGTCGCTGAGAAGCTGCTCTCACGCCTTTCGCCATACCTCGCCGCATCGCACACGCAGACGCTTGCACCCTCTCCTAGCCTTCGGACTTTCGAGCCCGCGCCGTACGAAGTCCTTA
Organism: Alternaria alternata; assembly: GCF_001642055.1. NCBI lineage: Eukaryota > Fungi > Ascomycota > Dothideomycetes > Pleosporales > Pleosporaceae > Alternaria > Alternaria alternata. Next base: position 620,958 of record NW_017306198.1, read on the forward strand.
CCTACAATCTTACCCGTGCCGTCCTCTCGCTCGGCCTTCGACACGATCAACTACGAACACAAGCTGCCAATGCACTTGGAAGCTACCTCGCCGGCTGGGTCTCAGCAGCTGCGGAGCTTTCGGAAGAACAATTCGTCGATGATGGAGCCGACGACTATGCGGCAGATGGCGAGCTGGCGCGCGTCATGACACACAGTCTGTCACTGCTGGGCTTCCTGGGTGCCGCTGCTGAGCATGCCCATTTCTGGAATGCCTACGACAGACTCCAGCTTGTTCAGGATGTGCGAAAAGCCTTGACAGAGAACTTCCTCATCGCATTCGAGACCGTGCTGTCCATTGTGCGTAATGCGCGCTCTCACCAGCATGGTCTTCGGGAGTGGAAGCGCTATACAAAACACTACGCTGCTACTGGGCGACCACTTGGTGCCATGATCCTGCACGACTCTTTCCTGAAGGTCGTACTGGCTTCGGCTTCGTTGCTTGTTGGAAGTAGCTCGCATCTTACGTCGCAAACGTCTGTTCTGGACCACCTCCAGACTACTCTCCACAGAAAGAACCACCAGATTCTTAGGGATGCAGCCGAGAACTCGCTGGCTGAAGGATTGGCCAAGATTGCAGGAGAGGAGATGGAACGTCTAGAGAACGACATGGACTACCTGCAACGAGTGGGGTCGGCTTGGCAGCAGCAACAGGCCTCTTCTGTCAAAGCCAAGGTACTTGTCACGTATCTCTGCTGTACCATTTACGATGACGATACGGATATCACAGATGCAGAAGTTTTGACCACTTGGCTCGATAATGTACTCAATGACCCTGCACAAAGCGCAGATCATGAATTGGCTTCCACAGTACTGAAGTCTATGGCCATCCTCGCTAAAGTCTCACCGCAGCTGGCGTCTAGTCTGGGACGGTCGCTTCCTCGAGTCATCGTTCAAGCCAATTTCGATCATCGGACAACTTCCGTTGCTGCTGAGTCGCTCGCTGCTGTTCTCAGCCTCCTCCCCCAGGACGCCATTATTACAACGCTTTACAGTTTAGGCAACGTTATCAGCGTTGCTCCCAAGCCCGACCGAAATCCATCTTCGTCTCCCACGTTGAACGGCACTGGGAAGACTGCGCGTTCAGGTGGTGTGTATGATAATCAGAATGGCAGTACAATCTCGCTCACACCGAGTGATGTTGACGAACCCCACCATGTACACACCACTGTCGTTGAGACCATCGTCTCTGTTGCAAGGAATTGTCAAGATCCCAAGATTACGGCTCTGGCGCTGTCGATGCTCATCCAGAAAGTTGGTCGCTCTGGCAAGGTTGTGGACGCAAAGATCATTACCGATTCGGCTTTCTTGGGTGTCCATAGCCCACCTGGGGAGTTCAGATCTTTGCTCAAGGTCTACACTAAGCTCTCGCACGACGCATTGGTCTCTGATGACGGGGCTATACTCGAAGCTGTCATGGCAGCCCGTCTCAACCTCTCCAAGGAGATATCTGCCGATGAGCCTACCTTTGAGATCTACCTCACACACTTACTAGATACAATAGTCAGCAAAGGAGATGCTCAAGAGACGTCGCATCGCCACATAAGAGATACGGAGCTTGCAGCTCAAGAGATTGGGCAGCTGCTGAAGCCTCTTGCGCTTCTACTTGAAAGAAATGCGGAACGAGCCGAGTATTCAGAGCTCGACGACTCCATTATTGGGCTCCAGCGCGATGCCTGGTTCAATATTGTCGTTCATGGCTTCGATCTTCTCTCTGATCTCGGGAAACAACACAGGGAAGAATTGCGCACTCTTGCGCGATTCAGTAAGCCACTCATCGCTGAGGAACGACCTTTCCTTTCCGAGAGTGACATAGAACTCAACACCGTGTTGCGTCGTGGCAAGTCACCAGAACATACAGTCGAGCAAAAGAAGCGGCTCGGGAAACTGCTCCCATCCTGCGAGCCTGATACCAAGTCTTTGAGTTACCAAGAAGCAGTCTTCTTGAGCACCGCGTACCTGGTCGAAGACCTGCGCGCAAGTACAGGTGATTGCACTAAAGCACTTGCCTACTTCCTCGATCCAAAGCTGCGAACTGGTGCAGTGGGTAATTGTATGGCTGCCATCACAACAACCGCTGTTCGAACCTATCTGGCAAAGACTGTGTCGGGTCAGTCACATACGTTCTCGACCCCATACCTGGCGAGGCAACTAGCGACAATATTCTCAGCATGCTGTCATCGCATCGCTCGCGTTCAGCAAGCGGCAGCTACTTGTGCAGATATCATCATCCGTGAAGTACCGTCCACCCTGTGTCAGAAAAGCGCACTCTTCGCCCTGTTGGAACTTCTTTCTATGATGTGGTACAGCTGCCTGGAAGGCGAGACTGACGATTATACTTGGAAGTCAACGTTTACATCAAAGCGATCTAATATCGTTGTAGAACTTTCAGACGACTACGCTTTCCGAAGAGCGACTCTCGATGCGTTACATAAGCGTGCGACAGTATGGGTGAAGGGAGCACTTGACAATGCTCCACTCGACGTGAAAGGACTCCTGCAGTCCTATCTCTCCGAGTTTGATGATGAGATGACTTTTGGCCACATCTCGCTAGGGCGATCTTTCGCCTTGGAGATGGGGTCTATTATTCCGTCAACCGACCAACGTCTTGGTGCCATTGAACGCCAGGGCATAAACATCAACACTGCGTCAGACTTCATCACACAATACACGACGAGACAGGAGTACAAGTTCCTTGAGGGTGTGGCTGATCAAGAAGAAGAATGGCTTCAGGGCGCACCACCCTCAGGAAGAAAGTCAACCTACCTCTCACGGAGCTTGCACGAGGCGACAAGTCTCCTCGTAGACCTGGAGAATCGTACCCTCAACCACAAGCATGTTACGATCGCTGAGCTTCGTGACATACTACGGAGAGCAGCCGCGCTTCTGTGTAGGGTCAAAACAGACCAATCGCCTATCGTTCAGCATTTAGTCGGAATTCCCTTTGCGGTTTTCTCGAAGCAATCTATCAAACTTGGTATCTCACTGTGGACAAGCGTTGCAAAGGAGAACCCTCGTATGGAATCTCGAATCCTTGTTGCTATCGCCGAGAATTGGGAAAATACGGTACGCAAGCGTCGTGGTATCTTCAGTCCCGCATTGAGACACGAAGATCCCTTCTACGGGAAGCAAGAATTCGCTGCAACGGACAAAGAAGCGCTCTCGAAACGCCAACAGCAAATCTACAACCTTATCGCGCCGCATTTCCGCCTGTTACAGTTTTTGTCTAGCCACTTTAGCGCTTCACGATTGAGCAGGGCGGATGTGGAGCGCGTATATGTTCGGTTGATGCATATTACGCTTGACGCGATGAGCGCCGGTTGTTCGCAGCCGCTTGCTCGCGAGTCGTACTTCCATATCGTTCTGCTCGGACTGCGCATTGCACGTCATTGTACTACCTTATCAGCGACTATTAGGTGGCGGTTGACCGATCGCATACTGACAGCTGCTCTGGCATGGTTCGCGAAAGCACCGCAATGGTCTTTTGGAGGCAATCGACTACAGATCAAGGCTGAGACGCATGTCCTTGCAGACGTGCAGGCGCAGCTTGACATTATCGGAAAAGTCATAACAGGCGCGGATGTCGGCGCAAAACTAAAGGCAAAGCAGGATCTTCTATCTCTACTGCTCTCGAACGAGCAGACTCGTCTTATGGTGTGGCTGTTCCCTCTCGATTACGGCAAGAAGCATCATTTTACTGCCGGACGCCATAACAACACACTTCCCGATGTAAGTTATCTGTGTATGCTGAATAATGCAGGCTAATATTGCTAGACTGCTGTGTCCGCTCATCTGAAGACGGCCTGGGCTGAGAATCCTGCGATCGCTGTACATCTCCTCAAACGCTTCCAATCTCAGCGTCTCAACACCGAGGTGCGATGGCAGGTACTGAACTTCCCGCACAAGGTGTTGGATGAACCAGATGCTCTTGAGATCCTCCTGGGCAGCCTCTTGCCAAGTGACGTATCATTCCAGCTCAAGTACATGCTCTACTGGAAGCCCGTAAACCCTATCACAGCCGTCACGTACTTCCTTCCAGCGTATGGCAACCATCCCTTTATCATCCAATATGCGATGAGAGCACTAGAGAGCCATTCTGTGGACGTCATGTTCTTCTATGTCTACCAGATTGTGCAAACGCTTCGATATGACGTTCTAGGGTACGTCGAGCGCTACATCATCGAGACGGCCAAGTTCTCTCAGTTGTTCGCCCATCAAATCATTTGGAACATGAAGGCAAACGCGTACAAAGATGAGGCCTCTGAGGTACCAGATCCCGTCAAACCGACACTTGACAAGGTGATGGGTAGTTTGGAATCCAGTTTCTCCAAGGAAGACCATGCCTTCTACGAGCGCGAGTTTGCTTTCTTTAATGAAGTCACGGGTATCTCTGGTACTCTACGCTCTGTCCTGCACGAACCCAAGGAGGTAAAGAAACAGAAGATTGAAGAAGAACTTCGCAAGATCCAAGTGGAGGTTGGTGTCTACCTACCCTCAAACCCTGATGGTCAAGTCATTGGTATCGATCGTAAATCTGGCAAGCCGCTACAGAGTCACGCAAAGACACCTTTCATGGCTACGTTCCGCATCAGAAAGACCAGGCCTGACGATCAAGGCCTAGAAGAGCAGGAGGACGAGAATCGCGATGTTGCGCAAAAGAAAGACAACAGCTACGAAACATGGCTCTCTGCGATTTTCAAGGTCGGAGATGACTGTCGTCAAGACGTGCTTGCGTTACAGATGATCGCCGCCTTCCGAGGCATTTTCAATACCGTCGGACTCGACGTCTGGGTCTTCCCCTACCGTGTTACAGCAACTGCGCCAGGTTGTGGAGTCATCGACGTCCTTCCCAACTCTATCTCACGCGACATGCTCGGTCGAGAGGCCGTTAACCGACTCGACGACTACTTCGTGTCACGCTACGGCAACGAGGACTCGATTCGCTACCAGGAGGCACGCTCCAACTTTGTCAAGTCAATGGCTGCCTATTCAGTCATCAGTTTCCTCCTACAGTTCAAAGATCGCCACAACGGCAATATCATGATCGACGACGCTGGCCACATTATCCACATCGATTTCGGTTTCTGCTTCGATATCGCACCCGGCGGTATCAAATTTGAACGTGCACCGTTCAAACTCACAGCCGAAATGATCGCTGTCATGTCTGGCAAGAACTCCGCAAACCCATATCAATCGCAAGCGTACCGCTGGTTCGAGGAACTTACTGTCAAAGCTTTCCTCGCTAGCAGACAGCACTGTGAACATCTTTGTCACGTCGTACAGGTCATGTTGGACAGTGGACTGCCCTGCTTTAAACCCGAGAGTATGAAGAATTTCCGTGATCGATTTGTATTGGACAAGAGTGAGAGGGAGGCGGCGGATTATATGAGAGGCCTGATTGAGAAGAGTAGGGGAAGCTATTCGACAGGAACATATGATCGGTTCCAACTTATTACTAATGGAATTCCTTATTAAAGTGGGGGTTCGAGGAACGATTAGAAAGCTTGAGTTTTATAGAGTAATATCATTGTTGTGGAGGTATTATCTAGGCTTTATCTTGGGTCAGTCATAGCCATCATTGACAGCGACGGGGCATTAAGAATACTATCGTGCTACGGGCACAAAGTTTCCAGGTTCTATGTACAAACAACATGCCAGAGGGATATAGTGGCGGTGCATTGCATGCTACCAAGACATTTTTTCTTGGCCTGAGGCGAAAACGAAAAAGCAACACACGAATACCACGTCGCATACTCCGTCTCTTGGCATATGCATACCACTGCGGCCCAGACCATACAATCATTCCAATCATTCCAATCATGCCAGTCATGATCCAAGTAGTTGAGTTTTGGTATGACTCAGCATGTGCGTACGCCGAATAAACAATACCGATCGACCTTCTTACAACAACCTACCAGGACGTCTCGCATCTCCCCCGGATTCCACTCAGCTACATAAGGCATGCATGTAGGCATAGAGCATACATAAGGGCGCTCGTTCTAGCCCGGATAGGAAAGTAGTTGTGTCTAGTTTGGCCCCACATGGGGGTCCGATTGGCGGAAGGCGTTGGCGGTGACGCGCAGGAAAAAAAGGGCTTCAAGCCTCCAGCCATTGAGCCTTTCTTCATTAGATAACTCCTACTTCTCTCCAGTACATATCCAGACCTCTAAGTTGTAGTCATGTTTATCTATAACTAACCCATTCATTTCTCATTGGTATTGTTCTTGCACTCGCTAAGGCCTGTTGGGATACCGTAATTCGTTGAAATCATGCCTCAAGAATCCAGTATCGATACAGAAAGGTCCCCACAATCAACCGTGATGGGGAAAGAGGAGGTGGAAATGACGCAGAAGGGACAATGCGGGACAGAAGATGAACTGCAAGTTGGAGCAGCATGGAACGGGAAGCGGAGTAGGTTCAGGATGATCGCTATCGTCACGGCGCTTTTTGTACGTCTGAGCTTTTCACTTCTCATCGTATCATTTCGATGAAACATATTCAGAATCTTCACAATAAACTTCTCGCTAATCCACTCTATTTAGCTCTCGCTCTTCGTCTCCGCCCTTGATGCAACAATCGTCGCCACAGCCCTGCCGACCATATCCAGCGATCTTAACAGTGCCGCTGGCTACACCTGGATTGGAGGCGCGTATCTACTTGCCAACGCCGCGTCTGGCCCTATCTGGGCCAAGTTGTCTGACATCTGGGGTCGAAAACCAATCATGTTGGCAGCGCTTGCTATCTTCTTCGCTAGTTCAGCTGTTTGTGCAACGGCGAAGACGATGCAGGAATTGATCATCGGGCGGGCTTTCCAGGGGACGGCGGGTGGTGGACTCATTCTTTTAGTTCATGTTTGTATCAGCGATCTGTTTAGCCTGAGGCAGAGGAGTTTGCTAATGGTAAGCCGCTTGTTGCATCATGTTGGGCTGATGGATTCGGCTAACACTTCGTGCGTAGGGCTTTACGGAAGGCATCTGGGCATTAGCCGGCGGTATCGGACCCGTTCTGGGAGGTATCTTCGCTAGCCTGGTGACATGGAGATGGTGCTGTAAGTGATTTACCATCACATCGAGCTTCATGAATCTACGCTGACATCTAGTCTTTACGATTCAAAGTCTACATCAACTTACCCATCAGCGGATTCGCCGCTTTGCTTATTCTTCTCTTCCTGGACATCAAGCACGAACACACCTCTTTCTTCGATGGCATCAAAGCCATAGATTGGCTCGGAATCTTCACCTTCCTCGGATTTACACTCATGATTCTCTTGGGTCTGGATTTCGGTGGCGTCCTATTTCCATGGAGCTCTGCTAAAGTCATTGCACTACTCGTAGTGGGTGGAGCCATGATCCTTGCATTCATTTACAGCGAGGCCAAAGTGGCGAAATATCCTTTGATTCCCATGACGTTATTCCGTCGAAGGACAAACATCGCCGCTTTCCTCGTTGTCTTCTTCCACGGCTTCGTCTTCATTGCAGGAGAGTATTATCTACCACTGTTTTTCCAAGCCGTCCTCGAAGCTTCGCCCTTACGATCTGGACTGCTTCTTCTCCCTTTCATCGTCACAGGCGCAATCGCGGGAGTCTTCTGTGGCTTCATAATGCATAAGACGGGACATTTTCGCGAGATAATCTGGGTCGGTACCTTTCTCCTCACCGTTGGCTTTGGCCTATTTATCTCCTTCGATGCCTACACATCGACAGCTAAAGCAGTCGGCCTTGTTATAGTTGGTGGCTTAGGATCCGGTATCCTATTCGAAGCGCCTATGATTGCTATCCAAAGTCAGGTTGAACAGCATGATGTTGCAAGTGCTACTGCAACTCTATCTTTTATCCGCAATATCGGCGTCTCAATTTCGACCATAATCGGTGGCACCATCTTCCAAAATTCGATGAACAACCGCGCTTCGTTTCTCCGAGACGCCGGGTTGCCACAGAACCTCTTGAGTCAGCTTGATGGCGATAGTGCGATGGCCAATGTTATGCTTCCTGCTACCTTCGAAAATCCAGCATGGGAGCTTGCCGCGAAACAAGCCTTCGCGTATGCGATGCGCAACATGTGGATCACCTACACGGTGTTTGCTTTCTTGAGTTTTGCAGCGAGTTTGTTTATAAAGGCGGCGGTATTGGGGACGGATCACGTGGAGACTGTTACCGGACTGAAGAAAGACAAGGTCTCGACAAGAGTGGAGACGGATAGTCTGTAAGACACAAAATGAGAATGGTGTCGTCCACGCATGTCTTCAATGGTTATTTAGAAGATGAATAAAAGGACGCTGAACAGTACCAACACCTTGTGGTGTTACGCATTAGCTAATGCTATCTCATTCACCACGGAGGCACTAAGTGATATCGTTGAGATCAAGTTTTAATACGTTGTGAGCGCGCGGCAGCCCCAAGCATAGGCAAACCGCAACACTTTATTTACGGAAAGCTATTCTTATTAGTCTACAACCATGCCTGCGCACCAGTAAACGGGTGACCTGGGGACTGCAATGTAACAGGACTGTTTATTTGTTCTCTAGTGTTTAGTGAAAACATCAGAAGAAAAAATAAATACTGTAGACATGGACCCTAGGGGTTAGGGGTAGCTTGGTGTACCAGAAAACTTATCCAATTAGCGTCCACTTGTTGGACCAGCCTTATCCAAGGGTCTAACACCTCGTTTCTATTTTAGCCCGTATGTCTGCTTCTGAGTGATACTACAGGTGCTCATGCCAGGGCGCAAATGATGATTAATACCTTATACGACATCCTGATAGTATGGGCCAATGTCTCATTAGAAGAGGCCTAGCTGAAAATACTGAATTTTGACTCTACATAATGGTACACTTTAACTTGCTACAATACTTACTTTCTGCACATAACTTGCTTTTCCCTCTGACTCGCCCAACCTCCTATCAGCCAACAAATCATCATATATCCACTAAACTGGCCCCCAAACCAACACAGACGACAACAATCAAACGAAATAATCGTCCAATATACAATCCACCAACACAAAAATGCTAGTACACGTCGTCAACACCATCCGATTGCTTCTCCGCATTGCGAACAAGCCCAAATCTGCTGTTCGACTGGAGAAGGACTTGAGGGAAGCACGTCGTGCTGAAGGGATCCCAGATGATAGTCTCTGGTACGACCAGGAAACCCCGAACATCACACGCCGAAACCACGGTATGAATGTTGCGGACGGAGCGTTCTTATGCAAATGCGGCACCGAAAACACCTTGATTCACTTCCGCGGAGCTCACCCCTTCAAACATCTGACGTGTCGAGCATGTGGCCTTGTCTTTTCCAAAAGATTTGCATGCTCCGATATCCTCCAGATTGGCGTCAAAGACCTATCCCGGCATCCAAACGGCGAACTGCGTATCGGCCAGCTGTGTCCAGGCTGCGGGCTAACACACCGCGCATTTATGAAGAATGGTACAGTGTCACTCGATACGATGTGTGTCTGTGGAAGCGTGGCGGATGAGTCCTGGCTTCACTTCTCCATAGGGTCTCCTATGGACTACTGGCGCAACCCTGTCACTTTCCCTCAGGAGTTGAAAATCGATCACACGTTGAAGCTTATCGAGAAGCACAATCGTGCTCAACAGAGAGCGCGTCGAAAAGCAAAAGCACGTAGAGCAAAAGCACGTCGGAAAGAGCTCGTTGTCTCAATTGATTGAGCCACAGAAGTGAACTTGGTGTCGCTAGAGGATTCTGCACGGTGTCGAAAAGTGATATGGCGCTGGAATGTAACGAGTCCAAAGGAATGCGTACCCCGTCCAGGGTTGTGATGTTTGGTTGTTGGTGTATGGATGTTCACAAACAGTATAGCGACAATGGACCGAGCGAACACACTCAACGCTTACTTCGAAAACTTTGGACGAGACTTATCGCGAAGAGGTGGGTAGGAGACTGGAAAAGCAGCTATGCATAGAATGCAAGAGTCATAAGTAAGCATTGTCATTTCTATCTCTTCCGGCATGATCATACATTACTTGCACTTTACTGTTTAGTTCCTAAACGTATCAGAGAGAAGACAGTATATAGTTGTTCTTGCACTTGATGATTGTCCGTGTTTACAACAGTAATGCTGACGTCATGCCGCTGCAGAATTACCTCTCGGTAGAAACATCAATCTCGACTTCCAACGACTCCAGAAGTTCATATCTAGCTGCCCCGTGTTTAGGTCCGACACTGGCCCCGTTTACCCTGGCCCCCGCCATCTTTCACCGCAGTGGTGCGTTGTGTTCTCTCATCACAAATACGTCGTGAACACACCGTTTAGCTTTTTGGAGCACTATGCGCCGCAGTTGTGATAGCGCATCACCTGGCGTCAAGCTTCGGACTCGCCGTTGCCGATCTAATTCATACCACAACCCCTTCTCCACTGTGGTCGCTGTTCGCGTTCTTCCCATTCCCCAAACAGGCAGCGGGAGGAACCCTGTACAATGACGTGCCGGCAAGGCTGACAAGGTCGGCGTGTCCGACCCCGCATTGATATCATGGTCCTAGTGGATAGTTTTAGGTAAGTTAAATGGATGATATTGCCTTCGCCCAGTGGATAGTGTTTAGCACGAACACAGCGCAGCTACTCTATAAGGTCTGATCTCCTAGATGACAAGGACTTCGGACGAGTCTTCTTCTTGTTTAGGGTGCTGGAAGAGAGAGACAGTGTGTAGAAGCAAACCCGTGTTCAAGCTCATTAGGTCGTAGCACACCCATCTGGTAGACAGTCGTCTCTGACCCGGCGTTGCTGATAAGATTAGATATGCCTTAGCCTGAGACGTACGGGTGGTTACCGAGTCTATCCTTGTGACAGGCGCGGTTATTGTGGCACGAACTCGGTTCACGCCGCATGCAGCCAAGTCTTAAGGCTTGTTTACTACCCTGGTAGGCCATTGCCCGAATTGTGCAACACGTCCGAATAGTCGTTGGTAGAATAACTTTCGGCACACCGCAACGCCATAGAAGAATCCAAGTTCGGTACTTGGAATAGCAGGAACTATGTCTCCCCCATATTGTTCAGTGGTCAGACGCCTTGCTTCCGGTGAGCACCAACGTCAACTGGAGAAGCTTACCGCTACTTCGTCTGACATCTCATGAGTTGACGCTGGAAACGATTGGGTATCATTGCACCGCATCCGTAGCCTTTCGCGATTCTACCTCCACTTCAGTACCTCAAATGGACGCGAATAGAAAGGTCGTGCGCTCCTTTTGTTGGTTTGGGTGTCGCAATATCGCGAACTAGGCATCGGCTCATGCCCTGCTACTGGTGACCCATAGAGATCTTAACTTGTACGGATTATTCGGCCAGTAATTCTCGACCATGTCTTGTCATGATGCATGTGTCTTCCGCTTATGCAGCCACCACCCACTCCAATGGACTGGGACGGCAGGGTGCACGAACTGTACCACCATCGTGTTAATTCTATGCACACCATGATAATAATGGATCGACAGTCTCTCCGAACGTTTGTAGTTAGCGTATGAACCCGGTAACAAACTCAAGGACAAGCGGTGAAAGCTTTCATCGATTCTTGCCGGTAGTTCACACGTTTTTGGATGGATGTAGGCTTCAGGATCCAAACACGATGTCTTGGCCCCCAGACTTTGCGAAGGCATCGGTATACCCGTGTGATACTGGCGGCGGATAGAATACAGGCATCCTGATCCTATCCGTCTACGTCGCAGACCACATGAGCCCTGACATGGGCTGACCACGAGCCTAATAGGTTAGAGCGAGCCGAAGCAAACGGCTCACGGCAGTGACGCTTCAACGCGCACGGCTCCTGTGTCAAAAGCTTCGAGAATGCTGTCGTGTCAGTCCGGCGCTGCCGTTGAAGCCTTATTCCCAGGAGCGAACGAGTACTAGCGCCTTGCTGCAGGGCTACCGTTCGTCGCATACGGTAAGGTCGTCGGCGAAGAAAGACGTTTCGGAGGATAGACCTACTCCTGAATCCTGGCTCACACTGTTTCACGGTCTCTCCGAATTCTCTGGTTTGATGGAACGTTCGTTGTTCATGTTCCTGTGGGAACTTGACCTGCATGAGTGAGTGTCGGAAGCACGATTAGAGATTCACCCACCACGCAAAAGCATGTGCGAGCCGCCAGCACATTATATAGCCGCTTCTTAAGTCGTATATATACCCATGTCTGATCAGTCTTGTCGATGTTTCTACAAACACTTCGTAGTGCTGGCAATCTTCGCAAGCAATATCATCTCAGCTGCAGTAGACACCCTGGTCCATCATCTTGTCGCTTTGCCTGGTACTCTTACCACCATTCCTTCGTCTTACTCTCAGCCTCTTTACCTGCGAATCTCACGTCCTGCATCGTCTCACCACATGTGGACAGAATGGTGTCTAGTAATGGGGAATCGGATATTCGCCCAGACCGCATCCAAGCCCGCGAGGACCAATTCCGTCGCGATATTCGAGCTAGAAGACAGTCACCAGTCCCAGATAAACGGCTTGATCTGACAGAGCTGGGCTGCATGGGTGCTCATCTTGATCTCTCAAAGCATGAGCCTTGGCCTAGTAGGCTCGAGCTCACCGACAGCGAAGCCATGCATAGCGACCCTGTTTCCACACCAATATCCCTGGACACCTACCCTCGAGCAAGAACTGAACCAGGAAGTAGCGCTGCAGATGAATCACCCACATCCCGCGCATGTACTCCAACAGGATGTGGCGCGTATCTTCCGTCACATGAGTACAAGGAGTTCCAACGTCAAAGATCAGTCAACAGTAAGTTCACTTACAATTTTTTCGTTTGAGCGAAGCTTTGCCGAAACCTATCCTGAGACATGCTGATAGAGCGATAGACCTCCGCCGACTATCTATATCAACTACTGTTGAGCCCGAAACACAGGAAGAACATGACCAAAGCCGCCATCCGGAACAGCACGGGCGGTGTCCAGTGAGCTACACACCATCGCATTGCTCTCGAGCCTTGACGGACAGAGAGGATCGTAGTGTGAAGGACGTGGGACCGGTCTCTCCCGGACCTTGGTCGCAACTCAATCGGACTGTTGGGAAGAACGAAGATGCGGCTAAACTTGTGCGTTACACAAACTCCTGTACTCTCTAAGGGATTTTAGCTATCTCGATGTTTAGGAGGTGTCCACGTGACTATCGAAGAGTGTGTTCTGTTGAGAAGGAATCTTATCTTTATATATCGACCTGTTGTATTGTCAAACTGTTACATGTTTTCTCAGTCGCTTTGGTGGCAACAGATCTTGGGACTGTTTTCTCATTGTCGTGAACATTTTTTGCCTCGTCGTTATTTACCACTCAAGCGCATCGCTCACAGTCGAATGCGAGCAAACAACAACTGCATATCTTCCATCTCTTCCTCTACATCTTGGTCAATCAATTCGCGTCTCCAAACACAGTAGATCAGGGCGACTGTACATTTGTGAGGAGGAAATCGACGCAACGCACACGCTCAAGCTTCATGCTAAATTGTGTCCGAGAGTTTCCGACTAGACAGTGCTGCTGATCACTTAGAAGAAGGTCGGAGTATCACATAAGCAAAATGGAGGTCGCTCTCCACAGTCATGCAGCTTTGTAGTAAGCCACAACGATCCTTATCTAAAAGCTCTTCGAGGGCCTTGGAGGGTGATGACCCGACCCGAGGTGGGAACGGATCTCACTCCTCCCGAGCGGGGAACGCGATGAGCTGGTGGGGAACATACTGTTTGCGGATTTTGCTGCAGCACGCCTTGTAGATTTGCAGAAAAAAAAGTGCTCAAAAAGTAAAATCAAAGAGGGGGAGAGTGCGATCTACAGAGGAGTGTTGCGACGGCTGCGGCTACGGCAAGACCCTTGCAAGCTTCCGCAGGGCAAAATTGTGGGGCCGTGAACCGATGAGGCACAGCTGCAGTACTAAAGAAAAAGGGAACAGACATCGCCTTCCGGAGGCAGGGGCCAGAGACACTAGTCTGTCGTTCAATTCTCCTCTGTTGAGAAGGTGGTGCGGGGAGATACTCTCCCTAGGACTCCTCCCCGAGCAGAAGAAACGCTCACGCACAACATGTATCAAGCGTTCGCTATTCTACCAAGGAGTTCGTCGTGTGTTTGTGTCACTGTCTACATAGCTCTATGAGGTCAGAGAATATACTGACTATTTTTGTCGTTGGTAGCACATAGTGCTCTAATAAAGGCCGTCTTGACAACCTTGGAAATGAAAGATGTGCTGTCGTCGCTCATGTCAAGTAGACCTCTTGACACAAAGTTGATCCACGGTAGAGCTAGCGGTATATAGCTTTATCGCGAGCTTTCGTGGCTTGTTTAAGTAGCAGAATCTCTGTCCATGCGTTTTGTTGCTGGTTTTGTACCAACAATCAAGAATTCGATAGATGGCACGCGTCACGTTAGGTGTTGCTCCAGATAAGTGTTTCCAAACAAGCATTGATGTGTGCTATTTGTCCTGTTATAATTATACATAATCGTCCCTCGTACTGACCGTAGTAGTGATCGTGATATCGTTGGGATCTTTTGTCCTTGGCTCATTGTTCCATGCGTTGTTGGCGTGACTCTCCCGAAGTATCGTTTCCTCGCTCGCTGTATCACTGCCCATGCGAACAGTTGTCTGTAACACGCTCTCTCCAGGGCCCATGTATATCTTCTCTGACCTTCTGCTTCCATCCATACCGCGACTACTCTTAGACTTGGAGTAGTCTTTGAGTGGATATGAGTTTTGGCCTGAAGAGTCGCCACGGGTACCGTATCTGATGCGGACGTAAAGCGGACGGAGGACTGGTACACAGGCGCAAACAATTGTGAGAAATACTTCGGTAGAGGACCATAAAAGCATGCTAGCGGTGTCGTATACGTAGTTCTCCATGGACGACAGAGATTGTAGTTCGATAGTCCGGACAACGGAGCACGCGCCCGCGAAGATGCCGAGTGAAAGACCAGATGCGATTGCGATCTTGTCTTTACGCTTCATATTTAGTCCCATGATGATATGCCAGGCTAGTTTGAATCAGTGTCGTCCTCGAAATCATTGCGTAGCAGAGTTACGTACGAAGGAGAGCAAGAACAAAGTCCATGCTTGCAGACCAAGCACCCATGGTCAGGCCGACCTCGGTGAAGTTGAGCCAGCAGTAGCCACCCTTGATTGTTTGGTCCCACAAGAATGCCGAAGGTACACACTGTGTGTATAACAGGGTTGTCGTAATGATGCAAAGCACTGTTGTGCTGACTATACAGAACCAGAGGATAGCGATATGCCATCTCTTGAGAACGATGCGCAAGAGGAAGAGCGCTACTGAGCCTTTGGAAGCAGCTATGCCCATGATGCATATGCCTTGGCCGATGGCTTCCCACATGATAGACTTGGAGTAGTTGAGGTCAAGACGAACGATATCCGCTGTCTGTTTACCAACACCGTAGGTAATACCGACCGATATACAGCCGACATAGCCAATAAAGGTAGCCTTAAAAAGTCAGTCATAAAAGCTTACGATGAATGTTGAGATGATTGTTTGTGAAGAGGTGCTTTTGTTGTCTGGGAGTAAGCAACGTAACTTACCAGATTGACCAACATCAACACGTCGTCCCATCCGACGTTTCTGACAATGTACTGTCTCGTGTACATTCGCAATGCAACAAGAAAAGTACCAAGAACCACCTGAGCCCACATCACTCCATTGAGTATGTTCGCAAAGTCTGCTGGCTTGCCCATCTCGGCGGCTGATAGAGCTAAGGTCGTAGTGAAGACGCTTTTTTCTTCGCTTTCTGCTCTGCTGTTCCCCGGGGAGGATATCGCTGGCAGAGGTGTCGCCGAATCAAAAGACAAGTACGAAAGAGCTGGATATGTGCTACCAGGGGAAGGATGGGGTTTGGATGAGCAGCGTATCCTTGATATCGACTGCTTTATCCTCTAGATGAGGAACTCGAGTGGCGGCAAGGAGTGTCAGTGAACTGACGTACTCACAGCCTTGTTTACGCCCACGAATTGAGACACCCATGCTAAAGAACAAACATACCTGCAGCGCGTCCGAGGCTCGAGCAGACCAATGCACATCTCTCACACCTATGGGAAACTGAACGGGCCCGACCTTCCAAGCGAAAACGATCAGCTAGTGTTCGGGACCTGCATGGACAATCGAACGGGGCATAGTGTCAAAGCTTTGTTGCCATCTTTGTCGCTCTAAGTGTCCTGCCCCTGGAACGTCGACGCGGCCCCGGGAGCAGGGGCGCGTTCCTTCACCGTTCGGCAGCAACACTAGTGATATTCAGGCCCAATCAATACACGATACTCACAGTGTGCCGCTGCCGGTTGTCCCTTGTCCCGTGGGTGGAGGGCCTATCTCGTAAAATCCCGCCTCGGGCAGCCTGTGCTGTGCGTTAGTCTGGCCCATCGCGAAACCTTGGACAGTTCGTGCTACGCAAGCGGCTTCAAGATCGCATCTCAATAATTCATTCTTTCTTCAACAATCCCATGACATGCAGGTAAGGTGGTACAAAAACGTTTTGGCCTTTCCGTGGCGGGCCGTTGCCCGCGCTAGCAATCGCTGGGGTCGAGTACTAGCTAAGCTCTCTTCGGTTAAACGACCCTTAGTAGCGTTTTGACATCCGACGGATCAATTTCGGTCTGACCAGCATCGTGTGCGGAAAGGAGTGAAGGAAGATGATCCTTCGAGATTGTTTTCCAGGACTATGGTACGCGTGCCAGTCCATATTGCTCATGCAGGCACCATCAAGATCTTCATGGTGTAGTGGTGTACGCTTTGCAAAGCTTTAATACGCTCGAACCTGCAGTTTGAACGAACTTCTTTTTCCTTTCATCTCCTCCAACTCGGCAGCAGCCTGCATTTTTAGTCTCCGTTAGTACAGTGACACTCCACACATCCCGCTGTCAGTCCCCTACTAGCACGCAAATCCGCTTCCCCGATACTCACCATGGCTGCTACAACCAATCGTTATGCGTGTTATTGCGATAAAGGGGTGGCGGACAAAAGCAGTCCCGAGGTCTGCTCCATAGACGTACACAAGCGGCGCCCTGCCGTACCCTGGCAAGTCTCGTTCGGCTTCAGCGCACCACGGTCCCCAAACGGGAGCGGCTGGATTCTAGCTCCACCTCCCCATCTATCAGATGCAAGTTTGAACATGCGGGTAGTTAGCAACAGTCCCCATAAAGTGGACGGCCTGCATGGTAGGTCAAGACCTTCCAAGGTTGTCACTTACATTACCTTGTTCGTTACCCCTCCCACTTATATTCTTCTTTTCTTTTCATGAATCACATTGCATGCACATAGCAAGGTGACACGATGGCATTGATGGGGTTACTTGCGAAGGCAATCGGCCTTGGAGCAATACTTCTCATTACTCGATATGTTCTGGCTTATCTACAGTCACCACTCAAGACTATACCTGGTCCCTTCTTAGCCAAATTCTCCGATATCTGGCGTTTCCTGAATCACTATGGACAAACTCACATCGAGACACAGAGGCGACTCCACGAACAACATGGCGACATCGTTCGTCTTGGTCCCAACACCGTTAGTGTTGCTGATGCTAGTCTGATCAAGACCATTTACAACACCCGTGGAACGTACTTGAAGGTGAGCATGTACAGTGACAATGTTGTGTATGATGGTCGCTAACATTACAACAGAGCGATTACTACGTAAGTTTCAAGCAGTCACTGATACCTATGCATCATACTGATCACGTCAGACCATTAACGATGCCCTTCAAGACGGTCACATCATCCAGAACATCTTCAGCACACGCAGCAACGAGTTCCATTCCAAAGGTGTCAAGCCTGTTCAAAAGTTGTACAGTCTTCAAAATGCTCTTCAAATCGAAAGCATTATGGACGACGATCTGCGTACACTATGCACTCAACTTGACGCTCGCTTCGTGGAAGGTGCTAACAAGGACAAGACATGCGATATCGCTGACTGGATCTCATTCTTTGCTTGGGATTTTCTGGGCGATATGACTTGGAGCAAGCGCATTGGCTTCATGGAACAGGGTACGGATGTTGGCGATATGCTTGGGACCGCTGAACGTGTGATGCGCTACTTCTCAGTAGTATGTGCTTGACAAGTCGTCACAACTTCTACAGTATGTGAATCTCTACTGACCCCATCTAGGTTGGTCAAATTCCCTCTCTCGACAAATGGCTTGGAAAGAACCCCAGTTGGCCACGCTCGCTATACAAGTTCGATGACTTCTCTGTCGCTGCCGGTTTCTCCGTGGAGCGCTTTATGGAACGCATGCAGAAACCTGAACTTGGCGATGGGAAGAAAGACTTCCTCAATGGCTTTCTCGAGGCAAAAAAGGAGTTTCCAGAACTTGTTACTGATAATGAGGTCATCGGATATATGATCATCAACGTGAGTGTCCCATAGCTATGTTACGATAAGAACATGACTGATTCTGCTCCTACAGATTCTCGGTGGTGCCGACACCCTCGCCATTGTGATAAAGGCTATTTTCTACCACATCCTCAAGTCACCAGCCTCGAAAGCGCGCCTCGTCGAGGAACTCGTTGCTGCAAATCTCTCGTACCCCGCACCTTATACCACAATCGAGCACCTACCTTACCTCGATGCATGCATCAAAGAGGGCCTCCGTATGCATCCCGTTGTTGGCCATATTCTCGAGCGCGTGGTACCTGCAACTGGTCTCGCGTTACCTAATGGAGAGACATTACCGCCTGGAACAATTGTCGGTGTGAATCCATGGGTCGTTCATTACAAGGAGAGCATCTTCGGCGCAAAAACCCATGAATTCCGGCCGGAGCGCTGGCTGCAAGGCGAACAAGAAGAGATTGGCGCTTACGAGGCCAGGATCAAGAAGATGAAAGATGCGGACTTGTCATTCGGAGGCGGAAATAGGATATGTATTGGCAGGCCATTAGCTCTGGTTGAAGTGTACAAAGTAGTTGCGACGGTGTTCGGTAGATATAAGGTATGCATTGCCCACCCCCAACATGATACACGAGAGCTGACGTTCCGGCAGATTGAGCTTGAAGACCCGAGCAAAGAATGGGATCTTCACAAACAATGGTTTGTATGGCCGCATGATATCAAGGTCAAACTCAACCCACTTGAGAGCATCAGCGCACCCTGATTGTCTCTAGACGGCTATCTTACATGGAATGTAACAGGTACGGAAGGTTGGTGGTGATCTGTAGTTTGAGCTTCCTATATATCACTGAAATTCTTATTGCGATGATTCTTCGATCCAGGCGGACTGTTCCATGAAATTTGCGTGTCATCTGCTATCTGCCGCGCGGTTCTCGTTTACGTGACGCATGCGCATAACGTGCGTTCGGGATGTATTTGCAGCTATGTATGTAGTTGTTTAGTTGTGGAGGCTGGCGCTCCATACCCCGTCTCCGTGCACGAAACTTCGCGAGGTATGAAGGCAGCTAGAATGCGTTGTTGTGTTTGCTTGGGTATATTACGATTCGCGCACGCGATGCTAACATCATAGGGATTCTTAGTCTATCGCGCTAGCCACTTCGGGTTTGAAGTGTTTACTCTTCGGCTAGGGCTGGGTTCGCCAACACTTGTACTGCATTCGAAGGTCGCTATCATTCGCAGCTTTACGTAGTGTGGAATATTCAATCACTCGGAGCATCCGATTCCAGGCGAGATGGTACGATTATCAGGACTTCAGAAGGACGTATTGTCGCTCTACCGACAATGCTTAAGAGCTGTGAAGCAGAAGCCAACGGTATGCTATTCAGATGCCTCCAACTTGACAACCTACTCATACAGCTGTAGGAGACGCAGTCACATTTCCGAGATTTTGCAAGGTACGGCAAGCTCAATAGAGCAACATGCTGGTGTGGCGGCTGATGATGATACGTAGATCTGAGTTTCACAAGCATAGAGACGTCGGTAAAAAGGATTTTGGCACCATCGAGTACTTACTTAGAAGAGGAAGAAATCAATTGGAAACATGGTCTGAGCCAGGTATCCGAGACATCCACAGGTAGCGGGAGAATGCCAGATCGAAGTTTGCACGTCGAAGCGGCGCATTGCTGGGCGGCGAGCCAACGACACATCAATACAGTTCATCAGACCAGCACCATGCAGCTCGTTCCGCCATCGCGGGGTAGTGACATGTTCCTTGGACAACTCTTGCATCACATGTTGCTTCCGCGCTGGAAACTTCGAGCATCACCATCACGTGACCTGCTCTGAGCCATTACTCTGAACTTTCTAGTTGGTGCTTGCCCCCTCTCGAAGCATGATCTTCCGGGCACATGCCATTACGGCTACTTCCTCCAATTACTGGAAGCTTCTCATCTCACGATGTCTTCTGATCGCATACGAAGACATGACGGCAAACATCGTGTTCGAAAGCTCTAGAAACTCCCCGAGCCATCTCCGAAGCTTCTTGCAACATCTTGGTTTACGCAACACCAATGTTCTCCGCACTCTGCGATGATTCGAGAACCATGTCCCTCGATTATATATAGCCTTCGAGGCAGCTCCTGTAGTTCATCATCAGAACAACAAAGATCAACAAGTCTTCTATGCAATCACTTCGCTCAACTATCCGACGAGCTCCTCAACAACTCAACCGCATCACCAAGCCTACGATTACAACTACTCGACACTTTACCACTACACCAGCGACGATGTCTCTCTTCCCACGATTCACTCAGGAATTCGCTCCTATCTTCCGTCTCTTCGACGAGTATGATAGGCAAGCCTTCCGCAATATCGACCGGGAATTCAACAACATCAGATCCTTCACTCCCAAATTCGATGTGAAAGAAACGAAAGAGGGTTACGAGCTTCACGGCGAACTTCCCGGTGTCGAGCAAAAGGACATCAACATCGAATGGACCGACAACAACACGCTGACCATCTCTGGTCGCCACGAGCACGTCCGCGAGGAAGGCCAACGTCCTCAGGGTTTCATCGAAAACGGCGAATCCTCTCAGCAGAAGAAGCTCGGCCACCAGCCCACCGTTGAAGACGACCCCAGCGAAACCAACAACAAGGTCGCCAAGCAGTCCGAGCACAAGGACGTCTCCAAGCATGATGAGAACAAGGCAAAGTACTGGGTCAGCGAGCGTTCAGTCGGAGAGTTCCACCGATCCTTTGCCTTCCCTGCTCGTGTCGATCAAGACAGCGTCAAGGCTAGCCTCAAGAACGGTATCTTGAGCATCCTCGTTCCCAAAGCCCAGGCTCCTCAGCCTCGAAAGATCAGCATCGAGTAGATTGACCTGGCATAACCGAACGACGACGAATTACGACTTCCCTCTTTTCGATCAGCGAGCGTGGCATAGCAATGGAGTTTATGACGGGTTATTGTAGGATTGTTTGCTCTGTTTTGTACCTGTGGTGATTGCAGTATTCGCTCTCTACGTGGGTCAGTAATATCGAGATTGTAATTAGTTTGTCACAATCAAATCATTACAACTTCTACGAAATGTCGGTTTAGTGATGGTGCTTTTGATCTTCTGGGCTACCATTCGAGTTTCTTTGCAATCGGCTTTCCTAGTCTAGTATAATACCCGGAATATCAATACCACAGCTACAGTTCAAGATCATCTGCTATACAACAATACTCCTGCTCTATGGATGGTATTGGCTTGATGGGGACTAATCGAATTGTAAACTGGACACCAGCTGGGCTGTCGGCTCAACAAGCCTGGGACGCGACCAAGCTCATTGCTTGTTCCATTGAAAGTTGATGGTGGTAATGGTACCACAATCTTTTGGTCTTGGTTTGACCTTCTACTAGACGACAATTCACCACCGATTTTGAGACAAGTAATGGCACACGAAACCTGTCTCCTTCCATTCTGTTGTACTTTATACTGCATAGACAAAATATCGTGAGCCGTACATACAAGGCATGCCTACTCTAATGGCTGTACCCAGATGTAAACATTCCAGTCACGCCCGAGTGCGGCAGTGACCTTCTCGACTCCTCACGAAAGCTCCTTACCTTTTGCTCTGGTAATTACATGGAGGACGAATGTGTGATGCGAGTAGCCCCAGATGGTGTGGTTCTGGCTTGCCCAAAAAGATTGGTCATCACGTGCTTCATCTGTGGCGTGCCATCGTCCTACATCACGACCAGCGACAAAAAGAAAGATCTCGCAATTGTGGAGAAGGATGTTATGCATCCTCCGGGAGTCGAACCCGGGCCAATTGCTTGGAAGGCAATTATCCTACCGTTGGACCAAGAATGCTTGATGAAAAGACTCACGTTTATGCGCTTTATGTAGCAAATACAAATTGAAACGCAGCGTTTCGCGCAGGCTGGCGTCGACATTCCTTGTTGTCAAGCATTTGACGGACGATTTCAGCCGGCCGGACATGTTCGTTTCTGTGGATATGGGCCTTAGCGTCGGAATAAGGGGTAAACTCCAACCTTAGCGCTAGACAGCGCAGCCGTCTAGTTCACAATACAATGAGCTTGACCAACCTGAATTTGGGTCACATACACAAGACTGAAAGCCAAAACCAATGATCTTCTTGTGAGCTGACATCTCTAGGTGGTGGAAAGCCTGTGAGCCCATTGTTCATATTTATGAGTCCAAGAACCAGGCTCATCATTTGCTTCGATGGAATCAATCTATTTTAATTCCTATCTATCACACCGAGCATCGTGAAATAAACGCGTGCCATGTTCTAATAGCCATAAGCCTTAGCAAAGAGATCGCTTTAATCTCCTGTTCTCGAATTCTCGATCTTGGTTACGATCAAGTCGGTAGCCCCAACCTCTGTCAACTTGTCCATAGCAATAGCGATATCTTTCCTCAACACCATAGCCTGAACAGCCACCCAGCCATCCTCTTCCAACGCGTTGACGGTGGGAGCGCGGCGTCCGGGAGTAATCTTGCGTGCGATATCGAGCTTCGATCGGTCGATGTTGTAGGTGCACAGGACGTACTTTTGTGCAGCTATGAAGAAGTTAGCCACGCCGTACCACGCGAGAGATCTGATGCTACTTACTGATAACACCCTTTATCCGAGCTGTGATCAGCTCTACCAGCTTGGGGTCTGATGGGTGCTTCGACTTGATGAGGATAGCACTTGATGAGACGACTGTAGAGATGGCCTTGAGACCAGCTGCGCGCATTGTCTCACCCGATTCCACCAAATCGACGATACCGTCTGCGACGCCCAATGCGCACGCCGCCTCGACACTGCCACCAACGTACTTGATGACTGTCTTGAGTTTGGCATCACCATTGGCCTCTCCGTTTGTGTTTCCGGCCTGTTCGGCCTCTAGTTTCCGGAAATACTGCTCAGCCAAGTTGGTGAAGCTTGTAACAACGTTCTTGCCGATCAAGTCTTCCGGCTTTGCCAGGTCACCCTTTGCAGGAACTTGTACCTGTAGACTGCACTTTCCGAAATCGAGATCTAGGACCTCCTCTACACCGCTGGTAGCAGTAGGCGGTGCGACGCACTCATGTTCTGCTACTTGGTCGCGCCCTGTTATGCCCAAGTCTACGCGACCCTCTCCTACGAAAGTTGGGATATCAGCGGCAGGCAGAAACACAAGAGCGAGCGGGTGGTTCTTGACGAGTGCGATATCGAGACGCGAGTGTCGGTGGAACTGGATGTCGGAGCCGTGGAGGAGGTCAAGACATGCTTGGTGGAGGCGGCCCTCTGTGATGTTTGTCAATCTATGACCTCTGCCAGTAGTGTGTCGACGACGTACTCTTAGGCACCGCAAAGAGCAGGCGGTCGTTCAAGCTGTTGCCCAAGAGGTCAGTCATGAACGGAAGACTCCTGCTGCCCTGGCGCGCTCTTTGCGCGATTCGCTCATTATCACTTGCGCCATTGGTGTAACCCATTGTGGTAGAAGAGGCTTATCAGAAGTAGGGAAAAGAATGGAGAAAGGAGACAAGCGGAACGTACGAGTTGACGAGATCCATCCTTCTGAATCAAGCACGCAATTGCTGGGGCTTGTAGAATGCGAACGCGCGCTGTGCACCCTTCAACAAGGCTTTGAATGGGGAATTCTGCGACAGGCTAGGCACGAGGTCCACTTCGGCAATTGCAATTGGGCACAAGGTCGCTGCCGTGGAGGTGGCTAAATGCGCGGACAGCGTCAGAGCAGATATGCAGGCTTGGATGTGTGGGTATGTGTGTCGTTTTGTAGTGTACAAGATTGAGGCGCGTCTCGACTTAGTGACTCAAGGAGGGGTACGGGCTACACGTGTGATGCGCCAAAGGCTGTGGAACCCTCAAAAACTTGATACCTAAAAGTGCATGTCAATAGCATAGAGGCCGTGCAAACAACAAGACCACGATTGGTGCAGTAAATCTGGTTACCGCGACTGACCTGCGGCTTCAATTTTTTTGCGGGATGACGTTCCATCAACACATGTTGCCCCGCGTTGCGATGCGTCGGAGGTTGGCGACGCGGCATTGGCCGGCATCAACTCACTTGCTCAATACGGTCCACTATCGATTTTGCGTTGTAACTTGAACGTAATCTAGACCTTGAACGTAATATCATGCTCGATTGTGTGAATCAGACATCTACTGGTATCTATCTATGATGCACCGCCTATGTGTCAAACCCATGCCGCTTCGTCTCGAAATTCGATTGTGAGATAGACAGGCCAAGCGCAGACTGCCATAGACGCATGCTGACTTTTCATTCCCGAAAAACGCCATCCGCGACTCCAGACTACCGGATGGTTCGGTAGGATGTGATCGTCTCGCACTCGAGAGGAGATTGCGACGGGGGAAGGCGTGTGAATATAAAGCGTCGTCGTGCCTCACATGAAATCGTCACTGTACATATGTTAGTACCTCTAGGACTCCTACGGAATCCGACATGACTCACTCTCCAAAGTCCTCATCATCATATGCCCTCGTGTCTGCCCTGACACCAACGTCTCTGCTCGCGTTGAGCGTAGTCTTGGTCTTTGCCGCCTTTGTCTTCTTTCCTCCCTTCTCAGCAGCCTTTTCCTCCTTCATCTTCTCGTTGCTCAGTGTGGTCAAGCCGGATGCAATCTTCTTGATCTGCTCACTCGGCAGGTCCTTGGCGATCTGCTTGGTAAACTCCTGCAGGAAAAGCGAGTATTGTCCCTTCTTAGAGTTGGCAGCAATCAGAGGTGTGAGTGTCTCTCGGAGCTTGGTGAACTGGTCTTTTGTGTTGGGATTGAAGATGGAGAGTGAGGACAGGTCGATGGCATTGCCCGGGTTGCTCTCGTCGGTGACGGTGATGGCCTTGCCAGCACGGGTCTTGTTGCTGACGCTCAAGTCGCCAAAGAGTTCCTCGGCTTGGGCGCGCGAGGCGTCAAGCTCTGCCTGGCGCATTCGTTCGCGGCGCTCGGCCTCGGTCTCTTCCTCTTCAGATTCACCATCCTCTTCCATCTGCCGCCGGCGTAGTGCTGCCTGCCTGTGCTCCTCGATCCGCTGCGCCTTGGACTTGTGGTTTGCCTTTGCTTCTGCGTCTGCCTTTGCCTTTGCCTCGGCGGCCTTCTTTGCCTTCTCGCGCTCGACTTCTGAGTCCTCCGCAGCGTCCCATGAATCTAGTACCTGTTGTGTCCATAGTCAGCACATGTAGCCTTGTATGGCGGGGCTTGAATCGTGCAAGCGCGGGGCATAGTGGGCTGACGCACATCGTCATCTTCTTCTTCGTCGTCAAATTTGCTGCGGCGGGCGATAGGCGCTACCTGTGGCGAGGTAGGAGGAGAGCTGCCTTCTTCTTCGTCGTCTGCAACATACGTTAGTCCCAAGCCTTCACGATTCCATCTTGAAGCGCGCGCAGTGGCATCGAACATGACGTACCCCACTTTCCTGGTGCCATGGTTGCAATCGTTTATAAAGAGACGGGGTTTGTGCGTAGTCTAGGCTGATGTATCCAAGGGTCCTGACAGTAGGGCAGGGTTTTATAGTCGAGTGATGTGGAAGAAAGAAATGGTCTAAAGTTGACTGAGGCGCGAAACAATGGTTGGGCTCACCATCGCGCGTGGCTCGCTTCCGATCTACCTAAAAATTCGCTGCCCAATCACATAGGGTGCGCCACATTCACTCTTTCTCACTATGTTGCAAGTCTTTTATTGTTAAACCGAGCTGTGGCGTATCGTAGTTCAACCGCAGGCACCTTGCAGCCGGATCGTATTAGCCATCTCATATGTGCAAGACATTAATCCTATAACCCTTCCTTTCACGCCTCCAGGAGGCTTAAAACATAATAGATCCCCCACATGCAGCAAAACAAACAAGGAAGTATGAACAGAAGACGAAACCTAAGACCTGCTTGAACGTTGCCACAACACATCATCAGCAAAAAGGTTGATTAAGAGAAGAGATCCAGATTTACCGCTCAGGAACCTCCCAGGGCCTCCAGAATTTCCACCCTTCTCTGACTTCTCGAACACCCTTCCGTCTCGAACTCGACACTCCGACCAGTCTTTCAATGCCGATAGTGCCCTCAGCCCGAAGAAACTTTTCTTGGTCAATCTCCTCCCCACCTTCCTCTTCATTGCCATTGTGTAGTACTGCAGGCCAAAGCACACCCACGCCGTCACCAGCAAGCGTCGTTTCAAACTTCTCAAAGCCTTCATTCTCCAGCTTTACCTCGAGGGAGTCAAGAATCTTGTATTTCAGCTTTGTACCATTAGATATTATGGATGCGCCACAGTCGATATCCGCTTCATCAGACGTGTCAGATTCGTCAGATGAGATATCGTGGTGTAGACCATTTGCGTGGCCGTTGGTCAGCGCTGGGGGCTGGGGCTTGAGGATAGTAATGGCGCATCCTCCGCCTCCCGCGCCTGTGAGCTTTGTCCACCCGATACCAGTGTGGTCGATGATTTCGCGGATACGCTCGAGTTTGGGATGTGAGACGCCTAATGAGACGAGTAGACCATGGTTTATCGTGACGAGTTCGCCGAGGTGTTTGAGTGCGTCGGGGGAGGTTGCGTCGAAGTCTGGTGATGTGAGTAGTTTGTGTGCAGATTCGGTCACTAAGCCGATGGCATTGAGGATGTTCTCTGTGAGGGCGGGGTGCACGTTGCGTAGGTTGGCGACCTTGGCGACTTCGGTGGCCGTGCTGCGAGATTGTCGTGTGTTGACAAGCAGCAGTGGAAGCTCAGGAAAGCTATGCAGCGGTATGACTAGAGGTGGCTTGTCGTAATCCCTTCGCTGGAACAAGACTGCTTTACCACCTGAGGAGACGGTATTGTCGACGCCTGAGGGATTTCCGTGTATGCACATCTCGCCGACGAACGCCCATCGGTTTATGCGCTCAATGTTGAGCTCGCATTCTTGTGGCGGCTGATCCTGATGGGGTCCGCTGAGTGCACGTATCTGCAGAAGCATTGCCGTACTCAAACAGACGGATATACTGGCGCTGCTGCCCAGGCCTGCACCAATGGGAATTGTAGATCGTAAAGTATAAACACACGGGGGCACTTTGCGGGATGCGAGAGAAAGGAAGAGGTATAGGAAAGAACATGCAGAGGCATGGTGGATCTTGCGTATCGACTCGGGGGCTTTTGGCGAGACTTCATCGATAAAGGGTTGTATGGCGGCCATAAGGTCGGGATCCAGAGACGTGACGAGGTCGTAGTAGTACTTCTTCTTGCCTGATTTAGAGAAGCTGTCCCAGGGCAGGTCGTCGATGTTCCAGGTATGCTCCATCTGTATGTCGGGGAAGCGCAGCTTAACGGTCCGATTCGATTTGGAGAGAAACGAGACGTGGAGATAGGATCGGAGCGATATGGCGGCGGCGATAGCAGCCTAGAGAACATCAGCATCCATCTTGCCATGGTTGTCGTATCGAACCTACCTTGCCATGTACTACCGCGTGTTCTCCGTAGACGATGACCTTGCCTGGTGCGGAAACCATGAAAGGAGGCATCATAGGCGACGACTGCTTCCTGAGCAATGCCGGAGCGCCATTCGGCTTTGTGGTGGAGATGGAAGGCATATTAGAGCCCAATTGCGCGGGCATCGAGTCTGTGGGCGAGGGTTCGGGTGTTTGAGTGGAATGCGACGACGTGCGCGGGTGAAGGCTCGCTGCGTTTGGGTTAGCCATGATTTGGGCCTTTTGGAAAGAGTTGTCTTACGTGGCGCGACAACAGTATTCCTACGCATGCTGCTATTTGCCGCCATGGCTGAGAAAAGAAGAAAAGTGAAAGCAACAAGAGAACGTGAGTGGAAGGATTAGGGAACTGCCAATGGCAAAGGAGGCGTCGTGCTCAACGGTCGGGCCATGTACCAAACTTGGGCGAGGTCATTATACATGGGCTAAGTCTACGGCGGACTAGTTGATCAGCTCCACCATGCAGGAACTGTCGGGGTTAATCTTACATCCCTGTTTTCTAGAACCGCCCTATGGCTGCGCGGACATTTCCAAGACATGCACTGCTGTCACCATCTCGCATTACGTCTGTACTGCGTAACACGACGTAGTGCTGGACGTTGGCGCAGTCGTGGGCTGCAGTTGCTTCGCATTCTTCGACACAGTCACGCGAACAACAATATCAAGGCGACCCCTTGCCCTTCCGCACTCGTCCTTCGCAGCCGCAGTAAGCTGAAAAAGCGGCCCAGTGGCATGGCACTAGAGACTGATAGTTTAGATGCGGGGAACTTTCACATCATGTTAACTGTAAACCGCAAGGAGCACGATAGCACGACGTAGCCGTCGGGGTCCGACAAATCGTCGGAATCCGACATTGACGCGAGGCACAGCCACAACAGGCAACGCAATCGAGGCACAAGCATCAAGACTATAGCCTAAACTTGTCGTCGGTGGCAGGTATTCGTATGACCCGTATAATGATCTCCAGATTGTAAATATGATTCTAGCAAGTGCCTGCCCAACAACCAAATCCAATAACTCCTCGCTATGCATGTACAGTTCGGATGGAAGGAATCTATGATGGTGTTTTGATCATAAAAATCTACAAACGTATTAGCAGAGATCAAGTAACAATTGGAAAATGTAGACATACCTCTTTCATGGCTTGTGCATCCATAGTCGCAGCCTTCTTCTGACGGATCCATTTCTGCCTAACAGCATGCATGCCTCTTGGAGTGTATGATAGACCAGCAGGTACCGGTGTGGATGTTTTTGACAGAGGAACCGACGAGATCGTTGTCGGCGTGCTCTCGTCTTCCTCGCTTTCAGAGCTGGAGTCGTCCGAGCTGTCCTTTTTCGCTGCTTTCTTGGCTGCTTTCTTCAGAGCCTTCTTCGCTTTCTTCTCCTCCTTGCGTGCTTTCTTCTCAGCTTTCCGTTGCTCTTTGTCCGTAAGCGGTTCGGGGTCAGATGCCGGAGCAGCGACATCGTCAGTGGAGGATTCCGCATCTGATGAGGACGCGCGCTTTGACTTCTTCGACTTGTCCTTCTTCTTATCTTTCTTATCCTTCTTGTCTTTCTTGTCCTTCTTGTCCTTCTTCGATTTCGACTTGTCGCTTCCCTTCTCTGCTTCGTCGCGCAAGTCCTCGCTCTTCTTCTTGCGCTTCACCTTGAGCTCGTCGTCGGTGCGGTCATCGCGCTTCCTCTTCTTATCTTTCTTATCCAATGCGCCGTCGTCGCTCTCTGGCTCAGACTTGATCTCAGACTTGATCTCCACCTCCTTCTTGATATCGGAGCTCTTCGTGATCTTGTCGCCCACCAAAAAGCCGCCGCTAACAAAATTCATCATGCCGTACTTGCGGTACACGAACGCCCTTTTCTCAATCTCCTCTCGCCTTTCTTCTTCCTTCTTGACCTCGGCCTCATTGCCATTCAGACGCCCAAGAATGCTCTCTAGTCCTGCAAGACCAAAGTTTTCAGCGCGCTCACTCCCTCGCTTTGCGCCCAAGCCAAGATTATCGTCTTTGAGAAACACGCGAATATGCGATTGCGAGGCAGCGGTATAATGAGCAGCATGGGAGGCATCCGTCGCACCGAGAGAGTTTCCGGGCTGCCATCCTTGCGAGGTCAATATGCGATGGCCGAAGCGCGAGGTGTTGTTTGCCCAGTTAGTGTTCTGGGGATCGTTGGAGATCTTCGTTCGGCTGGTCTTGCGTTAGTTTCGTGGAGGTCGGCCGAAGCCAAACTGGCAGACATACTTCTTCGGCGCTGCGAGACCCATGGTAAATACTGAACAGACTGGACGAGGCTGCGATTGTCGAAGGGAAAGGCGGGAGTCCGCAAACACGACCAAAAATTTGTGGATGCCCGCTAGCGCGGAATCTTGGCGCTATGTGGGGAAGCCATCTCCCCCATCTCCAAGGCTTCAACCATTGCTCTCTAACTGGCAAGCTCTCACCACTTGAGCTGAAGCAAGGAATAATGCTTCGATAACGAGTCAATCGATCGCAGTCTTGATCTACGCTACTAAATTTCAGCACTCACCACCAGCACCCATGGCTCCGACGCGCGCACCCGAGAAATCCACTTCCATGACCGCCTCCATGGCCACCATTCGCCGGAGTGCACAGCAGTCTCGAAGACAGATTACCGATGAAACAGAGGAGCTCGAAAACTCTGCAGAAGCCAATGGTGTGGGTCGCGATATGAATGCAACACACGAAGAGACGGAAGCATCGCAGAACACCTCCGATGGCCCGCTGGACCACCTGATGGCGAAAATGGTAGACGACGTATGTTAGATGGAATCATCAACTACATACCACCGTCTCTACATTCCTACCAGTGGCATAGCACGCCTGATTAGGAGGCTTTGAGAAGCAACATGCTAATTCTGCGCACAGCAACGCAAGCGGTACGACGCGTCAAAGAACAACGTAGGTAGAGCTTACAACAACCATTACCAAAGCGTCGAAGATTCCATAAACACCGTCTTTGACACACATGTAAGAGAGACGTGGGTCACGCAGTATTAAAGAGATGGTGCAACCCCGCAGGTTAACAATACCTCAGTACAACAGCCCACCAAGCGCAGCTCAAACGCCTCCAAGAATTCTTGGACCAAAAGGCTGCCATTGAAACCGCTATGAGGAAGCAGTTGGCAAGCTTGCAAAAGATCTACGATGCGCACTCTCGTGATCTGGAGGCGGTCATTGATCGCCGACTGAGAGAAATGAAGTGACCCTGATACGTCTAGGAACACCAAGGGCATGCAACCTTCTTGCAAGAACAGCACTCCTTTACAGGATTTGGTTTTCCATTCGAAGCGTTGAGGGCAAAGTCACTGCAAAACAACAATAAAATGTGCTAGTAAAGGAGACACCAGATATGAAGATAATATAATTCGATTCCAGGTATCATAATAACAAACCACCCAACACATTCCAATCATCTTGCGCTTTGAAAAAGATTACCATATCATCCAGGTAGACTCAGGCTACGCGCAACGCTCAAGTCTATGCAGTCACTGCCCAAACACCATAAACGCCAACATCATGCATGTCACCTCCGGTACTCCGGCAAGGCTTCGCTTTCCCGTCTGTGGTCCTGTAGCGTACCTTGCGTACTTCGGCCTGGACGCACAGCACCTACCAGATCTTCGTCGTCGTCGTTCAGCATAGGTGCCGAAGGTGCCAACTGTAAGCTTTGCATTCTGTCTAGCGGCGGTGCTGAAGGAGCGTGCGATGGTTCCCCATCTTCATCATGATCCGTAGGGGGCGCGCTTCTTTCCATTTCCAGTCTCCGCCGTGTCATCTCTTGCTTGTCGTCGGTTGGTTCGACATGTGATGATGAGCTAGCGACGTACTCAGGCGCCGACCCTTGTACTGTGCTGGGTGACTGCGGTGGTAGCGGCGGTAGTGGTTTCGACTGGTCGTTGTTATCTTCACTAGTGGATGGTTCTAGGCGATTTGGATGTATGGTATGCGAGGATTCAGTCCTTATGGTTCTTGTCTCATCGTCCGTAATGTTCGTAACACGACGCTGCAAAAGCGGTGCCGGAGTTGTGCGCGACGATAATAATGGCGATGAGGCAGCACGGAATGGGGGTGGGGGATGCGCCGGAGTGGAAGAAGACGAAGATGCTGCGACATAAGGGGGGTTTGGATCGTCGTCTTCCGGTAACAATGGCGCCGACGCTGGTATACCGTATTGGACCGTTCCTGAAGGCGCAGATGGTCCGGCAGTATCAGGCGGCTGAGAAGGCAATAAACGCTCCTCTGCTCTTCGTAATCGCTCTTTCTCTGACATTCCTTGTTCTTCCTCGGGAACAGCTGCAGGTACCGGGAAGGATGCAGCTCCGCTTGTACTATGTTGTTCGTACCCAGGAACTTCATAATACGTTGGATCGTAGTTGTAATCGTAATACTGTCCGTTCTCGTCTTGCTCGTAATAGTACTGATCGTAGCCGTGTTCAGCGTTCGGCTCCATGTGCCCCCCGTAGGCGCCGTTGTTGTCGACCATTTGTTCTTGAGTTTGTTTCTTCTTGCCATTTCTATCGCTATCCCTGGTACCGATAACAACTTCGAACAAAGCAGAAACGATGCCCTTTTCGCGGCGAATCTGATCGGTATCCACAAAATTGCCGCCCCAGGTCGAGAACATGCTGCCAGTAGCATCGTCGCGTGCCATAGCCGAGGTACCACCAGCTGCTGAAGGTAGGTTGACAAGTCCAGCATTAGATACCATTCGGTCGAGGCCTGTCAATTTGCCCTGTATATCCACGACTACCTCGACGTAGTATTTGAAGGATATCATTGCGCCCGGAACATTTGATATTGTGGGAAATGCCTCATCGGGCACACGCACTGTACACTTCACTTCGGCCATTAACGTCCTAGGATCGACGAAGAGCGGTGCGAACGATTGGCATAGATCTTTGCGAAACAAATGACTAGATCCAGCCGATGAGAGCGACAAGCCCCCCAATCCAGTTCTTGACTTTGGATAGTAATCTTCGGATTTGGTCTTGTCGCCTTTGCTGTTGGGTACAACAGGTAGTGCAGGATGCATATCAACTCTCGCTTGACGATACAGCGTGATGATAATGCCTTTCAGGCTCCGTATGTGCTTTGTATGGTTTACGGTCACTTTAATCGGTATTTGGTCGCCTCTAAGAAAGCCTCCCTTGAGTACGTCGATTGTAGCTGTAATCGTCTTTCCTTTCAGGGTCGTCCGGCTTCCATTCTGTGAGCCCGATCCATCTGTAGCTGTGTTGACTGAGCGAATGCCATACTCAGTGCCAGAAGCGTTCCCGCTACTCCTCTGACTCTCATAGCTCACGTCGCTAGGTGAGGGGCTTCGTGGGCCCTCTGTCTCCTCGATGGTATTTGTTGCTTCCAAAGAAGACCCTACTGGCTGAGGTTCTGAAGTAGAAGGTGTGTGTGATGCTTCCTCGGTTGGCCGTTTCCGCGTTGACCTAGCACGCGTTCGTCTAGATATAGGTTCCAATGAGATGACACGGGGCTTTAGCGGCGGTACGGGTGCGATGTCGACTGATTCGGTAAGGTAAACCTTCGTATCGCATGACGCGGTCGGAGACATGGTAGTGGGGCGGGTCAAGGTAGCGTTGAGCATATAGGAAATAGTTCCGCGCTCAAACTGTACCTTATTGTCAGCGTGTTGGTCAATTACAGCACTGGATTATTGCTTACGTCGATGCTGCTGGGCAAGCCTTTGGACGGAAACTCGAGTTCGAAATTGAAGTGGTACACGCCCTCGGACAGTCTCCCCTCGCCGCAAAGCACAACCTCGTCCTCGAACAGCGAAACGAACCCATTGCCAAAGTAACTGCCTGCCTTCTTTCCTCTCCCAGAGCCGACTGTTGAACAATAGTTTTTGTACGCGTCCCCCGGGGTATTTGGGTTCTTGAACACCTGGGCATAGCCATGTAGGGAGACGACCAAATGAGTGATTCTCAGGGGTTTGACAATCTTGATAATGACAGTTCCGCTGATGATATCTCCTGGAGTGTAATGCCGATGCGGGTCGTCAGACTGGATATAAAACTCGGTGTAATAGCGAGTCTTGGAGGTCAAGGGCGATTTGAGCCGAGATAGAAACGATCTGCTCGACACTGGAGAGGACGGAGTGGCGGGTGTACGTGTCTGGCTGGAAGTCATACTCCGTGTACCACGCACATCATGCGGCTACCCGCGATATCGACAACTGTCTGGGGGAGCCCTCGCGACTATACAGAGGCGCCAAACCGAGCTCGCCGCTGGAAGGGCCGAGAAGGGCTATTGCGCAGGGGTGTGAGGTGTAGGTACCGGTATCGGGAAGCACGCGCGACTGGCTGGCTGGCTGGCGACGGGTGAATCGCAGAAACGAGCTGGCGTGATTAGGCACGGCGGTAGGCGCAACGGGGACGATGAAGGACGCGGTCAGGTGTCCGGCGTATGATGTTGTGGTTCTCGGGCGGTCGCTTCAGGGCTGGCGCACGCAACGGCGACGCGCAACTGTCTCAGATGGACGGGGGGCTGTGGTGGTGCAACTAGACAACGGCGAGAGGAAGCAACTGGATAGCGCGCACCCTTGGTCAGCATTGCGGACGGCTCTGCGTAATAGTGGCAATATGGGGCCTTCTCGCGGTCCCACGCGGGGAACGACGATGGTGATGGTGGCAGTGCTCTCTAGCGTGAGCAAAGACAAGCCATCGTGCACGGCGCCGCCCCATGGATGCTAACTTGACGGACGCACGGCGGACAGCAGTCGGGGAGCCTGTGGGGCGCGAAGGAATGGATGGATTGAATGACGGATCAGCAGTTACGTACATCTTGGGTTGCGCAGAAGGCTTGTTCAAGAGCCGCAATGCTCTTGGCTGCCAAGTCGTCAAGGGAACACGGGGTCTGCGACACGATGGAGCGACGTAGAGTGGAGACCCTTTGTATGTGGGAAATGTCGAGTATCCTCAACAGCCTCTGAAGATTGATGTTCAGATGCAGCTTGAAGAGTGAAGACAAGTTGTGTGCGGAAGAGCTAGGCCAGCAATGTTTGGGGTCGTCGCCAGCTATACAAGAAAGTTACCCGCGGAGGGAGGCACCGTGCTCACACTACACGATGCACACCATACGCGGATCAACCTATGCGGATCCCCGATGCTGGGTCGCTAGGCTGTTGTTGCGTTGCACACTTCTTTTCGTCCGCCTACTCGGCCTAATCCCATGCGAGCCTGTCTCCCAGTATCGCTCCGACGGTCTGTCGAAGCTTGCCCTAGGTAAAACCGACTAGAGCACGCGCTATGAAGCTTGCGAAACAATTGTTGTGGTGAGGAGAACCATAAAGCGTCAGTGAGTTTGCTGCAGGGCTGACAAGTCTGGCGCCAGATGCTATTCATGTTTAGCCATTGGCGAGTCGACAGGCCCACCGCGGTCTCGATCACGCCGTCCCCGTCCTAGCGTGAGATCGTTGCTAAGCTTCTGTGCCAAGGAGGTCATCAATGCTTATCATATGCTATTAGTGCGAAACAGCCGGGCATCATGCTTCACGTTTTGGAGGGGAAAGATCACACCACGGTGATGATGCGTTCTCTGGTGGGGGGCGTCCGGGCGGGATCCACAGACCGCCAAAAGCTCCCACATGTGACAACACCTAACGCGCGTCCATTTAAAGTAGAAATGCATTAAGCAACTGCCTCACCTTTTGCACGTCCTTAATAATCGGTGCGAGCGCTGGCTTGAAACCAGTTCGCCAATCGTAATACATGATAGGTAGAATTGCGTGCGAGTCACATAGTCGAGTTACTATGGTCTCAATCTACTTCCTCACGAGTGTCTCAATTCTGCTTACTTCAAGAAAGTTTCCAATTACCTGAGAAGTTCCTCGCAATTCCTCGTACGCTATGTACCTCATATAGATTCGATCCACGGTCAGTTAGCCTGCCAAAAGTGTACATAGTTCACTTCCCATAGTATGCATTAGCTATCCCCTCACTGGACTTCCACACTTGCTCAATTCTCCTCTTTCAGTCTTCTTTAGCTCCTTCTTCTCCCGTATCCTCTGCTTCTACTTAAGAACCTGATGCTGTTAGATGTCACTAAGGCTAGCTGGTCCGCTTCCCTCGTAAACGCAATCGATGATCTGCTGTTGGTTTACACAATGTTGGATAGCAATGTGGACAAAGAACGCAAAGGGCTGATACATGACTTGAGGCAGGGGGTGTAAGGCGAAGTTCCGTGTTGGTGAAGTTGTCTTGTATCATGCCCAGTTCTCCTCATTTTCGTTGAGCAGGCTGGGCAAGTCTACTTCCACTATCGAGGTGCGTTTCTCGACCGACTTAACACCCTCACCGTATCTCTTGTCGACATGACGAGAAGTTCTCATTCATTGAGAAAGGGCTAATTTTATTGCTCCATGTCTATTGGGTGGAAATTCCAGGTCTCTGTTGAATGGGTTGATGTGTTGCTTTGGATAGAGGTAGATGCAAGCTTTGCTGATGAGATTGTCGACGTTTGCGCCGATAAAGAAGTACTTAGGTAGGTTTCGCCGCCAAGAAACGGCTTTCAGCGTAGATCTATGTATGTCAATAAGCCCATGATCAAGAAGCCGTGAAACATGGTATGGTTGTTTGTGGCTCTTCCACACAGGCAGTATATACGTTCCGAAAGCGTTGTCGTCTATTCGTAGGCTCTAGTGATTATTTCCCAACGATTAGCAAGGGGCAGTGCTAATCTCTAGGGAGCCTTTACTAGGCATCTCTAAATGTCTAATCAGAAGAGTAAGCCTTTAAGATAAATGGAGACTTTGCCATTGTCAACATCGTATCTAAGGTCAGCCGTGCCGATAGCACCCTCATACGTTGTATACCATGTATTATGAGACGCACAGAAGGTACGAATTATTTGTTATCGAGTTCTGCTAC
Organism: Alternaria alternata; assembly: GCF_001642055.1. Classification (NCBI taxonomy): domain Eukaryota; kingdom Fungi; phylum Ascomycota; class Dothideomycetes; order Pleosporales; family Pleosporaceae; genus Alternaria; species Alternaria alternata. The sequence goes on from NW_017306198.1 coordinate 657,670, forward strand.
GACAGCATGCCCATGAAAGCTCGCATGCGAGCCTTGGGCGAACATACCACAATAAAGACAGATTGAGCAAACACGACAATGGATCGACATAGACGCTGTGGCACCCGGCGTGGATGCGATCGAAAAGCAGACAATAGAGAAGCCACAGCGAGTGCTCACGACTCTGCGTGACCGAATGGCTGTCATGCTAGGGCCAGTAAATTCTTAAGTGTGTGGAGATGATGGTAAGCAGGATGATGACTCAGTATGTGGATAGAAGAAGCACGGACTGACGTCGTGTAATGAACTTTTCGCGGCAAACAAACTAACGGCTCGCACACTTTCAGTATCCATCCTGTCACAACATCTCGATCTCTTTACTTCTCTCTAGGTCTTCCTGTGGGGTTTATTTTGTATGTACGAATGAAGATAATGAAACTAGTTTCACGCTCTCTTCCATCTCGCACATTTGCTCTTGCTCGCCTCATTCCGTCGCGCCTGTCTCTAGCAACTAATATAAGATATAGCCACACCTCAACAGTCGTCCCCCTCACTCAACACAGACACTACACCCGACTTCCAGCACAACCCTCAGTCATGTCTGCACCACCCAAGCGCAAATGGCCTCGCGGCCGAGGCGGCGGCGGTGGCGGCGATCGTGCGAACGGTGCCCCTGGGCGCAGCGGGCCCACGAATCCTCGCTCAACCATGTCGCAGCAGCCAAAACGTCCCAGAGTTGAGGATTCGCAGGCGAAAGCCGAAACCGGTGTCGACGTGCGGCAGATGTACAGCACCGCGGCTGGCGATGCGGCACCGAAGCCTTTTTCCGATCTGAAGAACAAGCTGAATCCAGCCTTGCTGAATGGCTTGGATAAGATGGGATTCGAGTAAGCAGACGTCTTTACACATTGCTCTTTGACGGCGCCGTTGCTAACTGTTGCAGATTCATGTCTCCAGTCCAACAAAAGGTCCTCACCGAGCTACCCACACTATCCTCCGACTGCGTTGTACAGGCAAAGACAGGTACGGGCAAGACCGTGGCCTTCCTGCTCCCTGCGATTCAGAACCTCCTAGCGGGTAATATGCCTAGAAGAGGCAAGGTCGCCATCCTCGTCGTCTGTCCCACGCGCGAGCTGGCTCTACAGATAGCGAAGGAGTGCAATGGCGTTACAGCGTGTCTGCCCCAGAAGATGGAGTGCCACACTGCGTTTGGCGGTACTTCTCGTGCCTCGAATCTCAAAGCCTTCATGAATGGTAATCCTACCGTTCTGGTCGCCACCCCTGGTCGTCTTGACGACATCCTAGGCGAAGAGCAAGTTCGCGAGAAGTTTTCTGATTTGAAAACGGTCATCCTCGATGAAGCGGACCAAATGCTTGATGCCGGATTTGCACCTGCGGTCAAAAAGATCCTGAGGCGCATCCCACCAAAGAACGATGGCTGGCAAGGAATGTGTTTCTCTGCTACATTGCCCAAAGAAGTTCTCGATATTGCCAAGATTGTCCTGTTCCCTGGTTACACACACCTCTCGACAGTCGACCCGAACGAAGTGCCGACCCACGAGCGCGTACCGCAATTTTTCTACTCTGTTCCCACTGTTGGTCAAACTTTCCCTGCGTTGTCGGCTTTGATCGAAGAGGAATACAATCAGAACCCTGCCGACTTCAAGGCCATTGTCTTCGGTACCACCGCGAACGGCGTTGGTCTACTCTACGATCTATACAGAAATGCGCTGCCGCAGTTTAAAATGTTTGAGTTGCACAGCCGCATGTCCCAGCCTGCTCGTACGCGCACAACTCAGGACTTCAAGGATGCTCAAAGTGGCATTCTGTTCGCATCTGATGTTGTCGGTCGAGGCATGGATTTCCCCAATGTTGGTCTAGTTGTCCAACTGGGTCTTCCCTCAAGCACTGACCAGTATGTTCATCGAGTTGGCCGAACGGCTCGTGCAGGCAAAGATGGGCGCGCTGTTCTCCTTCTCTTCGAGCAAGAAGCCTTCTTCCCCAGGATCAACAAGACGTTGCCCATCAACCCTTACCCTGTCGACCTCGTATCACGTCTTCCCTCGCACCAGGCGAACATCGACCGAGCTTTCGTTAACGTCGATGAAGTAGCCAAGTCAAAGGCGTACCAGGCATTCCTTGGTTACAACAAGACTTTCGTCAAGAAACTGCAGATCAGTACAGCGGATTTGGTTCGTCTTGCAAATGATTATGCGAGGACGATGGGCTGCCCAGAGCCGCCTATGTTGGAGAAGTCGACCGTTGGAAAGATGGGCTTGAAGGGAGTACCAGGTCTAAGGATCGGGTCCCGAAGGTGATCTACCCTGTTAGACCTTTAGAGGAATGGTCACACGCCGACATTTGATCACGTACTTTGTTTGAATTTTACACATAGACCATATGAAACTAGACGCGGCGGTTGAGCTATCGAGCACTGTTGGTGGGAATAAAGGATAGACCATTTCGGTGCATTTGTACCTAGATACCCAATTTCTTCACTTCAATTATATCTTAACTGTCGTCTTCCACAACATGGGGTCCTGTCGCTCGTAGCGACTCTCGCGCCTTCTTCATAGCTCCTTGTTGAACAAGTCTCTAATAGGAATGACAACGCGATTTGGTGCCCGGAGACTTTGGTTCTTGTCCGTCGCATGTAAGACATGTTCATAGCACTGCACAACAATGGAAGAGCATGGTTATAGCAATATACTGAGATAACGGCAAGACTGGTTGGCATCAGGAGTGGCACTAAGTCAAACACCTCATAGGTCACATTTGCGACTATTTCTCGAAACTTTTGCTGTTATTGTTGCCGTAACATCCATACTTTTGAGACTACAAAGCCTTGCAAATTGCGCCTCATGCGTCTTCCCGTTACCTTGGATGTGACACAGCTGATGTAATATCAGTTCGTTGCTACAATTGATCTGCCTCACGAACCTTTTAATATCACAACTCAAACGACGATAGCTTCCACCAGCACAAACCTGGCCATTGATACTGTTTTCCCACACGCATCATGTTTGTCCAGCGTCAGCAGGCTCCAGGCCTTCCCATTTCACATCTACGCCTTGTAACGAACTCCATTTAAGCTTAAATCTTCACTTTGCATCACTTAGGCAGCATGATGATTCCAACACGAAGATCACGTCAAGACTCCTACAAGCTTTTGGTCCAGTGAACATGGTGCGAATTCCAGCCTTGGGCGCAAGTACATCAAACGCCCTGGACATTGGGCACATGACACCGTCAAATACACTAGGGATACATACCTAATCTCATGCTTGACAATCTAACCCAGCGGCTCCAGTCCTCTTCCAATCGCGACATCTTTAAGTATCCTTGCCCTACCTGACCCTGCAGGCAGTCCCATGCAGAACGAGAATGATATTTACGGCCGGAGCAATGGACTTGTATGTAGGTAATAGGAAGGGTCAAGAAATCTCCCGACAGAGCATGTTTTTAAGTTTAGTAAATGGCCGTGTGAGCGATTTAGTGTTTGACATGTTCGTGTACGCTTTAAAGCATGACTGGTGGGCATACCGTTTGGAGATATGTCAACTGTGCAACTAGGTGAAAAGATCAGAATGAGAGGATGTAGGGTTACCAGGCAGGTAAGGCTGTGAGAGATAGACTTTCGGTAATCGCACATGTCACTCATTTTCCAACGTTCTGGGCTCTGGCAGTATCTGGCTCAAATCTTGGTGGGTTAGACTTTGGCCTCACGGTTTCACAACGGAGGATTATCAAAATGCAATTTTCGTGATTGGTTATAGAATTGTAATTCCGTGGAGTACCGGCTACAACTTGGGCTCCGATCAGACAGGTAACGTCGGGCGGGTGAGCTACGGACGAAGTGAGGCAAGCTGCGAAAACGACCAGCTGGCGACCCTCCACTTTGGAAATACACTTCCCGGCCGGGTTATACAAACCTGTTTGCAGGCTCAGACGCGTAGAGAACAGACACTGTTGAGGTCGAAGTTGCGGCTACCCGCTGATCACCATGATGAGCCGTCCGCCCCACGTTGCTAATCACGGAGGAGGCTCCGCATCGTGATCTGTAAAGACTCGCTTAGGAGGTTATTAATGGAACCACAGACGTTTGTTGACGGCTGTCTAGCCCGGACCAGAGCGTTGCGCCTTTCAACAGGAGCTGAGCCGCAAGGACAAAGATCTTTGGTACCGAACAAGAGAGAAGTGGTGAGCTAGACATGTGTAAATGGGTACTCCGGATACGGTACATGCGTGATGACTGTTGGGTGGGGTACAGTACTGGGGTAAGCTGACACGGAAGCATGGTAGCGAAGGCTTCCTCGCATCAAGACGGCATACTCGGAGCGCACTACGACGAGTTACCCGTTTTTCACGTAGTGAGCCAAGATGAGTTTTCGCGCATGTAGTCGACCAGATGGCATTTCATCTCCTTTGCGAGTTCGCGATCGCGATGCAGGAGGAGTTCCGTGCGCTGGAGTTGAGAGATCGAAATGAGGTGTCTGTGGTAGTTTGTGTGGACGCGTCTGGACCGCGAGGGCAGCTATGCAGCGTGGACAGCGTGCCCCTAGGGTGTCGGCCTGTGGCTTTAGTGGTTGAGCTGAGCTGCACCTAAGAACCAGGGTGCCGTTTGTCGAGTTTCATGCGCCCCTAGTGTTCGGATCAGACTGTGCCACTGTCTGGCACTCGATAGGCTGTGCAGCACGCCCCGGGACATGTCCCCTAGGCATACGAAAGCTGTTAACCACCGGCTTGTAGAGTACTCGGCGTCGACGAATCTGTTGTTTCACCGGCGCGTTGTGCAGGCGCTTGCAGGGCGGAGGCTTCCCCAGGCGTGGCCGCAGGCGTTGGATTCGACGTGTCGCGGCGGGCAAAAGCAACGGGTTCCAGATGGGCGTCAATGGTAGCAGCAGCAGCCTTACCGGTGCACGCCCACTGCAAACAGCTGGCTAGTGTAATTGCCGGCACGAGGTTGTTCCTGGGCGAGATGGGACATGACGTGCGATCGATCAGAGGGAACGCGTGCTCGGACGGCCTCATTGGCCGCGCTCCCTTGCTCCTTCCTTGCAGGTGCGTTTGCGGTGGCAGCCAAGGAAGGTGCGCTGCAGCTGCCTCCAAGCCTGCCTACTTGCTCTTGTCCTGCCCGCTTTCCTCTCCGCGGTCGAGTAGCAGGCTAAGACGCTCCTCTTCCTGTCTTCTTGTTTCAGCGTCCTCTTCGCGTCTTTGCATCTCTCCTGCCCCAACCCTCAATTTATCTGCTATCAGAAGAAAACGCACACCGCCCTCCCGCTGCAGATCCGGCATTACTGTCGTCAGAGGTTACTTTTTAGCGCCCTTAAGCGAATTGCTCCGCTGCCTCATCGCATCAGCACAGGTTAGATAGCAGCCCACACCCCCTCAAAGGAGCTCCTTTCTCACAGAGTCACGTAGAATTGCACCGCACATGACAGGCAGCCTACTCCCTCCGACAATTGCCAGCCCACACCTGGCCGCCGACTTCACCACCCACTTGGCCCTCGTCACCGCAATCTTAGTCAACACCGCACCCGCCGACCGTGCTTAGTCGCCTCGACGGACCCATTTTGCATTTCTAAACGCGACTTCACGCGTCAAAGCGTCTGGAGAGACTATACAAGGCTGTTGGTGCCCTTGTAGCTGAGTCTCGCCATGGCTGCAGCGCGTCGACAACCTTCCATGCAGATTTTTCAGGACCCTGTGCAGCCTCACGACCACCACCAGATCAACGCCTTTGACCCACGCTACCTCGACGCCTTCACGTCCATCACCGACGTGTCCAACAACTCAAACACGCTCCTCGCCCCTCCCGCGCCCTTCACCGCCAAAGCATCGCCCCGCAAGACCCGCCAAGTCTCCAGTTCTCCTCCACCCAGCGCCCTCGTCGAGAAGGGCCTCAACACCCTCAAGATCCCGCCGCCGCAAGAGCAGTGGTTTCGCACCGACGCGCCCAACAAGAAGGCCCAGGCTGCGTCTTCGCAGGACTCGCACCCAATGGTCGGCGATATTCAGTACTGGTCCGGCTATCCCTCCCACATGGACAAGGAGAACGCGTATTATTCCGGCCCAGTCATGTCCACCCTGTCAGCGGCAGAGCCGCTCATGAAGCAAGGGAGCAAGCGACCACTTATGGACGCTGCCCCATTACGCGATCGCACCAACATGAACATCAGCAAGAAACAGAAGTTCGTCAAGGACATCAAGATCGAAGAGGTAGACGGACCACTACCCAACCCAGACCAAATGCCCACCATCGAGGACGACGGAAACAAGCCTTCTTACAGCTACGCGATGCTCATTGGCATGGCCATTCTAAGAGCACCGAGCCGTCGATTAACCCTCGCCCAGATCTACAAATGGATCTCCGACACATTCGCCTTCTACCGCAACTCCCAGGAGACAGGATGGCAAAACAGCATCCGTCACAATCTCAGTCTGAGCAAATCGTTTTCTAAGCAAGAGCGCCCCAAGGACGACCCTGGAAAAGGCCATTACTGGGTCATCAACGCTGGGTTCGAGAAGCAGTATCACAAGGTCAAGCCTGTTCGTCGACCGGCTCATCCAGAACCTCTTGCTCCGGCATATGCCAGTGATCTCCCGCGCCCGTCCACATCCATGTCAGCTAGCTTCCCACCCATGAGCTCGACAAAGGGATTTGACTCGAGCAAATTTCCGGAAGAGGCCGAGCTACCTTCTTCCGAGGCTACCATCCCCTGCTCCGACCCGGCTGCTCATGATGGACATGATCCTATTAGCATGCCGCCGCCCCGTCAAATGCCATCTTCACCTCCACCAGCCGACATCCACTCCTCACCGCCTCCACCTGTCTCCCGATCCCGCTCGGTTCGTGAGGACACACCGCCACGTGCTCCACATTTCCCTCCCAACAGCCGCTCGGGCGGACGCAGGCGCAAGTTCAACGGCCTTGGTGACAGCGGCTACTACTCTTCTATTGAATCGTCTGCGACCAAGGGTAACCCGATGGGACCTCTACTCACCTCCGAAGCGGATCTCGATCGCCCTAACCTCAAACGTGGCCGCGCTGAAGAAGAGATTGCCCGCATACGTGGCTCTTCTTACGACTCTCCCACCAAGACAAGGTCTCACACGAAGCAACCTGTCATCTCGTCGCCGGTTCGTCAGGGTGGCAAGGTCCTCGACCCTCTTACCCCTGCTATCGTCTTCAAGCGTCCTGCCCTCCCACCCGCTTCCGCGTCACCCAATACCAACCTACGCAACCATCGCAATAAGATGCGAGAACTAGTAGGTGGCTCACCGGATAAGAGCTTGGCCATGTGGGTTGACACTTCCTTCCTTGATAACAAGGCGTGGAGCCCGGCTGTATCGATCCCCAACGAAGAGAATGTCAACCTTGTTGGCCACGGTTTCGAGAGTACCTTCGACATCTTTGGAGATTTTGGCTACAACGAAAGCCCTTTAAAGCGATCTGCTAAGCGTCCCCGTCTTGAGCGTGCGGTCACCACAAGCGGTGTCCTCGCTGACATTACTGGCGCCAAGAGCAACATGATCAACTCGCCTACACCCAACTGGAAGATGTCGTCCTCTTTCCTCAACATCCCAGACCTATCACCTGCTAAGAAAATGTCACCCATCAAAGCTCCCATGTTGAAGTCTACTACATCTCCCTCTCTCTCTGAGTTTGCCCTCCCCCAGCCAAACAAAGAGAACACACATTCGGGTCTTACGCCTCCTCAATCCTTCCATGTTCCTGCGAAGCCGCAGCAGCAGGATGATGAGGACATCTTCCACTTGTTGCACAGTGACGAGTCTGAGCCAGGTATTGACTTGCTTCAGGGTTTTGAGAAGATAGGAGCGCGAACATTGGCTGTCGCACCCAACGGCTCGCCACAGAAGAAGGCTGCGAGACCGGGCTTGGCCCGCAGTTCAACAACTCGCTTCTAAGCAAACTACCAAGATGCCATTGTCACTGGCTTTTGGTTTTCGTCTAATCTTTTGCTCTACTCCTGGATCTCATCTCCTGGATCTGGATGCCTCTTTCGCCATTCTCGATACCCCTCATCTTGCGACTACATGTTTTAGCTCTTTCCCCCTGGCCCTCCATATCACGGTTCCCCAGGTCATCACTTCGACCCCTCCCTCTTTGCATTATCCATTGGATAATTCCGACTCACGATGTAACGACCAACGATACCCACGATAGCAACGGCTGGCTCCCTCTACTTATAAAGTCTAATTTGACATATCTTCTCATTAGGCGAGGCGTTGCAAGGCCACATGGGACGTACACATTACGCCTGCTGCTGTGTTTACTACGGTGTTTGGGATTTTGTTTCTTAGCGAGCGATGCAAGCGTAATGATATATTGAGCTGGACATTGGGCTTGAACGGAGATGGTCATTTTTATATGGCGTAATCACGATGCGGACGAGAACGCGAACATGCCTGAACGTAGCGGATATTATAGTCTTTCTCATTCAGCGAATTGAACATGTTTCTTGATCCCTAACACTATATCCACCATGCTTACACCTCAGTCTGTGAATTGGTTCACTGCCTAGTTACAATTATCATACGCCTCCTTCTGATCTGCTATACGCTGACTGAGACTGTAAGCAGTCTGTATGACTGAATAGGAACTCTAATGGCACGATCTATGCTGCATACAAACATACAAACGTGCACCTAGAAAACAACCAATAGTAGTACTCCTGAAATTAATTCTCCGCAGACTTACTTTTCCGGTACCCCCTCTTCTTCTCTTCTCCTCTCAACGAAAGCCCATTCGTCCCAACAACACCGTTCTACCCGCAAAAAGCAAGCATCACTCCTCGTTTCGCGCGGGATATACTACCCTCGGGCTATCGGCCCCCCGTGTATGATTGCAAAACTTGGGACACTAGTCACGATCGTCCTTGCTGTAGATGCACCTGCATATGCATATGCAACCCACCTTTCTAGTCTGTCGTTACCCCACAAACGGATTACGCAGCTAAAGCCTAGGGCAAATATGTCGGCACTCTCGGTAGGTCAAGGTAATAGCGCGCCATGGAACTGTATACATCCGCTTCCGTGATCAACAGAGGTAAACACTACCAAGCATACGATGGCTGTGCGGACGTCTGTGCGTCAGTGCATGATCAGCATGTAGTAAGTACATAGTACATACATACCCGTAGTGGCCCAAAGCAGAATTTCTCAATCAGGTAGAAGAAGTAACGTGTCGTGGCAACGTGGTCTACGCTTTAAGCTTGCCTTCTTCGTATACGTACGTGCCCTTATCTGAACCTTGGATTGACCAGATACCTATGTGCTCTGAGGGGAGCCGGAAGCATGCGAGTGGCACGTTCTCGTAATTCTACAATTTATGCTTCATCAAGCGTACCTTCATTTGGCCTACTTGTCTATTTAGCTCAATGACAATAGAATCGGGGCGGAAGCAAGAATATGGCAAGTGAAGATTGTGCAAAAAACATACAACAGCGGGGATTCGCCAGTGGTCACCCACCTGACTACTAATCCGCCGGTTAAGGGTTTATCGTGTGGACAGCGGACGGGATCCAGAGTCTTCCTTTACCTATGGTCGTATGTAGTCATCATCCGATTTCAAAATCATATATGCTCAACAAAGACCTGTGTGGTTAAAGGCCTTGAGCTTAGATAGTCCTAACATGGAACAGAATGCATGGTATGGAGAATTCAGCTGCAGCAATACGCCAATCGCTTCATCAAAGTATCATGACTACATCTCCTCATGTCCGGTAGTCGCCGTTGATAGTGACGTACTCATGACTAAAATCACATGTCCAGAAGACAGCTTCCTCTCCTTCCTTTTCGCTCAACCTAACCTTAATCTCCAAATCTTCTGCCTCTAGTATCTTGGCTGCCCTGTTCTCGTCGACTTGCTCTGGCTCACCCTTGACAAGCAGCTTCAACTCCTCACTGCCGTCTGTGGGTACAAAGCTTACGCTTGTCTCCTCAGGTACCACTGAATCAACACCCTCTGCGTAGCCTGTCGCACACAGAATACGGCCCCAGTTCGCATCCTTTCCATACAAGGCTGTCTTGACGAGTGGCGAGCGCGCGATGGTGGAAGCTACGCGGTGCGCGTCTTTGTAGGACGCAGCGTTTGTTACTTTGATGGTGACAAACTTTGTCGCACCTTCTCCATCTCTGACGACCAACTTGGCTAGGTCAATCGAAAAGTCTGTGAGAACCTTTTGGAAAGCTGCAAAGTCTGGAGAATCAGCGGAGTTGATAGGCTGGCCGCCCGCGGCACCGTTGGCTAAGATAGCTACTGTGTCGTTGGTGGATGTGTCACCGTCGATGGAAATGCTGTTGAAAGATTTTCCGATTGCAGAGACGAGTGCCTGACGGAGCAAGTAGGGGGCGACGGGTGCGTCTGTGCATATTATGCCTAGAAGAGTGGCCATGTTGGGATGGATCATGCCTGCGCCTTTAGTCATACCCGCGATGTGGTATTCTTGTTGAGTGCTTGGTAGTGTAAATGTCTTTGAGACGAGCTTGGGAAATGTGTCGGTCGTGCAAATTGCGCGTGCGGTGCCGAGCCAGTGTTCGTGTGTATCTCCTAGGTTGTAGTATGCAGTGGGTATCTTTGATGTGATCTTGTCAATGGGCAGACGTTGACCAATGACACCGGTACTCATAACGATGCTCCGGCTTCCTTTCAGGTCATCCTGCCCGTTCTTGTCTTGTATGAAGCACTTGTCAGTTTCTTTGCCCATGGATATAGCATCTTCGATGCCTCCACGTCCTGTCACCGCATTGGCGCAGCCCGAGTTTACCACGACAGCTCTGATTCCCTCGCCCTTCCTCTTCTTCAGCATATCCCTGCTGACGGTCACAGGAGCCGCTTGGAACTTATTTGTGGTGAAGACAGCAGCTCCTGCGCACGGTGTATCAGATGCGATCAGAGCAAGATCGTCGAAGCGGGTGTTCGACGCCTTGACACCAACATGTGCACTTCCAGCCTTGAAGCCCAGTGGATATGTGCCCGAGGTTGGGACATACTTCTTCTTCGCAGGGGGGATCACACCGTCACCTGGCGCAGCATATGTTCGTATCTGCGAGGTGAAAATGCGCTTTGTACGGCTGAGGAGGCGAGGGTTGGGGCGTGTGAGGGACATGACTGGATGAAACTGTCAGATGTGTTGTCTCTCGAGTCGCTGTTTGCGACAATTGCAAGGACGCAGAGACCTTCTCGTGAAGATGATGCCTGGCGGAGCCTAATGCGAGGACCAAACATACCTGGAGATGTTCTTGTACCCCTTGTATCTTTTGACTCACCCAATTGACGTCCTGCGCCCTATGAGTCTTGCGATTGAAGCTGCCCAAAAAGTTCCAGGATGCGACTTTCCGCCGTTATCGCTCCCCGCCGATCTCCACGCGAGCCAAGTCGAGTCAAGACCCTTGCGCGTCTAGAGCAACAACGCGCCCAGCGTCGAGCCCATCAAATAACAGACGAGAATCGCGTATCGCGTCATCACGACACGCTCCTTTTGCGCCAGATAGGGCGCGACAATGAAAAATATGGCTGCTGTGGGCAGACTGGCGGGGATCGACATGCGCAGGCCGCGAGCGAGTTGAGCCACCAGGGCGTAGTATTGGCCGTCCAGAGCTATGGACACAAGACTGTCGCCGCTGTAGAGGACCACGACTTGGAAGACGGTAAGCAACAGAGTGGACACCAGCAGTGCGTATTCGACGCCTTCACGATGGCGTTGGTCGATCTTGTTCATGTAGGCATCGAGTGTGCGTTCGACGACAGGGAGGAGCGGCGTTTTCTCCGAAGTATAGGACATCATGATTGCTAACTATTGAATTGACGAGTATGGAGCACTTCGATTTATGAGGCCTCTTTACATGTTATATGCTATCTACGCGCTTGGGCGGTACAAACAATGTTAGATACCAATGTTGGTTGTCTTGGAATGCGCCATATGAAACAGGCGGACCCAGTTGTTTGACATGGCATCTTGGCCTCATACTCGGCCTCGGTCTTGTTTCGTCAGCCCTGCTCCTTTGAAATTATAGATGACGAATGATAAGAACCCAGCACAACTAAGTTCTTACGAGCTGTATTAATTAGTATTGGCAGGGCATCCGGAAAGCGCCAGGTAAGGAGCCATCTTGCGAGCATTTCCTTGTGCACATTAAGCAGCGTAGAATAGCGTAAACCTACATGTGCGACAAGGTTTTGGTATGTTTGACCCTATTAAAATAGACTGGCAGCATGACATGCTGGTATAACTTGGCCAAAAAGCGGCTGTTTCGCCAACATTGCGTCACCGTGGTTGTGTCTTCCACGCGATATCTACCACTCGACATGTCCTCTGTGAAACGAGATATGTCTGCTTCGGTTCCCCCAGTGTCTCAAAATAGTCTGCCCTAGCAGCCTTGCCTACCACAGATACCACAAGTTCACCGAGTGCAGTGCAGAGGATGAAGTCGTATATTCACTGACAGCGTTCGCCTGTTGAAGCTGTTTTCTGAGGTTCTTCTGAGTTCCCTACCGAATGCAGCAAGGCAAAGGCCATCGTGGAGCGCATAATCGAACAAATCCTTATGGGCTGCGCAAACTCGATCCTCTGCTTCAGAAGTCCACTGTCCCTGTGTTTTTGTAGAAGCTAATATTCTGTAGCCTGTGATGGGTCACCTCGATCACATAGGATATGTAGAACACACCTCGTAATCGAACAAGTTTGCATCCATTCGAAGGTATGCTTGCTCCCTAGCATTTCATAATCTACGTTTCATTGTGGAATCTACGATGTGTCGTTTTCTGCCAGGTAAAGGGCAGGGAGAGGGATCAAAGACCAAAGAAGGGGACGATGTGTACCTGGGTATGTTCCTGGACAAACATTTCCGTGTCGGCCCAAGTGCGTACACATAACGCCGAAAATATGTCATCATCTCGGACATGTCGACTGCCAGAGGCCCTGTATTCTTTCGATATCCCGCAGATGCACACAGCATGTCAGCTCTTCATCTTCCCGTATGCAGGTGCGGCGAGAAACGTGGTCGAGAATGCATGTGCGTCGTTTCTGCGTTTCACCTATGGAAAACTGCCACGAGGAGATATCTTACCTTTGCACATCCTCCGGGTGAAAGAGACGCAGACAAAGACTACGAGGAGCATATGGCGTTCGAGAGACCATGCTCAGCCTCAGTCCTGTGGAGGGACGGGTGGAAGGACGAACAAGGAGACGCTACAAGTAGCGTATCCCGTGCACCACGCTAACCCTTCCGAGAACCCCAACATCGGTGTTGAAGTTTAGGCTTTCCGATATCCTAGAGCATATGGTAATTTGATATCAATCAGCGTGTTAGTCGTGTTGATCTGATTCTATGGTGTCTGAGCAGATGAGAAGATGAGCGTGATGATGACATTTGTTCGATTGGGTTCTGGCATTTGCGTGTGCGGAAGGAAGTCGGTACTTCACGATAATCTATGCGCGCAAAAGAAAGGCATGTCATGTTAATGCGAACGCAGACGTTACCTAGGTACCTTAAGGAGAGAACAACACTTCTGATATTGTATAGGGTAGGATGCTCTGAGTGGATGCCCCTCCTGCGTACTCACCTGGGTGGGAAAGAAAAATGCAGCACTGATTGGCTCCAGTATGCAGCAATCGCTTCCGAAGGCTGTGTTGTAAGACTGTGTTCGACATTTGCGTTTCATCATTCGACCACCGGGGACCAAGCGGATTACGCAAATCGATAATAATCTAGTGGTCAGTGTGGTAGTCATCTTCGAAAGCACGGCTAGATAGTGCTTGACCGTGCTTCATTGTATTCTACAAAGGCGGCTTTGTCTGCTGGGTTTCATGTCCGCGTTCGATATGCGATGAAGGAAACAGCTCATCGACATCCCTAATACACCACCAAAAGATCCTGGACATAGCATGGCCGTATCTTTTCCTGTCATTCATCACTATTCTTAAAATTTTCATTGCTTCGTTTTAGCGAAGATACATTGCCACCGAGCATGAACACTTTCCTTAATATACCTCATGTGCGGGCTCGCGCAGATACTACAGCACTAATAACTCCAACCCTCGACGCCAGCGTACCGAACGCACCACCGACTCGACCTTCAACGCAACCACCATCGTTAGCAAGGGCAGTCGCCATAGATTCAACCACATTGCCAGTCACATCAGCACGATCCGTACCACAAGCAGGAGGAATGTCTTCCGCAACAAAAATCGGTCTCGGGATGATACCCGTCATAATCGCCTCGTGCGCAATCTGCATCTTCGCCGTTTTCTGGTGCCGCAGACGAAAGGCGCGGAGAATGAGTCAAGATCTGGAATCACCACCTCCGGTCCCGGAGAAAGACTATGTCACACGCTTGCCGTCACTAGACAGTGACCGGAGAGGAAGCAAGGTGTTCGACATGGCCGCATTCAGCACTCACATCTACGACGGTCGGCACAGAGAAGCGCAAGTTCTCGGTCAAAGCAGGGAGTTCGTTCGATCGATAGATCGAAATCAAGACGATGATCTCGAGACGCTGAGGACACCGCCACGCAGCATAAAGGTAGAAAAGATTCGCTCTGGTCGAGACTCGCCTATTGATGGGTCAAGTCCATTCCGACTAAAGCGAGGCGATACCCTCAGAAGAAGCTTGGGGTCTGAAATATCAGAACTCTGGCCGTCACCACCACCAACCGCGTGGGTAAGGCGGCAGGGTATCCTCAATTCATTGCCGTCATCGAGATTCGGTCGGGATATGAATAGGAGATCACAATGTAGCGCAGACTACAAGCGAAGGAGCGATGCAAGCTCAGTGTTTTAAGGTCTTGGCAAGGCGTTTTGGTTAATAGGTGGTAGATGGGCGGAAATCAGGACTGCGATAGGTCTTCTCTTACGACTGGACGACTTTTGTAGTGGTTCACTATACCCCATAGGTTACAGGCGTCCAGGTTGGGGATACCTTCATTCACTCACTTTTCTCTGTAAACATGTTAACAATTGAATTATTATGTTCTGGTCAATAGACACACCCTATGCTTTGTTTTGACCATCATGTTCTCAAATGCATCCATGTGTACGATCTCTCTGGCCTGTCTGATGCGGCATCTAGAGGTGTCGTGCCTGTGGATAAGTCCTTGCTCTAGTGTGAACGCATGTGTGCGTCTTTGCAGTCCTCCCAGGCAGTGTCTGCAGAATATCGAGGGCGTCTCCGCCTTGGGTGAAAGTATGACTATCTTCGCACGTTCTCCTCATCATGGTGCTCAGTCACTGGAAGCGCATCCTCTGCAGCCGCAGTTTACGCATTGTATTTCCTGGTTCTCTTTGAGCTGATCCCTAGGGACACGGCAGATACAGGTCGATCGGAAGTTTGTCTCTTTGGTCTGAATGCAGCGGGTGCAGCATAGCTATCACTGAGTTAGTTTGATTTGGGCTGGCAAGCTGCGTGGTAAGAGTTGTCCTACCTTCTCGTAGCCTTGCTTCTTCCACTTGGCAATCAACATGGCGTCCGCATATCCGTTCTTGAGCAGGTAATCATATAGCTGCTTGGTGATAGCCTCCTTCTCGTAGTATAGGTCGTATATGTAGCGCGAACGTTGGTGGGTGATCTGGAAGATGGGCCACGTCATTTCGTACTTCTTCTTGCCCTCATGCGATGCATTCTCAGCATCCTTCATCTTGTTCTGGAACTCGAGGAGTGTGTCCTCGATGTCATCGAAGCCCTCTGGCGGGGCCTTGCGCGAGGCGCGTGCGGTGCGGACTGGAGGCATGGCTGGGCAGGCTGTGGAAGGTCGACCGTCACGGGTTTGGCGCGTGTGTCAGCGAGAGTAGCTTGTGTGGCAGTGGAAGCGGCCGAGCTTGCGATTTCCTGCAATGACGTTGTCGGTGAAGGTGATTTCGAGAAGGAAGCAATGGATAACTTCGCGACTTGCGCCGGGAGTAAAATCCGCGCTAACGTCAGGTCTTGGCACTCCACTCCACCCGCGAGCCGCATCGTCACTGCAACTCAAGCTGTGAGACGACTGGAAGCTCCGCAACACCGCTAAAATGGTCATCAACCCCACCTACCTCGCTCAGCGCACGCGCTCATGTCAGTCGAACACGCACACGGAACATTGGACGAGCACAAAGGCTAACACGGGCACAGCGGTCAACTGGACTGATGCGAAGAAGAGGGTCATTCACAGCTACCGGGACTGGCTGCGGTCGGTACGTTGCTTCCCGGTCATTGGAACTTGACTAGCAGGAACTGCGTCCTAGATACTGGACGTGTACGCGGAACAGCTGGAACGAGACGAGGGAACGCGTGAGATGCGGAGCCAGGAACCCGTACTGACTATGATTATGCAGGCTCCCGAGATCCAGACCATGTACTCGCTGAACATGCCGGTATCTACACTTCGGACGAAAATGCGGCAGGAATTTGAGCGGCATCGATACGTGAATCAACTAAAGACGGTGGATGTACTGCTGTTCAACAGTCACCAGGAGTTCCAGGTACACCCTGACTCACTATGTTTGATACTCGGAGGGCATGTGCTAACAAACGCACAGGAGACGCTCAACTTCTGGAAGCAGCTGTCCCACGTTCTCAAGTACTTTCGTGCTGAGGAAGACCCCAAGGCCCGGCTACCAAACAACTTCATCAACGGCTTCTTGGAGGTATGTTCATGTTTGATTTGAACTCCGGGGCAGCTCGATGCTAACATACGCATAGGGTCGCAACTGATTTGACTATTACTACCAGAGTCCAAGAACAACCAAGAACAAAATTCGGTGTATATAGCTGAAGTCAATACCATTTTCCTTTCCCTTCGCCGATGAACTATGCTACCCTTTAACGCCGGTAATGCAATGCTATCATAACAACCGCGTCGCGGGCCTACTCCTCCATCTTGTTGACAAAGTCATCACGTGCAATGGTGAATTTCTGCTCGACGACATCACACATGTTCATGAGATCCTCCAACCCTTTCTCAAGCACAGTGTATACACTGACGCCGTCTACTTGGTTGTTAGCTGAGCGCTCAGGACGATCTCGTTTGTATGACCTACCATATGTTTGGATGCGCAAGTTCATCTTGGCTTCCGAGGGATGCGGGATAGAGTAACCGCAGAACTCGACGTCGGGGCTCGAAATGTCATCAGCTATTTGTCAAGTTGCAACGACTTGTTCAACTTACTTCTTGTGAATGATGTATCGCAACGCGTTGCCTAGAGTATGATCCTCTCCATCAAACTGGAAAGACGCGGCGGTTTCCGTCGCGCCGGAAAGCTATAGCGAATTAGATACGGTGTACTTGAACACTGGTCTAGATCCAACGCACGACTCTGATCCTGTCGCGATCAACTGCTGGGTCGATCTCCTCGTTGTTCTCAGAGGTAGGATCTATGATTGGAACTTGGGTAGGTTCTTGTGTTGTGCCTGGCATTTTGTTCTTATTCCTTGCTCTTTATAGCCAGCTGGCGGTAGACGAGGGACGATGCGCTGAGAGTTGATTCTGATCCCAAGTTTGATCCTAAAGATGGGTCGTGACTTTGCGATATCAAAATTTTGGGGCGGACTTTGGTTCGGCGAATCGTTGGTTGGCCAGACTTTTTCAGCCCTATATCGCTTGGCAACATGACGTGGGGCGTGGGGAAGCCCGTCTGAGTCCGCCTCAACTTTTTATGTCTTCACTTTGCCATTGGTAAACCCGAAGCACCCAAAAACATACATACCCCTCGGACACCACCGCCAAAATGCCGCGCACCTGCTGCCTCAACCGCGATACCAACGAGACAAAGATCCAGGTCTCGATAAACCTCGATGGCGGCGACCTCTCCCCTTACGAGCACAGCGACTTCTGGGCCGCCTTCGACAAGGAGAATCTCAATGGCGAGGGTGAGAAGGTCGACAAGGACCATGCGACCCAGAAGTCGGCGTCTCAAGAAATCTCCGTCGACACGGGTATCGGCTTCCTCGACCACATGATTCACGCCATGGCCAAGCACGCTGGCTGGAGTCTGCGCATACGGTGCAAGGGCGACCTCCACATTGACGACCATCACACAAGCGAAGATACCTTTCTGGCCTTAGGTACGGCCTTCAAGAATGCGTTGCAGGGAAGCACGGGTCTTGCTCGCTTTGGACACGCGTACGCACCGCTCGACGAGGCACTGTCGCGAGCCGTCATCGACCTATCGAACAGGCCATACAGCATTATTGAATTGGGTCTCAAGAGGGAGAAGATTGGTGATTTGAGCTGTGAGATGATTCCCCATTGCCTGCAAAGCTTCGCGCAAGCATCTGGCACTACCCTCCACGTCGACTGCATACGCGGCGACAACGACCACCACAGGGCCGAGAGCGCTTTCAAGGCACTTGCAGTTGCTATCAGGCATGCGACAACCGTGGTAAAGCAGTGGGAGGGCGAGGTCCGCAGTACCAAGGGCGTACTCTACTAAACACCAATACAACTAGATTACATCAATCTAACTTACAGAATTGTACAGAGCATGGTTATATTACCATAGAAGCTCATGTTCAATCGTTACAAAACATACCTTAATAGCCCGATGACTTATCTTCCGTACATCAGTTCATAGCCCTGAAAGTCCAGTGTCACAGCATGACAGGTATGTAAGGCAGTAATGACACGGACCGCCCAACATGATTTGCAGTGAGTGCCTGCTGGCACCTACGTCACACAGCAAGGAGGAAGTTGGTGTTTCAAGAGTAATGTAGATATAGGAACATTGCGCAAGACGATACCCTAATCCATGCATAGTAAAGTTAGACCGAGTACGGCGTGAACACGCTAACTACATGCAGGCACTTAATTCGCCGAGTCTTCAATGTCTAATGAGTAATCATTTTGCTCGATGAGGCGGCTTAGCTAGACACCTCCGGTTAACCCCAGGGTCTTGGCGAAACAGAACTCCTCAAATAGTTACTGCAGATTTCACTGTAAGGCATCTACCCCACCCTCTAACTCCCAGTATGAGGCCAAAAAGAAAGAACGTGTGCCAGAATTGTAGAGCTAAAAAGCTTGCCGTAAGTCCTTGTCGTTGCTGTGCAGGTACGGGGTTGATCCGCTAACGATGTTTGAAGTGCGATGGCGCGCAACCAGAATGCTCTCAATGCGTGTTTAAACAAATCCGTTGCAGCGGATACAAACAAGAATTCGTATTCGTGGGTAACACCACTGTCAACACCAACGTTCGCACAGAATCAGCACAAAAGAAGAAGACCACGTTTGCCAGGTCCACGGTGGTTCTTGATACTCATACAATTCACGCTAAGAAGACTCAACGAAGCGCCTCACCTTCAGACACCACGGGACCAGTCCTCCCCGTTGAGGCGAGCATCGTTGAGAGTCAATCCTGTTATGACCTTGAAGACGACATACAATTCATCATGGAACAATTTGCACCCGCTGATGAACATACCTCTGGAGAACCTAGTTTGTCGTATAATCAAATCTGCGGGGCATGGATTAATGTTCTTCCACTCATTGCCAAAAACAGAAGCAAAGATTACCCCCTAGTACCTGCAATTAGGGCGTTAGCCTCTGCGCTCCGCCGGCACTCCGATGTTGATGTCGATGGACAAGGGTGCCGGCCCCGGATAGTCGAGGTGTACTGCGAGTCGCTTAGGCATATGGGCAGAGCAATAGCAGAAGCGCGAGGCGCATCGAGCATCGAGCACATTACTGCGATCATGTGTTTAGCAGATACCGACGTATGTTTCCAATCCGCTGCATACTATTCGTCGTCTGGAGGCTAACGTAGTGGGAATGAAGATCATAGCCCCAGAGTTAAAGTCCGGTTGGATGACACATGTAAGAGCTGTTGGAGACATGTTAGAACGCCTAGGACCTACAGCCTTCAGCATTGGAACAATGCATACGATGTTTATTGGGTTTAGACCTCTGCTTGTAGGTTACAAACGATTCTTATAGGTGTGCTGAGCACAGGACTAATCATTTTTGGGGGGTTGTCTAGCTATTGAGCTCGATACTCCACCGACATGGAACATTTCTTGCGCGAGAAGAATGGATCACTGAGCCGTTTCAAGGACAACCTGTGTCCATAATCCAGCAGCTTCTGAACAGAGCCTGCAGTCTTCCGGCACTATTGGAGAGATTCTGCGAGATCAATCACATATCGAGCCTTCCGGACCTTGTTACGGTTAACCAGCTTGAACAGGATTTTCACGCCGTCCTTTCCAGACTTCGGGAGTGGGAACAGACGTTCAAATCCCAAGTGTCGCATCCTTTGTTTTGGTCAAGGTCTGACCCCGAGACTTGGTCTTTACCAGGTGCGAATGCTCTCTGGTTTCCGAATATGATGACAGCAACTAGTCTCACGCATTATTGGGCTTTCGAGATTGTTGTGAGAACACATATCAGCGCTTTGCACCAGATTGCTTCTACAGCAAAGGGACATAATTCTCAAACCCACACAAATGTATACACGGAAGCTTCTGCGGAATACTCACTTCTAGTTCTGGCCGATATGATCTGTGACAGCACCTCATATCTCCTGCAGCCAGTATTCAAGTATCACGGACTCTGGTCTGCTTTCTTCACCCTTCCTACAGCTTTGCGCGTGTTCAGACAAGAGCAGGTTCTTAGTAGCAGCCGAGCCAGGCGCTCTCAACGGATAGCCAAACTGCTAGCTAGCAGAGATGTTTACTTCCCGGAAAACTACCTAGTTTAAAAGATTCCATAGTTATATAGCTTCATGCATGTATGTGTAACAATCCGTTATCCAATGCTAGCGTGAAGCGACAATCAAGGTCTGTCCTCTGCATTGGGCATGATATACAAGACTTCAACTACCATAGATGCAGAGGTTGAAGCGATGAGGAAGCCTGTCTATACTGAACGTTCGGCGCGATCGATCTTTGTTGACGTGCAAGTACCAGAAGGTCTTTGCGCATTAGTTCTTAACGTTGTTAAAGCTTGGCGGATTCGATCGCTGGTTCCGGATTAGCGCCAAAGTTGCTGTAGCAAGTGCCTACGTTTATCACTCGATGAAGGCTGCAAGGTATTACCACGCGGACCCTCAACTACTCTGACCTGATGGCTGGTCTGACCGAATCTACATTACGGAGGTATGCAAACAAAGAACGCTTGTGTAATCACTTTCACTCTCATTGGTCATGCCCTTGACACGGTACCTTGAATCCTACGATTTTGATGTCTGGAAATGGATATGGGGGCGTTTGCACGTAGGTGAGCCTATACAACTCCATACCGCCTAGGTTTCCGCGGACTCCGAGCTGTGATAGCCACGTAATGGTTCTAGGGTATGGAGATTCACAGCAGTCGGACTAACCTAAGTCCAAGGTTCTCCTGATGAGCGTAGGTATTCGCTCACGAGTATATAAGTCATCTTAGAGTCGCAAAGAGGAAGATCATACACTCCATCACATTGAGAATACCCTCTTCCTGCTATTTGTCCATAAACATTTTAAATCTATTCTAGCCTGTACCGCCTCTTCCTCGAAAAGATGACTACCCCGCGCCCCATCAAAGGAGCTGAAAGTTTGCCATCGCAGTGGGCATTCACGGAAGATTTGGCTGGTTTCGATATCCCGATCCGCTTGGAGGGAGAGATTGGGGACGTCATGGTGCGCGGAACGATTCCCAAGAGTATTGATGGAACGTTCTATCGTGTCTGTCAGGATCTCGCTACTCCGGCTCCAAAAGGATTGAGTCCCATTGGCGGCAACGGATCTGTTACAGCTTTCCGAATCCATGATGGTCATGTCGACTTCAAAGTCCGTTACGTTCACAACGACCGATACAAGATCGAGAGGAACGCGAAGAAGACTCTCTGGTCAGATATCATAAACGAACCGCTGAGTCAACAACATCCGTGTATTAGTGCTGTGCTAGGCGCTACTAGCAACACAAACATAATTCACTGGGCTGGAAGATTGCTTGCGCTTGTAGAAATACACCCAGCGTATAGTATGGATCCCGACACGCTTGAGACCACCGGAGAGGATCCCTTTGGCGACCAAATTACCACCACTAGTTTCACGGCACATCCACACGTCGACCCGCATGTTGATGAGCTCGTCACGTACAGCCTTGACTTCATGAAAAAGGAAATCATTTCTTATTCTATCGATCGTCAGGGCACCGTCAAGAATGAGCACTTGTTCAAGCAGTCCCATTTCGGTACTGTTCATGACATGGCTATCACAGATAATTGGAACGTCTTCTGCCAATGGCCGACCCTCCCCAATCCCAGCAAAGAGCCAGGCGCTTCTCCTATCATATGGGACACTGAGCGGCCTGCTATGTTCATAGTAACTCCACGACGTCCGGAGTCGCCTTTGGAGGGTTCAGGATGGGCGCCATACGAAAGCCGCATCTACACTCATCCTTACAATTCCGAGATATTGCACACAGCGGGAGCCTGGGAAGAGGATGGGAAGATCTTTTTCGAAGGCGTTTGGCCCCATCATGGACACTTTCCGTTTTGGCAACAGGCGAACGGGAAACCCGTCGCGAAAACCGAGCTGTGCGATCTGGTTAGGCTCGAGATCGATCCAAGCAAGCCTACAAACTCTTCCATCCCTGATCCTGTTGTCCTCGTTGACATTCCGAACGAGTTTTGCCGGATCGACGAACGTTACCAATGCAGGAAGTATGACAAAATCTTCATGAACGTATTCCACTCCGAGGATGGAAGTCTGGATCTATTTGAGAACAAGCATATTTACCAAGGACTCAATGCTACCGCAATGCTCACCAAGAGCACGGGGGAGCTTAAGATCTACTCTCCCGGGCCGCAATGCCGTTGTCAAGAACCCGTCCACATTCCGCGCTCTGACGATGCCCCTGAAGGCGATGGATACATCATTTTCGCTGTCGATCGTCTTGATGTCAATCTCACCAACGTTGTCATTCTCGATACCGCAGGTGATTTCCAGACTCCGGTAGCAGTTATTGAGCTGCCAATGCGCATGCGAGCTCAGATTCATGGCAATTGGGTTGACGCAAGAGAACTGAGTGGTAAACCTCTGGTGGCTCCTCCGCCACTGACCCATATGAACTGGCACCGTGTCAAGCCGAACCGTGGAATTCCTGTTAATGCATGATTGGTCGGTAGCAATGTTGCAGGGAGTTTGATATCGCCTCTCATCTCTACATTTGTATTTATTTTTCAACTATGCTGCAATAATAATGGTGGTCGTTCAAAATGGATCATAAATCTTCTCTTTTGATTGCAATGAAGAAAAGTGCTTAGCCAGCCACCATGTTCAATCTTCGCGAATAACAGTGTCTAAACCCAATGCAAAAGTCCAGACTGTCTGAAATGGTGCCAAGATCTTGGTGTTTTCCATGCGTCATGCGCGATTTTAGTGCTCGTAGTTGTGAGCGACCAGGCGTCCGAGAAGCTCAAGATTATGCATTTTTAAGCAGCAAGTGAGTCCAAGGTATTTGCTGGCCAGTGTCGTTTGTAAATACAGAGACCGGCTCGGATCGCGGAGGAGTCGGAGAAAACGGAAAAGAAGAAAGTAGCACCGAGAAACAAGGTTCTTGTGAGCGGTAAACTAGCATAGTATAGCAGAGTAGCCAAATCAAGACATGCTCGATCAGCGACTGCCAATCCTTGATTTATAATCGCCAATCGTCCTCTCACTTTTAGGCTATATAAATAGTATACTGACATAGCCTCACCCATGTTTGATTACCAAAGCTACAGTCCTACACTTTCACGTCTTTCCAAGTTCTCTTCCCAACTCCGATCAAGCTACGATTCCTTCAAAAAAAAAACGCATCTCATAATGTCCTTTCCCAACAACTTGTTAAGCCAATCAACATGGCGTCAAGTAGGACTCGGTCTCACGACGATGATCTTTAGCCTTGGAACCTTGGCCATTGTCTCGCCAACTACCGCCTCAAAGGGCCTCGGCGTCGTTCCTACCTCACGAGAAGGCTATGAAATCAACGAGAAGTCAATGGTCTTTCTTGGTATCCGTGACGTAGCCGCAGCTTTGACGTTGTTCTGGTTCTATAGCGAACGCAAGACCAAAGAGATGGGTGCTTTGACGATGGCTTGGGTTCTGGTATGTGTTGCCGATGCCTGGGTTGCAGCATGGGGCCCAAACGGATTCGACAATGGGGTTTGGGGACTTTGCGGCGCTGGTCTTGCGATGTCTTTTATCGGAGCAGGATTGTTTCAGTCCCAATGACAGGATTTCAGAGCACGTTAGGTAGATAGCCCTTACGAACAGGAAATCTTCTCATGACATTAGCTCACTTCTTAATGGAACGACATTCTCGTGTTACTACTACACTCAAAAGTAAAGATGAGAAGACTTAGCGACATGTTGCGATTTCCCATATCTGCTTCTAAAACAGCCCCAAAGCAACGCGCAACGTATTGACATATCAATATTCTCCCAATTCTCTAGTTACTTCAATGTTCAGTGTTTGTAGTAAGCGTGAAATACATCCATATAGGTTCATTGTTACAAGCAGTCCAGAAAGGGAGAGACATCATGCGATGCGATGCAATGCGATGCATGGCGATACTGCGTGCTGCAAGCAAGACTGTGTGGAGCGGGCTGAGCAGTCGGCCCTAGGATATGTTGTCCAAGACAAGCGCATGAGGAGATTCTGGAGAAACCGATGAGGTACTTTCATTGCGTTCAAGGATATCTTTAATGGCTCCATGGCGCCTGCAATGCAACAACACTTGTGTAAATCCAAGCTAATATACAGAATAATAATGCTCAAAACCTGAACCATCAATGTAAGACGAATGCAACCAGGTCTAGGGGGGAAAGAAACATACCTTATCTCATAATTACCCGCTCTCGTCATGTAGCGCACCCACTTTACACTGCTGTAGTTGCTCTTCTCGAACACCTTCAAGTATCGGACAAGTAATCCGGAACTCGTGAACATCAGCAACGAGAAGCTCAAACTGAGCGGCGGCCGTGACCAAGCCTTCTGGTTGGTCATGCTCGTTAAGCTGGCCTCGGCGCTAAGAACGAATTCGCTTTGCCCGGTGAATCTTGGGATCTTCCAGACAATGTTGTTATGTTCTGGCTCGTACTTGGCCTTGCCCTGTGATGTACGCTCGGTGATACGCGCAGTGTTGAGGGGTGTTGGTATCCGCACGACGACGTTTGTTGCGAAGAGTTTGGAGCCATAGTTGGCACGGATGGCGATGCTGTATTCAACCTTGGTCTTGCCAACCTCATTGACAATGGCATGCACCTTGAAAGGCAGGTTGACGTTCTCAGTCGCCCGGTAGCGCATGAGCTCGAATTCGCCGTCGGGCGGCACGAAGGATATTATCCTGTCCGCATCGAACTTGCCCAGCTTGACACATTGGTGGAACTGACAGTCTTCCAAGGTAACGCTTCCCGCCGCTGCCCTGGTAGCCTTCGCGCCTGCTTTGTTACCCGATGGCTGTTGGAGGTGATCTTCGCCCAGCGTCAGGCGGTCGTTGAGGCCGAACTTGCACTCGGGTGTGCCTGAGAGATATGCGCGCATTATGATCTGCCCGTTCACGTCGGCTCGCAGTACTGTTCCCGTGGCGGACATGAGTAGGTTGACATCCTCGATGACATCGACGAAGGCTTCGTTCTTGCGGTACTTGATGTCGGCTCGTCGCCAGGAGAGAGCGCCGGTGGCCTGCATTGTGATCTTTGACGAGTCCTCCTGTAGTTCTGTCAGCTGTTGCTCCAGCCGCGTCGGACGTAACCTACCATAGCCCTTTCCGATTTGACACCCTCGGTTGTGATGTACATCTTCAGCGTGTCTGTCTCGGTATTCTGCGGGTATCCAAAGTCGAGAATCTCGTCTAGCAACTCATAGACCAGTACGAAGTTGTTCTTTACGGCCTCCTCGTCAAACTTGCCAAAGTATGCCTTTCCCAGTCCCACCAGACGGTACAAAAACTCAAAGACCAGCGCTGCATTGGCATTGCTCTTCGTCACGGCGACCAGATATATGTTCTCGTGTTTGACATGGCTGAAGGTGGTGGAGCCAAGGGTGAGGATGGGCGAGCGGACTTGGGCGTTGGAGATGACCTGGATTCGGAACACATCGGCAAGGCGCGGGCGGCAGTCGTTACGGAAGGCGCGAAAGATGAGGTTCTCACCTTTCTGGTTGAAGATAAGGATTCCGGAAAGCATGGCGGCGACGTGCGAGGGGACAGCGGACGTCGGCAGGGAATTGGCTGCTTCGGCGTGTTGATGCTTGGAGCTCCACCCGCGACGCCGCGGGATTGAGCTCGGACCATATTCGCTTATGGTAATTAGGGGTCTCAGGGACCGCCTACGCCTTCGTCACGTTGTTCAGACGACATTCAAGTTTTCACCACAACGGTATACTTCGTCTTAACATCGATTCAATTCGAATTAGCACTCCAGGCTGCGAATAGCTACTAAACTGAACACGATCAACCCAAGTTATACCAAGCAAAGCCTATCACATTTCTGTCAGTTGTCGGCGTTATCTGACCATGTTTTCAACGTTGCAAGCTCCTGGGGATCCAGCTCTGCCATCAAAGCAGTGTATCGCTCTGCTGTAAGGCTCCTCTTGATATCCTCCATTCGTACATCAATCTCATGGCGTTTTCGATACAAGCTTGCGTACTCATCTTCTAGCGTGGTGAAACGACTAAGAGCAGATGTGCTGCGCTGACTCGGTACTGGACCCGACGAGTTCGATACCCCCTCCTTCAAACTCGATCCTCGGTATCCAGATCTCCCATCAAACCGATCTGTCGAACCCAGCTGCGGATGGAAATAAGCTCTAGGCTTCTGCGTATGTGAGCTCATGGTTTCAGTTGGGTAATTACAGTAGTAAGGTGACTGCGTCGGTGGAAAGGGTGGAGCGCCGTAAACGTTAGAATCCGGAGGAGTGGCTGTATGACCATGAGGTTGGGGTTCACGTATGCTGCGGGGAGCTCTGTAGTACGACAACTGGGGAGGAGATGGGTTGCGGTCAGCTCCTGCTAGACCATATTGTGGTTTCGCACTTTGCGGGTTTTGGATAGGGTCAACATGGTCACGGTTCTCTCGCCGAGATGGCCGCTCGTTATCAGAGTTGCCTGCCATGGTCTGGGTTTGTTGTTCGGTGAGATCCAGGTGTGCAGAGCGAGGCTGAGGTGGTAAGATATTGACAACAGCGGCAGGGGCCGTCGCAGCGATGGAGCCAGCACGGTCCTACTTCCGTAAAGCTTTCACTGCTTTAGCTTGCTTGATATCCATGAGATCATTGCAGGCAGCACGCAAATGCCTCTGCCACCCTTCACTGAACTTGCAGCTGGGATCTTCGTGGTAAAGATTCGCCTCAAAACCGAATTGAAGAGCGCACTTCAGGATCAAGTTGTGGGTTGTCTTGGCTTTCCGTTTCAATCAACAGGAAAGCGACATCAGATTCTCTCCCGAGATTTCTGATATCGACGGAAGACCAGTGTCCTTTCGTGGTGTCGCCGTTACAGATCTCCAATCTGAATGGCGCGTTCTTCCTTGTTTTTTATACCTATGAAAACGTATACGAAGGCTGGGCCCCGTCGTTTTTTCGGTCGATGCCCTATTTCGTTTTCTGATATATACTTCAGCATGAACTCCATGGCTATCATTTTCTTTTTGAGGGGGATGCCTGTGAGGCGGTGAGAAGCACCTCTTTGTCTCATCATTCGAGACATTGCTATCTTTCTTTGACTTGGTGAGTGCGTTCCTGAGCCGCCGGAGATCATATGGCGATGTTTTGGGAGTTGTTACATTGCTGCTATCGCACTCGTCGCACTCATCGCTCAGGTTATTGACGTTCACCAACTCGTGCGTATCAAGACCGACAAGCTCACGACATAGCTTGCGACAACTTCGTTAAATACGTCTTGCAACTCTCCCTATGTTTCACGCTTACCTATGTGTGACAATCGATATCAAACGACAATTGTGCACGTGAGAGGGAGTTGGTCATTAAGTCTAAAGGTTATCATAACATCTACAGCCTCGCAACAGCGGTAACATACACGTTTCCACACTCGAAAATGCTTCTTATGCGGAGCTGAGAGCTTCTAATAGTCCAGAAGCCTCTTCCACAACTTCTGTAACATTCTTTGCAGCATCTACAGGCAGCACATCCGTCTCTGATACATCAGCAACCTCCCAAATAGCAAGCTGGCTCTCCACCATATCCTCCTTCATGTAATGATCACTCCTCTCTTGCATTCGTCGCACCAGCTCTTCCTGATCAACTTGTAAACCCACAAAGACAACTCGTACTTGATCGTTCATCAGAGCGCGGAACTGATCGCGGTACGACTTCTTCAGGGCTGAGCAGGATAGAAAGACACACTCATGATCTCCATTGGTGATGATATCCAGCGCGCGCTGCCCGAGACGGGCGATCCATGGAGCACGGACGAGGTCATCGAGGGGTGTGCCGGCAGCCATCGATGCAATAGCATCTTCAGTGTGGAGCTCGTCACCTTCAATAAAAGGTACTTTGAAGCGGGCGCTGAGATGTTGTCCAATCGTGCTTTTGCCGCTGCCACAAGGCCCGGCGACTACAACGACCTGCTTGGTTGGTTTCCTCGCAACTCCAGGAGTATGTGATTGCCAAGCAGCAGCTTGGAACTGTTTGACAAACGTCTTTACAAACAACGGATCCAGCACAGGTGCTTCATCGAGTGAAGGAGAGAAAGTCCTGGCCACGCTGGTCTCATATGTACGCGAAGGGCCGAAAGTATCCTTGTCGTATTTGGACGCAAAAAAGTCAGCCAGTTTGATGGGTGGGTTCGCCACAGCGTCCTGACTTGACTCACGAAGCCTGCGCACCCACTCCTTGGGTTCAACCTCATCGAACTGGAGGCCAGCTTCTCGGAGGGCGGGAAGTAGATCATCGGTCCAGGAAAAGCTCTTCGCGTTGGTCACATTCGCCACCACAGAGCCGGCGTCGCTGAGTGAGATCTCTGTCACGGCTTTCGCGATAACGTCAACAGGTGTCCAACTCGGCGATTCTTGGAGTCGAGGTAGCGCGCCAACAGTAAGTGCAGACTGCATCATAAGAGGTATGGCTTCAGTCGCGTTCCACACGCCATGTACGGTGTCCGCAACGATCTGACCGACGCGCAGAACACGCGCTCGAACACCAGTCTTCTTCGCCGCGGCCAAGCATAAGTGCTCCGCGACACATTTGCTCTGAGCGTATCCCATTCCTTGAGCCCAGTCAAGCTCCGCTAGCTTCTCGGGTGTGTGTAAATCAGGGCATCGTGCGACAGTGCTGACAGAAGAACAGAAGTCGAAGGATGCAGGCTTGATGGACGATGTAGCAAGACATAGGTCAATTAGATGTCGCACTCCAGCAATGCAGTCCTTCTCGAATGACATCAAGCTCTTGTTAAAGTTGACGCTCCATGCGCAATGAATGACACTAGCAAGACCTGAGGCTACGCGTGCATAAGTTGTGTCGTCTAGGCCGAGATGGGGTTCAGATAGATCAGAAGGTATAGCTTGGATTTTCCTGAGTGCAGAAAGCGGTAGGGTATGATACACTTTCCGCTGGATGAGGGATTCTTGGACACGATGAGCTGCTGCCTTGTAGTCTGTGGCGCGTACAAGGCAGTAAACTGTGTCGATGTCCGAACGTTTGACCAGCTGTACAAGAACATGAGCGCCTAGCGAGCCGGTCGCACCAGTAAGCACAGTCTGTCTTCTATCAACCAACTCGAACTTGGTATATTGCGTGATAAGGTCTTGCATCTGTGCGGCGGCTGACACAGCCTCAATCTCTTGCCCGGTCTGTAGTCTGTAGAGATGTGTGGCGAGAGAT
Organism: Alternaria alternata; assembly: GCF_001642055.1. Lineage (NCBI taxonomy): Eukaryota > Fungi > Ascomycota > Dothideomycetes > Pleosporales > Pleosporaceae > Alternaria > Alternaria alternata. The sequence continues at coordinate 687,438 of NW_017306198.1, forward strand.
GAGATAGACGGATGCTCAAATACTACGTTTTGACCAAGCTTGTTGGAACCAATGTCGACGGTCTTGAGGATATCCATCCGTATCTGAATCGATTGTAATGAGTCCAGTCCCAGCGAGAAGAGATCTGTGGTACACTCGATGTCGCTTGCCTGCGGCAAGTGTTTGGCCAGGATCGTACGCAAGTGGTTTTCCATCTTCAGAAGAGTGAATGTCTTCAAATCACCGCCAGATGATGCAGCCACATCATATACGTTGTCAATCTCGGTAGCAAACGTTTTGTAAAATGCTTGCCTAATCACACTGCCTTTGTCCGTGCGTGGAAACTGACAACCATATGGCAAAACTTGAATCATATCCCTGGAGATCCTTGCGTATGCTTCCACTGTTTGGTTCGCAGCTTCAATGACGGGCCATATCTCATCAATGACCCTTGCAGTCGACATGCCTTCAATTGCTGGGACCACAAGGACGCCAAGGTATGGTCGACCTGAACCAAAGACGACCGTCTCCGTCACGGCTCGATGCGAACGAATTGTTCCTTCCATCATGACCGGGTTGAACTTCTCGCCGTTCACCAGGACGATTGTATCGTCTAGGCGCGCAATGTATTTCCAGGCTTTATCAATCGTGGGGTGAGGTTCGAATAGATCTTTCGTGGCGTAACTACCGTCTGGTAGATTGGAGGCAACCTTTGCTGGCCAACCTGGCAAGACTGTGCATTCGTAGAGGTTTGGTCCGCGTGGTACCCACCGAAGATACGGAGATAGCTTCGGTGACTCACGAACATAATTCCACACCTTGTCTTCGGCAGGTCGGAAGGATGTCATGAGCTGACCGACTTCAGTACTAATTATTGTAAGCCTGGGTACGTTATAGAAGGTGAAAGAAGAAACTTACGCTCCATAATGACCGACAAGATTAACTCCGTTGCTCACCAGTAGATCACCCAGAGTGTCTGGACAAGCACTTCCTCCGTACATGACAATCTTGAGTTGTCTCAATAGCTCGATTCCTTCATCCGATTCGGAAAGAAGCTTAAGAGCATATGGCACGCCGTAAAAGATCTCGAATGTGTGCTGCCTCAAGATCGTGGACAGATAAGACTGAGTCAGGGGTAGATCGGCGTTGTAGATATGGATGGATTTGCCACTGTATATCGCACGAAAGAAGTTGCAGATTCCGTGATTATGATATAAGGGAAGAGTGATGAAGGCTTTCATATCCATGCTGATGGCATAGTTGGCGATTGCACTCTTCTGTGTCTGATAGATTGGCTTCGGTAGCCCAGTGGAGCCTTTCCTCGCGTCAGCTCAGGTGCCATAGACGGGTAAATACAACGTACCACTAGAGTGTATTATGTAGATATTATTCGAAGTTTCAACCGCGTGATCCAGCTGATAGTCAAGACGGGTATCCGCATGGACTTCGATAGGAAAGTTGTAGGTGCTGAACCCTGCAATCTCGCCGATGTGCAACGTCGGGATATTTGTCTGTGCGTCGGCTGCAGACTGCGCAAACCGGGAGTCTGCTAACAGATATGTAGCACCAGTTGTTGTAACAAGAGAATCAATGGCGGCTTGTGATATTCGCGTTGAAAGAAACAGCACAGTGTGTCCGAGCTTGGTAAGCGCAAGCATTGTCACGATGTAGTCCAAATTACTTGGCCCTAGCACCGCGACCGTGGTAGGCTTCTCTGCAGAGCTGGATCGTGTGGGGATGAAAGCCTGATAGTGTCTGGCTACTCGGTAGGCGAACACATCTAGCTGTTGCATTGTATAATCTACAAAGTCAACTCCAGAGCGCGGATACGACACAATGGTGACATGGGGATCGCGCCGCGCACGATGTCGCACGAGTGCGTCAACTGTTTGTATTGAGGACTCTTCAGGTTGGGGAAAGTCATGGCGCAGAGGTTTGGATGTAGACAGTGGTGTCGACGGCCCTAGGGATGCAGCGATAGCGATCTGAGCTGGCGCCATGGCTGTGGTGGCTTGTGACAATGAGTACTTCGAGGAAAGATGAAGAAGTGGCTGTGGTTTCGAGAGCAGACATGATGAGGGCTGTTGTATTAGTATTCGCCGACTCGTTTCGCGCGGCTGCTTTCCCCAGCTTCAACCTCGAACGTTGGGGCGATGTGGAGACTTGCATTGCATATCACGTCGGATCGGATTCGCTTTTGATTCGTGCGGCGAACTTCGTTGGCTTTCGGTAGCATCGATGATTCGTTGCCGATCGAGAGCCGGAGCAGAAACCGGCCTTGGTGCAAAACTACTTTCCCCGCAACTAGCTTTCTCCAGAAAATCGAAAGACTGGGGTGGCTTTGTTTCTCCGCAAGCCAGCTGCTATCAACATGGTGTGCCGCAACCAGGATCTCGTGTATAAAGCTTCTGGGATCCGAAATTGCTCAGGGTTATCTCACTCCGATCTTCGCATCGACCTTGTGTTCTCATCTCATTTTCCTGACACGTCTTCGCTATCCACTGGTCACAATGTCTCCGTCAATGGACAAGAGCGAGATTCAATACATCGATGAGAAGGCGGAATCGATCGAGTCGCCGAAACCATATCAGATCATCAAGATCGACAACTTCCAAGTGCTAGGTTTGGCACCTGAGGATGCGGATTTCTACATCAACTACTCGGATGAGCAGAGGAAGAGAGTCATCCACAAGGTAAGCAACGACTATTGTTGCATTAGAGTCGATCCCTGTTAACAACCTGAAGGTGGACGTACGCTTGGTCCCAATGCTTGCGGTCCTTTATCTCATATCTCATATCGATCGAGCGAACATCGGAGTAAGTGTTGCATATGCGCGCAAGTCGAAATGGGTAGCTGGTTCAGCCTTGGGGCTTATTCTGACGTCCGACAGAACGCAAAGATCGAAGGCATGGTCACTGACCTCGGTCTCGATGGGGTGCAATGGAACATCGTTCTATCGGTGTTCTTCGTGCCATACATCCTTCTTGAAGTTCCCTCGAATATTCTTTTGAAGAAGTTCAAACGTCCATCCTACTACCTTGGCATACTTATCGTATGTTGGGGCATTGTTATGACTTCGATGGGCGTGGTGAAGAACTTTGCTGGGTTGCTAGCTACTCGTATCCTTCTTGGCGTGTTCGAGTAAGTCTTACGCGTCAGCGATATGTACTCTGCTGACGACAAACAGGGCTGGATTCTTTCCGGGCGCAATCTATCTTTGCTCTTACTGGTACATGCCAAAGGATCTCGCGACGAGAATCTCGTACTTCTATTGTGCATCGGCACTATCTGGAGCATTCAGTGGTCTGCTTGCCGCAGCCATCGCCAAGATGGATGGCGTCGGAGGATACGAAGGTTGGAGATGGATCTTTCTTTTGGAAGGCATTGTTACTGTTGCACTCGGTGTCTCGTGCTTCTTCCTCTTGATCGACTCCCCTGCCTTGAGCGGACGATGGTTAAAGCCTGACGAGATCCGCTTCCTCGAGCTCCAACGATTCATCAAGGACGGTGGAAGGTTTGGAGAGGAAAAGCAAGAGAGTTTCAAGTGGAGCGACTTGAAGGCCGTGTTATGCAACTGGCGCCTGTACATGCAAGCATACATCCTGCTCTGCATATCGGCGTGTTCATACGGTACGTACAACTTGGAGTAAAGAAGAATACTCGCTGACTGGCATACAGGAACCAAGTTTACCTTGCCCACCATCACGAAGAGTATGGGATTCGACAACACCAATGCTCAACTCATGACGGTGCCGCCGTACGTGGCCGGCGCTTTGAGTTCGATCTTCTTTGCTAAGCTCTCTGATCGGTTTTACTGGCGTTTGCCGTTCGTCGCTATTCCCCTTTCCTTCATCTTTATCGGGTACGCTGTGGTCATTTCATTCGATGGTGACCTCGGTGGCAACATCGGTCCGGCTTTCTTTGCCATCATCTTGACCTGCATGGGTATCTACCCCATTCAACCGGCCGGAAGCAGTTGGGCAGCCAACAACCTTGCCCCTTCTTCTCGCCGTGCCATTGGCGTTGCCTTCAACATCTGTGTTGGCAACATCGGAGGCGTCATTGGCAGCTATATGTACCTGGAGAGCGAGAAGCCAAAGTACTACACTGGTTTTGGGCTGTCGCTGGCGTTTGGCGCGACTGGTTTCATTGTTGCGTTCCTGTTGGAGTTGTCGTACAAATGGGGCAATACGAAGAAGGCAAGGCTCAGCGAGGATGAGATCCGGGCAAAGTATTCAGACCAAGAGCTACTGGACATGGGTGACAAGTCTCCGTTGTTCCGATACACTTTGTAAGAGTAATGAGAAAGGATGAGGAAGCTGACGAAGTTGGATGGATGGGTGCGGTATAGAGAGTTGGGTTCTATTATTGTGTTGGCAAAGGCTCTAATACGACGCTCGACAATCTCGGGTACTCCGAGTCTCAATTGATACCGAAATGTACCCCGAAGGTACACACTATCTTTGTGCGATTGCTGTGATAACTCCACATACATCGAATATCTCCTGGGGACATTTGGATCCTAAGAAGGTGTAAGCTCCAGCATAATGTCGCCTCCCGACCATTAAGATACGTTGTTCATCCAGGCAATCTCCAACTCATCTATCTCGGGAAAAGGGCCAAATGCAGATGCATCAAGATCAAGCCAGTCGGTCGTTTGCCAATCGTCCAGGAAGGTTTGCAGTCCTGGTGTGGTCACGTCCATTGGGCTACTACCAAAGATCGGCTGCAAGGCTTCCAAAGCAGAATCGGAACAAATGTCTCGTGTCGTTTCGCCACCTAACGCTACAGAAGCTCCAGTCTCACCCGTATTTGACGATGAGTGTGCCTGCTCTTGACGTGACCTTGCTGTTTTCCGCTTTGCCTCTGTACGGAGTTCCTGCAGGATGATGCTATAGCGTCGTGAGGGTGAATTTGAGGCAGTTGCCTGGGCAAGATGCTGCATACAGCTCTCAGCTTGATCCAATATTCTGCGGGGGTCTTCCGCCGAGGCTGTGTTGTGAGTACTCTGTTGAATAGCCCATACATAAACTACTACCAAAGCACAGAAGCATACATAGTGAGTCCACCAGAATGCGTGAAACAAACGGCCCTCCCGCGCCATACGGTCTACTGCTTCCAATACTGATCGTGCAGCTGTAAGACACTCTGCAAGGCTGTCTTTCGCGAGGATATGCATCTCAGTATTGCCGCGTCTAGTGTTCTTCAGGAGAAACGGCCGATGCGCTAGGATGACAGCATGGCAATAAGAGAGCTTGAGTGCTGTTGCCTGTCGCCGGAAAGTTGGGATTAGGCTACTAGGATTGACAGCACCAAGGAATGGTGGCAGCGATGCTTTCCACTGGCGTAGCTCTGCGGCTAAGCGATGAGAGGCTGCAAGTCGAATCTGATCTGGCACCTGATGACGGAGCTTGGTAAGTATGACTTCTTGTAAAGTAACGTCATTTAACATACTGGTTTGATGGAATAGACTTCTCGCGATATCTTCTCGGCAATCTGTGCTAGTCTAGCATGATACACCAGCGAATCTATATGGCAGTCATCTGTGCTTGTGGCTTTTGGGCCTGTACTAGTCATATCTTCGTCGTTGACAGCGTTGGGGAAATCTTGGTCGATATCTTCATCGTGATAGTGCCTGTCAAAGCGGAGGTACGGTGTCAGTGTATGTCTCACATGCATTTTATAAAGCTTTAACGTACCTGGGCCTGCCGAAAATAACGCCAAGGTACTTGTCTAGGGTGTAGGCTACCCAGAACGTGCGTTTTCTGCACTGTTCATCGATGTAATCCCGTCTGGTGGCGGTTGCTTGTCGCTTGCGATCGTCTCTTCGATGCAACCCCAAAGCAGAAATAATCTGCAAAGCGTGCCCAAACGTATACCATGCCTGGTTGAAACGACATGACATGAGAAGATACAAGACCTGTATAAGCCTGCATTGTGCTGACTCAAGCTTTGGGATACCAGTCTCGGCTTGGGTCAAACGTGAAGCTTCTATAAACAGCATGTCGCTCTGCAACTGCATGTCGGGTTGGGTCACTGGTGACAGACCAATCTCTCCACTTGCCTTCTCTTCATGGAATGATGCGATCGCCAACACTGACAACACTGCCGAAGTCTTGGCGCGACCAAGACCTATATCAACATGACTTGTAAGTGAGATGTTTTTTGCTCTCGAGTTGCAGTCGTACATACCATGAAAGAGGGCTCGGTGCTGTTTCGCGTTATCAGACACAGTCTCCAACCACGCTTCGACAGTAGGTCTATGTAATAGCCGATAGGTCGCAATACACACGTCGAAGTACAAATGGAGAAGCTGACGACTGCGATCTAACGAAGGCATTTGCACTTCTCCAGTCTCTAGGAACGGCTTGTCACCCGCGCTCGTCAGCAACTGACGGTCTTCTGTGGACCCCAGCCCATTTATTAGGCTAGTTTCCTTATTGGAGATACGCCGCCAAGCGCGATTCAAGAATGAAAGACCAGATGTTGAGTCGGAGTACTGGCCAGCTACCTCGAGCCCAGGAGAAGCCCGCGAAGGAGGTTCCGTCTCCTCACCGACGACATTCATAGTTGGTGCGACACTGAGTATAGCATGAGGATAGACTGGCGCCGACGCGGGCTGCTGAGCATTCACAGCTGCTGGGTGAACTGGGCGTGGGGAGACTACTTTGCCTCGCGAGTAGGCGGCTTCGTACTGGCATGTCAACCCCCGGCGGGTACAGGTCTCGCACGGCTGGTCGCCGGAGCACTTTGACTTCCTCGCCTTGCATACATCGCAGGCTCTCGTAACTTTGACCAGTCGTTGCCTCGTATTATTGCTGCCTGGTGCGACGTCAAGGCTCCGCTTCCGGGGTACCGTGCCGCTTGGTGCTGCATCATTAGACATTGTGGAGTAGGAAAGATGAGGCAAATCCGCGTTCCGTCCGAAGAATCCGCTGCCAAGCTTCGGAACGCTAACCGACCACCCCATAGGTACTCCAGATTTCACGGGTGCAACTTGAAGGCATGAATGAAGCCGTTGGGAAAACTAGCCGCAACCTCGGGAGGCACTGCTGCGTTTTGTGCTAGCATCGTTCTTTCCGGAGTCGTTTCCGGTCGCTCCTTCCGATACTTGCGTCTCTCCGTCGGACATGGAGAACATAAGTTGGATGTATATATCGCTCAGATGGCTGTACCCCGTTTCCAAACATTGGCCACTCTTTTAGCATTGCATTATAGAAGCCTGTATCGATTCTGATCGCGCGCAGTGTTATCTCTCATCACGTCGCGTCACACCACGACCAGCATCATGCCTATCCCCACACATTTCACCCTCAACACAGGCGCGCAGATACCGGCTGTAGGCTTCGGCACATGGCAAGCGAAGCCAGGAGAAGTCGAACGCGCTGTCGAGACGGCGCTCAAAGCAGGCTACCGCCACATTGATTGCGCTGCCATCTACCGCAATGAAGCCGAAGTAGGTGACGGCATAAGGAGGAGTGGTGTTCCTCGCTCTGAAATCTTCCTTACTGGCAAGCTTTGGAACACCAAACATGCGCCAGAGGATGTAGAAGCTGCTCTCGACAAGTCGCTTCAAGATCTAGGCGTCGAGTATCTAGATTTGTTCCTGATGCATTGGCCAGTGTATGTCACATATCCTTTCCATTGCATACACATGATACTGACACAGATGAAGTGCATTCAATGGTGCCACAGGCAAGTGGTTCCCACTACGCGAGAGTGGTGTGTTTGACCTCGTCGACATTGATCCTGCAACTACATACAAAGCCATGGAGAAGCTACTTGACACCGGCAAGGTTCGCGCCATTGGCGTATCTAACTTCACTATTCAACGCCTCAACGATCTTCTATCGAAGACTGATGTTGTGCCAGCGGTAAATCAGATCGAAGCACATCCATACCTCCAGCAGCCTGCTCTCTTCGATGTTTGCAAGAGCAAAGGTATCTTGATTGAAGCCTATTCGCCTCTTGGAAACAACCAAACAGGGGAGCCGCGGACTGTCGACGACGAATTAGTGGGCGTCTTAGGTCACAGATTAGGTATGGACGGCGGCCAGCTGCTTGCGAGCTGGGGTATTCAGCGGGGCACTGTGGTCCTGCCCAAGAGTGTCACGCCGAGCAGAATCAAGAGTAATATGCAGGTCAAGGAACTACCGAAGGATGCTTTCGATGAGCTGAGCGGTCTGGAGAGACACAAGCGGTTCAACGTACAGTCGCGATGGGGTTTCGACATTTTCGAAGAACTAGGCCAGGAGCAGGTGCGGAAAATTGCGGAGGATTGCGCTCAGGAGAACAAGACGAAATTTACAGTTTAGAGGATAACGCAGATCAAGAACCTAGAAGTCTATAAAGCTGTCAAAACATATGAACCATTTGCTCACACACTATTGTAGGCTGCAGTAGCAGTTCTGATGTTGCTGTGTCTGTTCAGTTTCTTTCATGTGTATGGCAAGAGAGTAGTCTAGCATCTACCGTCTACAAATACGGCCACAACCGCATATCTCTAAACGTCATGGTTCGTCAATTCGTGGACCCGCGGAATTTGACACGCATGATGGTTTTGTCGACAGGCCTGGCTGTGATGGACATTGTCTATCCAAGAGTAAGTCGCTTGCATTATTTTGCGAAAGGGGATAGTAGCTTACGTTGATCAAATCAGACTTTGTTTTGTATTTGCCCTTCCGGTCCATGACAGGCTGACCCATGTCGTCTGTATCGACTTCTCCCAATCCGACCTTGACGAAGTCATATCGTCGCATGACGCATGCCAGAATCACGCGAGCCTCCATGTTAGCAAGTTCCTGGCCAATACAATTACGCGGTCCCCGCTCAAATGCTCTCCATGCGCTAATGGGTATCTTGCTCTCGCCAGCAGTTGATCCGTCGTCTTCGGTTGAAGCGCTGCTGGTATCGGAGTCACCAACCCAGCGCTCAGGGACGAAATCGTTTGCTGTGTCTCCGTACACTTTGGGATCTCGCTGAATAATGTGATGGCACAAGTATATGACGCATTTGTCGACGCACACGTCGTCTCCATCCGAAGTGCGCAATTTGAAGCCGTTGTGTGACATTCGTGCCGATCCTGCTGGAGGCCAAAGTCTCAAAGCTTCTTTGATGCATGCAGATGTGTACTTTAGCGCTTTCATGGTCTCATCCGGTCGCTCGAGGAACACGTCGCTTGGTTCGGAGTCGGCGAAGACGGCATCGTGTTCCGCACGAATCTTTGCGAGGCAATCTGGATGTATTGAAAGGGCATAAAACAGCCTCTGTAGGAGGATAGCAGTGGTATCGTGTCCTGCGAAAAGGAACGATTTCACTGAATCTGCGGTACTCTGCAAGATATATGGAGTCAGCTCGTCAACACCTTCTAGTGCCAGCGCCAGGACCGATCGGTCTTTCTTTCCCTTTGTATCGGAATGCTGAGCGTCCTTGATGTCTGCGAACTTCTCCAAGATACACTTCTTGACGGCCGAGTCGAGCCGTTGGCTGTAGATGTACTTCTTAACGCGCAAAGGCAGGTTCAACCAGGAAGCCATCAGACCGTTGTCACCAGTGTATACAGCCTTGAGCGTGCGGAAGTTACGAACGATATCATGGGCTTGTTCGCTATCGTCCTGGGCCCTACAGTCAATGTTCGTGACTACATCACCAATGATGTCAAAGGTAACGTCTGTGCAGTAACTCTCCATCTCAACTGCAACGCCAGAGGTCGCCAATGCGTCGAGCCTCTTTACAAACGTACAAGTCTTGTCTACGACAACCGGAAGTAGGGTAAGCAAATGCTGCGGCGCAAAGCCAGGGTTGAATGTCTTGCGAAGCCCTCTCCAAGATTCGCCGTTCTCGCTGATCAAGGAATATCTACCAATAAGCTCTCCAAATCCTTGCTGAACAGTTGGAGATTTGGTGACACTATATTGCTGCGTTTTGCTGGCTCTTGAAACCTGCTCGGCCATCTCATGGGATGCAACGAGAACGAGTGGGTATTGCACAGGTCTCGTGTCGAAAAACATGTATTCAGGGCTACCTTGGGCATTCCATATATTTTCAAACACATAGTCTGCCTGCTGTCAGCGTAGGCCAGTGACTAGGATGTGGATCCTACCCGGGTGAACGGTACTGCTGAATCCAGCTCTCCTGTATTCAGCCGCGATATGACCAAGGTGCCCAAAGAGGAGATTGGATGACAGCTTGCCGGGAATATGCGCATATCGTTTGAAGCGCCATTGGCTTATCTGGAGGTACACAAGCCATGCGACAGCTGGGACAAGCGCTAGTACGGTGTACGAAGGATACGACATGACCTGCTACCGTGCAAGGGTGGCCCACAGTTACCGCTGACAACTACTGCAGTCGTGTAGGAATAAGTAACGTGGTATAGTAGGCTGGCCTGAGAGTATGCGTGTGGTCGTGCGGCTTACGGTGAGTAGAGTCGGGCGCTCGTGCTCGGACCATCGGGCTTATGATGAGAAATCGATGATGTAGGCCCCGACATACGGACGAAATCACCAGCGGACAGGCCGTTCCGGAAGCTACGCGCAGTATATGAAGTAGCTGGTAACGCTGTTGTTTGTAGTACACAAGAACATCCGAACCCCACCATGACGGTCGTCTTCGAAGCCGTACCTGCACCATCCCAGGCGCGTCTCGATGCCTCGCTGAACGACGCGCCCCTGGACACAGAGAAGCTCGTGTCGCAACAATCGACAGCAACGCAAGAGAAGGCCAAAACAGTGCTGTACCTGGCATATGGCTCGAATCTGTGCAACGAAACCTTCCGAGGCGTGCGCGGCATCCGTCCGCTTTCACAAGTCAATGTCCTTGTTCCCTCGCTGAGGTTGACCTTTGACCTGCCCGGTATCCCATACAAAGAGCCCTGTTTTGCCAACACAGCGCTGCGGGAGCCGGACGCGCAGGACTACCACAAGGACCGATGGCACAAGGGCTTGGTGGGCGTCGTGTATGAGGTGACGCTCTCTGATTACGCGCACATCATCGCCACAGAGGGCGGAGGGAGTGCCTACAACGATATCCTAGTTGACTGCCATGTGCTGCCACCCTCTGACACGGTCCCCTCTACACCCGATTCGAAGCCGTTCAAGGCCCACACACTCTTCGCGCCCATTATAGACCGAGAAACCAAGCAACGAACCACCGACCGTGTAACGCGGCCCGACCCTAGCTATGCGCAGCCTTCGGCACGATACCTCAAGCTCATAACCGATGGCGCCGCCGAATGCAAACTTCCCGACGAGTATCAAGAATACCTAAACAATATACGCACATACACAATCACAACCAAGAAGCAGGAAATGGGAAAGGCTATTTTCCTGGCCATCTGGATGCCGTTCGTCATGTTTATCTTCACAATGGGGAGGAAGCTGCAAGACAAGAAGGGGCGGTCACCTTGGTGGCTGGCAAAGCTCAGTGCCATGATCTTTGCGGGTATGTGGACCAGTTACGACGGTGTTTTCAAACGAACTTTTGGCGATGGAGAGAGGACAATAGGTGATTGTACATTGCCGACGATCAATGCCAGGAGTAGAACAACCTCTTCAACGAGAGAAGATGCGGAAAAGGAAGGCTTGTTGGAAGAGTTCGGGAAGACTATATACGAGCCGCGGTCAACAAAAGCCTGAACACTAATAAAATCCTACCGCCTATGTGGGCATTTATATACGTTCAACGATGAAATTGAGCGATAAGCATCCTCGTGTGAAGTTGGCGCGCTTACAAAACGTGTTCGACAGGAGCGAACACATTTTGCAAGCCCAATCTGGGATCCACCCTTTAGTTGGAGCATCTCCATTATCCCAGCAAGGCCGGCGAACACCGACAGTCGCCGTCAGACTCCGATAGAAAACTAGTCCTAAACAGCCCGTCTTTCGAAAAAGCCAAAAACTTATATCCAATCTCTTCATCTAACAATTCCAACGTACGAGACTTCTTACTTCTTCATATATCAAACACCATGTGCAAATCTCCCACTCACACGTTCTTAGCGGACCTCCCAAAATGCGAACATCACCTCCATCTAGAAGGCTGCCTCAGTCCAAGCCTTCTATTCACTCTAGCGTCTAAGAACAACATCACCTTGCCATCGCCATCTGAGGATGTCTCTTACACGTCTCCTGCAACACTCACCGAACGCTATTCACATTTCACGAACCTCGATGATTTCCTGGCGTACTACTACCGTGGCATCGCAGTCGTAGTGCACCAAGAGGATTTTGAGATGCTTGCATGGGAGTATTTCACCACTGCAGCCAAGGACGGAGTTCGTCATGCGGAGGTTTTCTTCGACCCGCAGAGTCACACGGAAAGAGGAATTGATTTTGATGTTGTGGTACGTGGCTTCAACGCTGCAAGAGTACGGGCGGAAAAAGAGCTGGGAATAACGAGTTGTCTGATTATGTGTTTTTTGAGGCATCTACCTGCTAGTTCCGCGGCGGAGACCATGGCATTGGCCGTCAAGGGCGGACACTTTGATGTTAAGAGCGACAGCCAGGAGCGCGCTATTACTGGACTTGGGCTGGACTCGTCAGAGGTTGGATTCCGCCCAGAACTCTTTGTGGACATGTATCGCGAGGGCGAAAAGAGAGGTCTACGGAGGACAGCTCATGCGGGTGAAGAGGGTGACCCAACTTACATTAGCGGAGCACTTGATGCGTTACAAGCCGAACGCATCGACCACGGCATCCGCCTCACAGAAGATCCCGAACTGCTTAGCCGAGTGGTAAAAGAGGAGGTACTAATGACGGTTTGCCCTTTGAGCAATGTCTGCCTCCAGGCTGTGGAGAAGGTCAGCCAAGTGCCAATCAAGACATTCCTCGATGCAGGTGTAAAATTCAGTATCAACAGCGACGACCCAGCGTACTTTGGTGGATACATATTAAACAATTATTGCGCGGTGCAAGAGGCCTTCAACTTAAGCATGGAGGAATGGAGGACAATCGTTAGCAATTCGATTCACGGCAGCTGGATAGGAGAGAAGCGAAAGTCTGAACTATTGGGCCTGCTCGACGCTTGCATGGACAAGCATGCTTAGATTCGTCTTGAACTACGAAGCTTTTCGTTGGAGAAAGGCCTGGCCATCGGGCTATGACGAAGGTCTTTCTTTGAATTGTACTTGATACCAAAAAGTATCCTGGAGCTACTTGCTGTAACTCTATCAAGATACCTACGAAAGAAGACAGTATATACTATCAAGGGTTGACATGTTGTATATATGTGACACTTGAAGTCACAGAACAGACTCTTTTACACATCCGGCACAAGTTGAAAAGAACAAGCATCTTCGTAGTAAGAGGAGTGGCCGACGAAGAGCGTTGTAGTTGAGGGCCAAAGTAGAACTCAACGTTTCCGGGATGCTCATTTCAGAGGGTGCCCAGGATCCACAGCCATCTCATGTACCAGTACCGCTCAATAGCATGGGTCTAGATCGGGTCAGCACCATCCCAGGCTAGCAGTGATGTATCTTCGTACACATTCGTAGATGGTTCAAATAAACGAATCTCTCTGAAGTGCCCTTTAGATTCTGGTCGTTGCTCGTGGGTATCATATTCTTCCATAACTCTTGAAGATCTAGTCCGAGTCGTCGCTCACGTCCATCTCCATCTCCGCGTCCGAATTCTCTTCCTCTTCTTCCTCCTCCTCGCGCCCTCTCTTCTGGCCCTTGGCTGCGTCTTGCACATTTACAGGTACTGCTTTCTCGGGTGCAGCACCGAAACCTGCGGGCTGCGCAGGTGCTTGTTCAGGCTCGTGTTCACGCTCAGGCTCGGGCATCTTGTAGGTACCGTCCAGCTTGGCTACGGTGTCGGATTTGGTCTTTGCATACGCAATTTGCTGCGAATGTCAGCATGTCCCACATGAATTCATTGGCTGGAAACAGACGTACCATGTCCTTTCCAAAGAAAGTGAAGCCTTGCAGAGCGCGCATGGCCTGGGTCGAGGAATCAACGTCGCGGAACACAACATGCGCCTGGCCTCGCATCTTCATCGTCTTGAGCGCAACAATATCGAGGATGACGCCATAGGTAGCAAACAGCATGTACAGGTTTCGCTTGAGGTCTTCTTTTTGTAGCTTGTCGGGGAGGTTGCGCACGTATAAGCTGTTGGACGTCAGCACATGTTCTTGGGCGTTGGAGGGACTGACTCACGTCCTGTTTGGGATACCCTCTTTGGAAACGGCGACGGTGCCTGGCGGTCCTCGCGTAGAAGTAGCCATACTGTATGTGATGTGCGACAGCGTAGGCGTCGGTGGTGAAGAGCTCCCCGCTGAAAAGCGCGGCCAAGCCAAAATGTTTGGGGACGTGCATGGCGGCCGCCGCGGTCTCTCCAACGCGACCGCTCACCCACCAGCCAAGTACGCGCTCACTACCTTCACCATCTGAAAGAGGAGGATTGCGGTATGGAGATTGCGTTGCATACTTTACGAGAGCTGTGGAGCAACCGCTAACGCCAATACTCTGCCATCTTTTTAAGGCCGTCCGTCCTAACACGACTTCACCATGGCATCACCAGCTGTCCTGAGCCCACGGCCGAACCCGCCTGGCGCACCATTCCAAGATGCGACCAAGGCCAGAACTCTCGCGCTCCCAAGCCATACGACCAAGCCCACAAGGTCACCGGCTATACCACCGGCGGCCCCTATGGCACGAGACGGCGGCATGGATCTCGCTGAGCAAATGAACGACCGCGTTCGCAGCCAGTTCGTCATGGGCAAGAAGCTAGGAGAGGGTACATATGCCGTTGTCTTCCAGGCTCACTATGTCAATAATCCCAAGAAGCTCGTCGCCATCAAAAAGATCAAGCTCAACGCCGAGTACCCCAACGGAATCGCCCCCGATGCTCTTCGCGAAATGCAGTTCCTCTTCGAGATTGACCATCCCAACGTCATCAAACTACACGACGTCTTCTCAAGCAAGGACCAGAACTTGTCCTTTGTACTCGAACATCTACCTCTAGGAGACTTGGAGCAGCTATGGAAGAACAAGGAGATTACATATACAAAGGCGGATATTAAATCTTGGATGAACATGCTGTGTCAGGGAATCTGGTTCTGCCACGAGAACTTTGTCCTACATCGCGATATCAAGGGTAGCAACGCCCTGATTGCCGCCGACGGGACGGTCAAGCTTGCTGATTTCGGTCTTGCGCGGAGTTTTGCTGATCCAGGAACCAAGATGACTACCATGGTCATCACACGCATGTATCGTCCGTTAGAGCTGCTGTACGGTTGTTCGCATTACGGTGGCACGGCCGACATGTGGAGTATCGGCGTCCTGATGGCAGAACTGTGTATTCGCAACTGGTTCCTCTATTCCGACACAGATATTCAGCAAGTCGCCGTCATCTGCGAGAAATTTGGAACGCCCACCGAGGAGACATGGCCAGGTGTCTCGTCTCTCCCGTACTACGTTGCGCCTGACAAACAAACTGGCCCACAAGGTTCCACAGCCTTCCGACAGACACGCCCTCGCGCTTGGTGGAAACAGCAATTCTCCACCCTGGGAGACGATGGATGCGATTTCATCAGAGGCTTGTTGACCTTGGACCCGATGAAAAGGTACACTGCCCGGAAAGCGCTAGAGGATAAATGGTGGACCAATGCACCCCGGCCCACAAAGAAGGAGAACTTGCCAAAAGAAGGCGGTGGGGCAAAGGCCATGGGCGAGGATTTGAAGCGGAGGGGAGGAGAGACGCCTACCAATGGTCGTGCGGACAAGGTAGCAAGAAAGCTTGACTTCGGCTCCATGGGGTAGATGCCCATTCCGACATCACCCGACAGCGGTTCGGTCTAGTGGATCCCTTCGATCTGGCATGGGCGTTTGGGCGTTTGGAGCTCGGTTCAAGAGCACCTGCATACGGGTAAGGCTTGCCGTTTCGTCTAGGCTAGCCATGCTGCATTTCCTGGAGTCTGGGGCCCGTAGATAGCTTTTTTGTTCGGCGTATCAGCCCCCGAAGTTCAATGCACACACACAACACTGCATGCTTCCACTACATGTAAACTTCAAATGATCGGTTACTTCTCCGCGGTTCCACAAACATATGACTCAGGTCAAAATTGTGCATAGGTGGTGTCTTTGCCACGTACTAGTTACAAGATGCATGTGGTTGCTCACATGCCATCTCGATCATATCCAATCGTAGTATATTTACTCCTGCACGTATCTAAGATAGTAGACACTCCGAGCGGCTAAAAATATAGCATGAGGCCATGGACATGACCAATCAATCATGGGGATAAGTGGACGACGACAATATCTTCCATGTTGTAAGCGCACTAAAAGGCAAGCACTCGGTGACAACATCACAGCTACACACTATAGTCAGAAATTGAAAGCCTTGCATATATATCAGCGTTGCCACTACTGAGCATAACCCCATAGAAAAAGGAATCTTTTGCAGAGCACACAGCACATTTCAAGGCAGCAGGTGAACATGTGTGAAGTTGAAATGGCACTCCAGCGCCGTGATTCGTTCGTTACTATCTAATCATTTCCATTCTTGGATTTCATAATTCTCATTAAACAACGCCAATCCTACATGTGATATGCTCACTTGACGAGCTTGCAGACCAGGTCGCCAGAGTCGACCGAGTCACCTTCACGCACAGAAAGGCCACTGACCTTTCCGGAGTGTGGTGCAGAGATGACCATCTCCATCTTCATGGCGCTGAGAATAGCAACAGGGTCACCCTTCTTGACTTCGCTACCGTCGTGGACACGAACCTCGACCAAGACACCAGACATGGGTGATCCGACCTGGCTGCTGTCTGTGGGGTCGGCCTTGGGTCGTGATACGTTCTCAATAGCGGCGTGCTGGTCCTCGACAGTCACAGTACGGGTTTCGCCGTTCATCTCGTAGAAGACCTCACGCAGACCAGTTTGCTCGGAAAGAGGACCAATGGCGAGGAGCTTGAGGATAAGAACCTTACCCTTCTCAAGCTCGACGTGGAACTCCTCGCCGATCTCAGGGCGCGACAAGAAGTAACGAGTAGGAAGAACGGAGAGATCTCCGTACTTGGTGGTCCACTTCTTGTAGTCCTCGAAGACCTTAGGGTACATGATGTACGATGCTACATCACACTCAGTAGCATCGCCCCACTTGGCCTTGAGCTCTGCCTTGATCTTAGGGATGTCGACAGGCTCAAGGTAGAGGCCAGGGCGCTTGTCCATCTTCCTTCGCTCACGGAGAGCCTGAGATCGGAGCGGCTCAGGGAATCCACCGTATGGCTGACCCATGAGTCCCTCGAAGAACTCCAAGACGGAGGACGGGAAGTCGAGTTGTTCAGCCTTGGCTAGGACGTCGTCGTAGGAAAGCTTGTTGGAGACCATGAACTGGGCCAAGTCACCGACAACCTTGGAGGTGGGGGTAACCTTGACGATGTCACCGAGCAAGTCGTTGGCCTGCTCGTATGCCTTCTTGGTCTGAGCCCATTGTTCACCGAGACCCTGTTGCGATGCTTGGAAGATAAGGTTGGTAAGCTGGCCTCCGGGAATCTCGTGCTCGTATACTTCAGGGTCAGGTCCGGTAAGACCAGCCTCGAAGGGCGAGTAGAGGAGACGAAGCTGGGCCCAGTATGCGTCCAAGTTACGGATCATGTGCGCGTCCAGGCCAGCATCAAAGTCGGTACCCTCCAGGGAGGAGAGGATGGCGCCCAAACTGGGCTGGGATGTCATACCGGACATGCTGTCGATGGCGGCATCAACAGCGTCTGCACCAGCCTCAGCGCAAGCAACCATGGATGCAACACCGGTTCCAGCAGAGTCGTGAGTATGTACGTGGATGGGCAGGTTGGGGTACTTCTCGCGGATGGTGCCGATCAGGAGACGGGCAGCACGGGGCTTGAGTACACCAGCCACTAAAGGGGAAGTCAGCACATGTTTTACACGTATATCGCGTATTGAAAAACTCACTGTCTTTGATACCGAGGATATGAGCACCCATCTTGACAATCTTGTCGACAACATCCAGGTAGTATTCCAGGTTGTACTTCTTCTTGGGGTTAAGCATGTCACCACTGGAATATTGAGTTAGTATGTTTCGTATGCGCAATCCCTATATGTGAGACTTACCTGTAGCACACTGTTCCCTCGGCAACACCGCCGGCCTTGAGGACAGCCTTGACACCAACCTCAAGTTGTTCAACGTCGTTCAACGCATCGAAGACACGGAAGATATCGACACCGTTCTTCTTAGCTTGCTCACAGAAGTGGAAGATGGCGTTGTCGGGTAGCGAGGAGTATGCGACTCCGTTAGCACCACGAAGAAGCATCTGGAAGGGAATGTTGGGTACGAGCTTGCGCATCTTCCTAAGACGCTCCCAGGGGTCTTCGTAGAGGAAGCGCATGGCGACGTCGAAGGTCGCACCACCCCAGCACTCAAGAGCCCAAGCGTTGGAGAAAGCGTGGCTAGTCTCCTTGGCGATGTTGAGCAAGTCAACAGTTCGGACACGAGTTGCGAGTAGTGACTGATGGGCATCACGCCATGTGGTGTCCATGATCAAGCATCCCTTGTTGGCACGAACAGCCTTTGCGAATCCCTCAGGACCGTCCTTGAGAATGACATTCCTCCAACCTTCGGTGCAAGGGGCGGATGTGTCGACCTTCTTGCCGCTGTTGTCGTGAATGGCCGGGATGGGGATAACGCCCTTGAACTTGGGCTCGCCGATCTGGCCCTTGATCTGGCTACCATTGACAGCGAGGTCACCAAGGTATGCGAGGAGCTTCTGAGCACGGTTCTGGGAGCCGATCAAGTCGAAGAGAGCGGGTGTGTCGTCGATGAAGGTTGTCCAGCATTGTCCGTCAACGAAGGTGGGGTGAGTGAGGAGCTTGATCAAGAAGGGGATGTTGGTCTTGACGCCACGGATACGGAACTCTACTAGAGCACGTAGCATCTTTCGGCGGACGATCTCGTATGTGGAACCACGGCAAGAGCACTTGACCAACATGGAGTCGTAGTGAGCTACAAACGAGGACGGTTAGCAGAGGTATCTGGCTGAAAGGTGGGTAGTAATTACGTGTGATGATTGCTCCAGCAAAACCGTTACCACCATCGAGACGGACTCCGTTACCACCAGCAGAGCGGTAGACCTCGATCTTTCCAGTATCGGGTGCGAAGCTCTGAGCGGGGTCTTCTGTGGTGATTCGGCATTGGAAGGCAAAGCCTCGTGTAGAGATGTGGTCTTGAGTCAGGCCAAGCTGCTCGAGAGATGCACCAGCTGCAATCTGGATTTGTGCGGCGACAATGTCGATACCGGTGACTTCCTCGGTAATAGTGTGCTCGACCTGGATACGGGGGTTGATCTGCGGAATATTCAGTAAACATATTCTGTACACATTGGTATAGAATACTAACCTCGATAAAGTAGTAGCGATTTTGCTGGTCGACCAAGAACTCAGCAGTTCCGGCGTTCCTGTACTTGACACTCTGTGCAAGCCTGACAGCGTCGGCAAGAATAGCATCACGGGTCTCAACTGGAAGATCTTTTGCGGGAGCAATCTCGACGACCTTCTGGTGACGACGCTGGACACTGCAGTCACGCTCGTAGAGATGGACGACGTTGCCCTGGTTGTCACCGAGAAGCTGGACTTCAATGTGCTTGGGCTTGTCGAGGAAGCGCTCGACGAAGACGGTTCCGTTACCGAAAGCCGATTTGGCCTCTGAAGTTGCGCGCTCGAACGAGTCCTTGAGGGTCTCTTGTTCGCGTACTACACGCATACCACGGCCACCACCACCGAAAGCGGCCTTGATGATGATGGGAAAGCCATATTCGTCAGTGAAGGCCTTGACATCCTCGAACTTCTCAACGGGTCCAGGGGTTCCTGGCACAACGGGGACGTTGCACTTGACAGCGAGTTTTCGCGCCGAGACCTTGTCACCGAGAGCGTCGATGGTGTCGGGAGAGGGGCCTACGAACTAGAATGAAAAAGTAAGCATGAATCGCATGTTGCATGGGTAAAACAAAAGCCATGCTCGCTGCGATGATCGGCGCCGGGCTGCTTGTTGATCGGCCCCGCCAATGCCTCGTCTTGTGCGGGAGCGATAGGCTCAACAGCGGCCGATAGCAGCTGCGACCCCTCCACGCAGTTTCGTCATAGCGTAAACAAAGCGGTAAAACTCACAATGAGCCCAGCCTTCTCAACGTTCCGTGCGAACTCTGCGTTCTCCGATAAGAAACCGTAACCGGGGTGAATCATGTTCACATTGTGTTCGACCGCGATCTTGATGATCTCGTCACCCGCCAGGTAAGCACCGACAGGTGTGTATTGGCCGCGGGCACCAATCTCGTAGGCCTCGTCAGCCTTTTGCCTGTGCATACTGAGGCGGTCCTCATGACTGTAGACGGCCACAGTGTGCAGCGACAGCTCGTGGGCTGTTCGGAAAATACGGATGGGGATTTCTCCTCGGTTGGCGACTGGGAGAGCTGTTAGAGCGCCCAAGACGCGACACATGAGCCATTGAGCTCCGTCGACTTACCGAGGAGCTTCTTCAGCTGCATGATAGAGCTGCTTGCACGCAGCTTGTGGTGGACTGAGTTCCTGTGGGGGTGGTGTTCGCCATGGTCCTCGTCGTAGTCATTCTCGTCAATGGCCGACGAGGCATTCTGGTCAACTGCAAGTGTCGTCATCTCGAATGACGGCTATGTGTGTTGGGTAAGGGAAAGTGAAGAGAAGGAGAGGAGGAGAGGGGGAGGACTGGAGCCGCAGAAGAAGGCAGATACAGCGCCAATTTATTATGGTACCGACAATCGGATACCCAGGGTCTGCTACTTGCTACGACTCACTCGCTCAAAGCTGCAGAGCGCGAGTTTAATCCCAAAACAGATCCACACAGCCAAGCCAGATGGAAACACGGTGCAAAGACCCCGTCGGCCACCTGAAAAGCAACCAAGCTATCCATGGATAGCTGCATGCCACGACCTGGCCAGAGCTTCATGGCGCGGGGAGATAATGGAGGGGCACTGACAAGGTTCGCCGACGGAACCACCCCATGTGCGACACGATTAAAATTGTCACCGCGGTCATAGGCCCTGCCCCACTGCCTACCGGATTTCTCAGACATGTATAAAACCTTTTTGCTCTATCCCACGCCGACAAGGCACGTGGGACGGCTAGCCAAGCCACATGCATTTTGTCCGGTGTGATGATAGACGCTCAATGAAACCTTGACCGCTACCCACATCGACCCCCTCCAGCAAGCCATTCGCAAGCTTGATTCCATCCCGAGCTCCCATAGCAGTGTCTGCCACATGCCGGGGATAGCTCGGCATCGCGGAAAAATGTCGTGCTTATCCAGCGCTTTGCTTCGGTGTAGTTTTCTATACCGAGCTTCCTCACGACCGTAGAGGGCAGAACCGCTATTTCGCCTCGTTCCTAGTATACTTTTCCGGCCTTCTCCTCGCTTGGTAGTCGCGTACCTGCATGGTTGCGAGGAGTATTCGGAACATGGGTCTAAGCTATTACCGACTGCGCATCATTCTCATGCGGTTCCGCCTCTCACTATTACTGATGACATTTAAGTTATAGAGCAGACTTGGCTTTTAAAGACCCTGAAACCGGTGACGTTAGCTTACGATGGGTCGTTTGAGGCACTCAGTGGCTGCATTTGGAAACATTACTCGTAGTAGCCTAACTTGGCAAAGGCCATGCATGCGTACTGCGGGCGGAGCTTCAAACACTCGCTACTTGGCACATCAACACCCGAATCATTGAACTAATTATTCCGTGAGCACATACAGAGCTATCGAATGGCACTGAAGGTATTTTTTGTGTTTAACGTCGGTAGGATCTAAAAAGAAAGCGTAGCATATCTTGGTGTGCTGTTGGGGTACCTTTGATGTGTAGAAGAGTAGGTATGACTCGAGCGCTGATTGTGGATCCATGGGAGAAGAACTTCGCCTATCTATCAAGAAACCACGTCATAGATTAATCGAATCTTTACAATGGAACTAGGACACTTGCTTGGCGTGAGAGGCGTTGAGCAAGTCCACTTTGTGACTGTCTTCCCAATCGAGCTCTTGGTTTGGCGGGATCCCAGTGAGAAGGGCCTTTGCCTGTACCGTCTTAGATGTAAGACAACTTTTGCAGTGGACTTTAGTCAACATCATCACCTTGAAGTTCGACCAGAACGGATGCAATAAGAGAGCCACCTGTCAAAGCACCATTCTGTAAGTGAGTTGCCAAGGACATTCTGTATTGGACATGCGCGCTACTTTCACCGGTGTAAACTTCTTGCAGCTCCTGACCTTCCTGGTGGTCTTTGTCCTGATTTTGGGATTCGTAAGTTCAGGAAAGGGAGGCCATACGACAAGCTACCCCGTCGAGTTTTCTGTGTACCAGCGATGGACGAAGGCACACCAATAGCAGCGTCACTGGAAGCGCTAATGATAGGATCGGTCAGATCGTTAGTCGGAGCTTCGACTGAGACACAAGACATGGTTTGCCCGTTGGAATCCATGTCCTCGTCACTATCGCTAATGATCTCTTGGTTGAGAGGACCACGGGAGGCTTGGGGTGGGTCGGCTCTCTGCTTGCCTTTACCTAGGTATCCTGCACCCAGGGTTAGGGTTACCAATCGCTCATGGTTCATAGGATGGACGCACAATATGACTTCGTAGAATGTTCGAGCCGATAGTAACAACTGTGCTGCAAGCATCTGATTCAAGGTTTCAGGAGACTCTTTAATTAGAGTATACATGGTACTAATGAGTGCTGTACCACATTCTGATGTGTGTTCTGAGAGGTATTCGCTGTAAATTTCCTCGATGTTCTCGAAAAGAAAACTTGGTGTGTACCTTCCAGAGAACATATCAAGACCTAGTATACTTACCACTATATCCAAGTCCACAACGATGATTGCATTACTGGCCTTCGTGAACTTGATAATTGTAGCATGCGATGTCGTGCTATCAGCTCTGTCATCACGATGTACCTCGAAGGCATTCAACATGTTTTACATTAGTGTACTCAAATAGAAACAGCGTTGTACACCCACAGGTTACAATCTGTTTCCCAATATAATGCGAGATTCTTGCAATGTTTGAACCTGGCAGAGCAGCTGTGCGGCAAGTCTACGTCCGCTTAAGACTTTATGCGGATTTAGGGTCAGGACGCAAGTACCTAGGTAATGTTCATTCACTACCACCAACATCAGGTTACATTCTGAAGGCTTTCGCAGTATCATGCAGTGACATGCCAATGACGTGGCTACTGCAAAAACCTCCAGGCTACATGTCAATCACATCGCATGAACATTATAAGCAGGAATATAACATCTCAGCACAAACAAAGTGATTAACTAGAGTACAGAAGTCTGAAGATGTTCCATGTTTGAAGCATCCAAACTGAGAGGCTACCTTGAACGCCTGTAGAGTACATCGTCACACACAGCCAAAAATGTATGAACCCTCCGCTCGCTTTTGCATGTCCCACCAATCATCAATATATAATGTGAAGAGGTATCCTAACTACCCTTATTTGCAGAACAGGTATCTCATCTTCAAGTCGGACAGCGTCTAGAAGGCGCGAAAGCTTCCAGTTGGCTGCGGGGCGATGCCGTTAGCCTGTCCGTATGGACCTGGTGAAGGAGCCGACGTCATCGGACCCTGGGTAAGCATGAGACGCGAGCCCAAGATCGGAGTGTCTTCCTCCTTCTTCTGTTGCGAGACTTCGCGGGTCTTGCGCTCCTCATTGTCCTTCTTGAGCATCTCAATGGCGGCCGTCTGTTGAGAAATGAGGTTGATCATGTATGGCTGGTAAATAGTTAGTGATCTGCAAGAAGAGAGGGGTAAGAGGAGATACATACCATAGTGAAGTCGTGGAGACCGTTACGCCATGACATCTCGAGGATGATGTCAGGGCGAAGAAGGTCGTAGCAAGCGTATAGCATACCAACATAGCACTCGCGGCTGCCAATGTCGACGAACTAAGTTGCGGGTTAGTGATGCATTGAGAAACAGCAGGGTACAACTTACGTAGCGGAGCAGATCCTCAACAACGTCCGACTTGCCAGACATAGCTGAGGTCTCGATAGCGTCCTTGAAAAGCTTGTCTTGCTTGGAAAGAGTGATGGACTTCTCCCATCGCTTGTTCTTGCGGTAGATGTCGGCAGCGATTTGACGGAAGAAGACCAGGTCATGCTTCTCCAGGCGCTGGGCAAGATCGACAGGATCGTAGTTGTCGTAGTTGTTGACCGAGTCTCGGAGTGTCTTGTAGTCCTCTTCTTCGATCAGAAGATCGTTAAGGGCATTGTTGACCTCACGCTTGTTCTGCGACTGGACGTTGAGAAGGAAAGGCTTGATCAAAGGAATATTGTCAGACTTGACGAACATGCGGACAACACGGTTGACATCGATTCGGGGAGTCAGTGCCTGAAGGAGATCGGTCAAAAGAGTCGGTTGCTCTTCAAGGTAGAAGCCCAGAGCCCGGTAGTAGATCTCGACGTTGGTAGCCTTGGTGATGGTGTCCTTGAATGCTTGGTGCTCCCAGGCATCTGCGGCACGCTCCATCATGGCAAGAGCAGCGTTGTCCCACTCATCGTAGTGGACATACAAAAAGATCAGCTCTGGCCACAAGTGAGCCTCCTCAGTCGCACGGATGAGCTTTGGAATATTAATTCGGCCTAGGACGATTGTTAGTCACATGCGATGAAGAGAGCTTGAATGTGACTTACTCCAGAAGAGACGGAGATGTTCCATGACACGCTCGGGGTGGTATTTGGCAAGAGCCTCGCCTAGAGAAGTGAACATTCCCATATGCGCTGGAACGGCACAGTTAGCATTTCATACACATTGTAGTCATTAGAGGGGTTGTACTTACCGCGCTCCAGACCGAGGCCAGCTTCAAGCAAGCTAATCAATTCATCGAAGTAACCGTTACGCTCGTACTGCTTGACAAGATCGGTGAGCTCTTCGGCGTGGACGATCAGGTTGAGACCACAGATCTGGGCAAGACGGAACTCCTTCTTTGCAACGCAAGCCTCGTTAACCTGCTTCCAGACTTTGATGGAGTTTGCCTTCCTAGCACATTCAACGGCAGCTTGGTAGTCTTCCAGATGTACGAGGGTGGTTGCAAGCTTAGCCCAGTTGGAGATGCTGGTGAAGAAAATCTTTGCTGCCTCATGGTAGCCCTCTTCATAAGCCTTGTCACCTGAGGCTTCGACATCGGCAACGTTGGTTGCACGGAGGAAGTCCTCGAGCTCGGCTAGTTGGTTGGTACGAGCGAAGCAGAAAGCCAAGGCGGTATCAATGGGTACCTCACGAAGGGTCTTGCGAGCCATCCTCAAGAACTTGATCAAGTCCTCGTCTTTACCAGCATGTGTAGCAATCTCAATGACCTCCAAGTAGTTGGATGCGTCTCCGGCGCGGATGTAAGACTCAATCGAGTCTGTAACACGAAGGCCATCCAACTGTGCCTTGGCAACTCTGCTCCACACTTCTGGCGTGTCAACCCTATCGGCATACTCATATGCCCGATCGATTGAGACAATGTGTTCAATGAGGACATTAGCAGCCTCAACGTGGTTTTCTTGCTTCTTGAAGATTTCAAAGGCCTCGTCATACATGCCAACCTCAATACACTGTTGAGCAATATCCTCAGGGGTATATTGGTCGAGCTGTTGGATGTAGTTCATGACTCTGCCACGATCAGACTTGCAGGCGGTGAGCATAAGCAAGTTCTGGAGGGACGGGTTATCGCTGAAAGTAGAAGGCTCCAATATAATCTTCTCGAGCAAGTCGATGAGCTCAGCAGGCATGTCACCAGTGATGAAGGCCTTGACAGCGACGGAGACCTTGTCTGGGTCGGTGGACGAAGGAACAGCATACGAAGTGACTTGGTCAACGAGCGATCGGCGGTGCAAGTTGTTCGGGCTCAGAACGTAGTCCCAGACCTCAGAATCGGCGCGCTCCAAGAGGTAACGTGCTTGGGCCTTGAACATGGCGTTCTCGTTGGTGATGTTGATGAGCTCGAGATCATTCTGTCCCTTGCTGTAGGCAATGAACGCCAAGTTAGGATCACGCTTCTCGCAGTACTTTCCAACAGTGAGGGTATCGTATTGGTCGTTCTCCTTCAAGAACTTCTCTGGGTTGTTGTTGGAGTCGATGTAGATCTTAGCCAAGGCGTTGTAGACAGCTTGTTGCTGGTTGCCACTCGCCAATGTCTGCTCCAAGAATGGCAGAAGAAGCTTCAATCGGTTTCGCGATTCTACCTCGGCAACCAACTCGTCGATTGGAATCGAAGATGGTGTCACTGAAGCTAGAAGACCCTTGATGATGCTTTCGTCGCAATCCACATCAAGAAGACCGCCGATGACGGCAGGTGTCCTAGCAGGGTTGACTCTCTGGACGTACACTTCGATAGACTTGAATTGCTGCTTCTTGTAGAGGTAGAGCACCAGGTCGTGTACAAAGTTGAAACGATCGCAAATGATGATGAGTGGCAGTTGTTCCGTGAGGTTGGCTTCCTTCAAAAAGTTCTTGGTCTTCTCGGCAGGAATAACAGGACTCTCTCGGCAGATACGCTCGACTTCATTAAGTTGGCCCATGGTCGTCGCCGCCTCGACGTACTTAAAGTGAACGTCAGGGTCTTCGCTGACGTTGACAATGGAGCCTAGGAAGAAGTACAGACCCTCTGCGGTGCGATGCTTCTCAAGGAGATCAATGATCTTGGTAGCGCCGAGCAGGTCTGAGTACTTCTGGGCAATACGAATGACGGCCTGCAAGTTTTGTCGAATGTTCGTGGTCAGCATAGCATCCAAGCACTCAAGCGAGAGCTCTACTGTGAGTTGACCAAAGTAGTTGATCAGCCATTCCTCTGGAAGCTTATCGGTTTGAACAATGATACGCCTAATGGCAGCCGGGTCATCGTTGTGTTCCAAAGCGCGAGTGAGCAAGCCAGCGTTCTCGCAGAGCTGGGCAATGCGCGCCTTATCGTAATGGTGGAACATCTCATTGCCGAGAATAGCGTCTGCAACCTGGGGAGCATTGAGCAAGTTCATCTCGAGCAGCTTGGTTTGCATATGGCCCTCTTCTGGTAGATCGTTGGAGAGAACGTCCAGAAGGAAGGCGGTCGCCTGTTGGATCATGCCCTGGGACTGGAAGATGTCGACAACGCGGTCGATGCTGATCAGTGGGCCGCCTTCGTTCTTCGCTAGCTGGGAAGCAAACTCGGCGCCCTTTTCTGGGGATATGCGGACCACTGCGATATGTTAGTGGACTTCACGTCAAAGCTAGACTGATACAAGGACTGACCATGCTGAAGCAAGACGTTGTAATCAGGCGTGTAGCCGGCGCCGTTGCAGTATTGCAAGATCAGATCGTAGTGACCAAGCTCAGCGAGTGCTGCAACGACCTTTTGAGATACGTTCGCTTCCTTGTAAATGGCCAGCGCAAGGTTCAGATCGTGGGGCTTCGCAAGATCACCGAGCTCCTCTGAGCAGTGGAGCTTGCCTTCCTTCTGCCACTTCTCAATGAGGTGCTTACGGCCCTGAGCGAAAACAGGACGAGCTAGCTCCAGAGTTTCTTCTCTGTTCAGTCCGCCCTTATCCAGTAGTTGTCCGAAGTACTGTAGTAGAGTAGTGATCTGGCCAGGCTGGCTAGGAACCTGGCGCAGCCTGTTGATTGTGTTCATTGTGCGGAGGAAGCCCCGGGGCGAGTTCGCGGCGACCTTTGCTGCTTCGGCAAAGTTGCCCTGGGACATGAGCGTCTCGAACCGTTGCGAGTAGAGCTGGTCTGCGCCTGGAAGTCCGCCCTTTGAAGCAAGCTTGTAAGCAATCTCAGCACACGCTGGGTTCTCCATAATGTATGGAATCAGGCTGTCCTCCCGGATAGTTGTATGCAGAACTTGTCCTCGCTTGTTGATGACAACGACACCAGTGCCTTCATCGTCACGCGCCGTTGTGAAGACTGTTTCTTCAGATATCCGGTTCAGGAACAGTGCGGTACCTGTCTCGAGGTCGTGGAGGTGGATGAAACCGAACTTGGTAATTACGATTAGAATGCCGTACTTTTGCGCAATGTGGATGCCGAGCGGGAAGTCACCAGTTCCCTCGGCGGGCCAGTGGATTGGAATGAGACGCTTCGGGAAGGCTGGGTTTGCGGCGTTGTGGTCGACTTCAACGATGTTGATCTTGGCTTCGCCAGTCGACGACTTCACAGCGAAGGCGAAGATCTTTGTATCGGTAGATGCACCGTCAAGTCGGAGGGTACCGAAGGTAGCAGCATGACCCTCGAGGGGCTGGCTGACGTTCCTCGCCTTGGAGAAGAGCTGCATGTTTCCACGAATGCCACCAGCGGGGTTCGATGTGATACCAACCAAGCAGGACCAGCTCTCGTCATCGTTGGTAACGTAGTTGATGATCTGATTGTTCTACACAGCGGATTAGATGCAATTCGTTATAAATGGGCCACTGCATACCTCGAGTTGTTCTTGGCGATCAAAGATCTTGCGCGGCGCAACAGCGTTCTTCGAGTCCAGTACATCCCAGTGATATACAGCCTTTGTGCTGACGAGCGCAAGGGTAGTCTGGCTGATCCACCTCCAGAACTGAATGTCCTCCTGATGGCTGTAGGTCTGCAGGCGTTCCTTGGTCTCAAGGTTGAATAGCTGCAATGTCCGGCCTTGCGCCTTGAGAGCAATGATAGGCTCAGTCAAGTGCATAATAGCGCTGTCGGCGCGAATTGGTCTCCGGATGACATTGTTGGTGTTCTTGAGGTCGATGATGACGGTCTCGGCGGGCGCGTTGGCTTCGGTGTTGACCTGTCGCACGCAAACGTACTTGTCGGACTCGAGTGTCTAGGCCTTCTGTCAGCATATTTGCATCTCGTGCATACAATTGAGTAGGATAACATACGCAGTTCTGCCATGATATCGATGCTGGCTGGGCTGTGTGTTAGCTTGCTAACTCTTGTTGCCTTGTTCGCGGGCTGCGTGGCCTAGGACCAACGTACGAGAATGTTGAGGTTCGTGAGCTGCCAGTTATTAGCTTTGATGACTATGCAATACCAAGATCTAGTGCGGTGCATACCAGCGTCGGCTGCGTGACGTGCAATGGCACCTGTCGCTGAGCCATGTTTGCGACAGTCCAGTTCCAAGCTCACCGGGGTGAGAAAGCGCGCAAGAATCGGGTATCGGAAGAAAAGGAAGAAGTAGACCCAGGTGCACAACTCCAGAAGCGCGTGATAGGAAATGAGAGACGGTCGTATAAGGCGGGGTCGGGGTCGTGGAGGTGATGCTGTTCAAGAAAGGAGCTCGTGTTGTTTCCACATACGCTGGATCGCCCTACATGACATAAGCACCCCGGGGCAGCTTTGACCAATCACGTTTGTTGCGGTTCTTGGTAGGGACTGATCTCACCTTCTACACCGACTCTGTACAAGGTCCATCGCGTTGAAACAGAGATCAAGATGGCTTTACTACCAGGGCCTCAAGTTAAGTGTTTAGTTTGGTAGCCTGCACATCTGTACAATAGCAGGTCGTAAGTAGCAAGGCTCGGTGAGGTAGATCCGTACTTCCCCGGCATAAGCATCGAATCAGAACATCAAGGCTGAACTGTTGTCTGTGTTCTCCCCAAAAGCTTTCGCACAATACACGTAGAGAAGGTTGAGATATTGGGAACTTTCTTCCTTTTTACAGAATAAGACATTAAATTATACCCAAAGGCCGTACTTGTGCTCCCCGTACCCCTGTAGGCTAGTACACGTAACAACGTAATTCCAAATATAGCTCATCAGTACATGCTTCAGCTTAATCATAACATCATTCTGTTAGGAGCAACGCTCTCCCCTGAGGTACCGTTGCGAGGGCTACAGTCCCACTTCCTGAAACTTTGACTCTCGGTTTGGACTTCCTATCCTCGCTTTCTCTGCATCAGAGCCGAACGCTGGGGGTGGTGCTAGAGCTTCGTCGAAATGATCACGGGCTTCCTCAAAGCTCTCTCCCGCGGATGTCGCTGTTGCACCACTTACAACACGTTCTGCTGGTCTTCCACGTGCGATGCTGAACTCCTCCCCATCGCTAGACAAGGATGAGACATCTGAGTAGCGATCCTCGTCAACATGGCCGACGTGAGGAACGTAAGTAGGCTCAACCGCGCCTAAATCCTTTGGTGGTTCGACATCAGCAGATACGCGGCTGTCTATCGACTCACGAGCTGGATGGATAGCGCTCTTCGAAGACTGAGATTGAGATTGGGGTTGTGAGGTGGAGTTCCGAAGAGTTGCGCCACCAATGAAGCCAGGTTCCTTTTCTTTCGTATTACCTTCAGTTTCTGTCCCAGGAGCATGCTTTGAGCGGCGCTTCAACTTGTTCAGGAGCGATTTGAACCCTTTCGAAGATCCTTGCGACGTGGGCGAAGTCGGGTCGGTTGAATCATGCTCAGCAGTACGTTGAGCTTCTGTAGGTGTGGGCTCTTGATAAAGATCCTCGTTGTCACGCGGCCCTTCAGCATCTACGACTGCTGGTTCAGCCAGCGGGATCTCCTTGGACTTGCGTTGTTCGGTAATTTTGGTCTTCTCCGCTTCCTTTGCTTGTTTCGCAGCCAGCTTCTCTTCAGCAGCTTTCGCTTTGGCAGCCCTCTTCTCTTCTTCTGTTTGTACGTCAGTAATGGGATGAACGACTCAACAAGAACAACTTACCCCTTCCTTGCCTCTCCTCAGCCTTGATCTCAGCGGCCCGCTCTTTCTCGGTACGAATACGGCGCTTGTCCTGCTCCTGATCGAGTCGGCGCTCTTCTTCCTCAGCACGCCGCTTCTCGTCCTCGGCGAGGCGCTTTTCGGTCTTCTCGGTGATTTCGTCTAAAGTAGGCTGAATTCTGGCCTGGGCGATAGCGTCGATTTCGCCTTGATCCATCCATTTGCCATTACCGATATGCACCCTACCGTGGTTTTCCATGCGAGCCTCAGAGTTCGCTAAGGCACGCTGCCTCGCCTTTTCATCCCAATCGTCCACCATGGCAGACGACATCTTGCCCGTTTCGTCATAGATTTTCTTGTCCATGCCCTGCATCTGTGCTTGAACCTTGCGCTGCGCAGCAGCAAGCAAGGATTTGCGATCATTTTCGCGTTTCTTTGCGTCCACATCAGCCAGTTGCTTATTGAGCTGATCCATCTGCGAACGAATTCGCCTCGAACGAAAGTCGTCTTCGTCAGAGTCCGAAGTGTCCGCAGGGGCTGTCTCAGAAGCACTGTGGGCGCGATTACGCCCACGACGCATGGAGAGTTTCGACCTGGTTGGCTGGTCGTAGCCGTAGTAGCTTCGGTAGGCGGCGTTCTCGTCATATCCTATCTTTGCCAGCCTTTCTTGAGCAAGCTTTTGTGCAGCTTCTTGGATCCCGATGTAGCGCATAGCTTGCTGCTTGATATCAGCCTCACCAGTCGCTGGCTGTTGACTGTGTGCTGCAGTCGCTCCAGTGCGGGCGACAGACTGGCCCGTTGCGCCATCGATGTGTTGCTGTTGCACATCGTAGATCTTCTTAGCCATAGATATGGCAGAAGCTCGGAGAGCGTCGTTGTGCCTCTTCTCCTCTGTCTCTAACGCAACAGGCGGAGTGCTGGTGTACATGTCGCGCGATATGCTCTTTGCATGCTGAATGCGTGCAGCTTCCATAGCACCATGTCCGCGGTGGTTGGAATCAGCAGGACTAGCTTGTGGTTTGGCTCGAGTAGACGCACTATGAGCGAGTGTTGCTGCGCCCAATGCATTCCTGGCCGAATTCTTCGAGTCTGGATACAGGGGCGCAGTTGGTGGGTTTGACTGAGCGCGCTTACGCCTCGATGCGGAGTGCGCATCGGTAGCCGCAGTGAAGGCGTTCTTCCTGCCCTGATCGGTGTATCCATAGTCGACCTCTGGGCCGAGCCCCTTCTTGCTCATAGCGATGGTAGCAGCAGAATGACCTTCAGCACTGGCTTCCGGGTGCCACATGGGAGCCATCTTATAACCGTTTGCGAGCAACGCAGCCTTGCCTGCGGCGGGGGATGCTTCGGGCTTCCACCACTCCGGGCTCTTCTTGTTCTGGTTCGCGAGCAGCGCGGCAGCTCCGGCAGAAGATTGAGTGTCGATTCCAACGACGGGATAGCTGGGAAGGTCTTGGGCCTTTGCGTATTTGAGACTTGTAGCAGCGCCTACGAATGTTTGTTAGCATATGATGTAATTAGATCATCACAACTTCGCACTCACTCGCTGATGAGAGCTTGCCGTCGGCTCCTAGCGGGTTGATGGGTTTCGCTACGTTTGCTTTGGCCGGGCCACCGTGGTTATGGGAATATAGCGCTGCTGCAGACGCCTGATTTTGCAATGCGCTGTTCTTTGACTGATGCGAATGCGCGGATGGGTCAGGGCAACGCATGTTCGTCTCGGCAGAGGATCGTGGTGGAGCCGCCTCTTCCGTCCCCTTCAAGGGTCTGCTGTCAGCAGTGGGGGGCGCACTCGCGGCAAGGGCTGTCGTCGCCATTGTGAAATAGCGTGTCGGTGCAAGATGCAATCGAACCAAGCGCTACTTTGAGGGTGATCACAAGAGTTAAGAAGGGAAGGCCACCGCCAGCGAGGGATACAGACTGTGGCGCCCTTCATGGCTAAATGGCGAGAAGGTAGCAATGATGTCATATAACTGTGATCGCCATGAACGAGCGTGCGTTCCGAGTGGAAAATCTCAGCCTTACCCTCTTGGGTCTGGTTCTAGCCTCCGCCAGACCATGACCTTGCCTTTCCAGACGGAAGCAATGCGACGGACTGACCGAAGTGGTCAAATCACGTATCAAGTGCGTCCAGGAGGGCCCATCCTGTCTGCCCGCACCCTTGCGCACATCTGGAGATCACGAACCTGCGTCGTGCGAATGAAACAATGAAGCACATCATTTGGGATACAACGTTGCGCCGTGGCATTGTGGAACACGAAAGCCAAGTTCCAATGTCTGTACTGTACGTCTGCGAGATCAATAAGTTTTTATGGATTGCATCCAGTTGGAACGCGGTGATCATAGCAGCGTAGTTTAAGATCTTAGAGCTACAAACGATTATGGCGCATTTCTGTCCTGATTATTGTCGTGATGCCCGAGCACCTCCACTGCTGGGTGTTTGGCTTCAGAAGCAAAGTTGCAGGTTGGATTAGATGCGGTTAGTGCCAACTTAACTACGTCACCAGATCTCGACATTCCGCCTTGATCCAGCAAATAACTATACCACCAATTTTAGCCTCGCAAGGTTGAGCGTAGTAAACATGACTGAACTACAAACGCCGCTGAAAAGCATATTGAACTTTCGCGATGTCAGTGAATTTGTCAATCAGACGACAGGAACTCGGTATTTCACTAAAGCACGGCGAAGTGGATCTTTGGCTGACCATGCTGCAGCCATCTAAGGAACGGCTTACTGTTCCGAAGCGCCCGACCTGGTGCGTATCTTACACACGTATCTTGGCGCGAGGCTGACTATAGAAGATGAGGCTTCTTTCCAAGACAGGCAGAGACTCTTGAAAGAGTTCGGCGTGAAGAGCATTATTGATCTACGAACAAAGTACGCAGATACAAGTGGCCGGCGCCGATATCGTACTGACCAGCACAGAACGGAGCACATCGAACAGGCGCAAAAGCATGATGCAAGGATCAAAGCATCAGCGGCAATTCCCCAGAGCAACGACGATGTAGCAGAGCCCCTCAAGATACCCGGCATAACCTATCACGAAATCAACTTTAATGGCTCGGCCTTCTCGCGCATGTTGCTCTCGAAGCTTACATGGCTCGAGTTTTTCAGGTTGGCGGGACTTATGATTGTCGGCTACCGCAAGGATGCTATCAAGATTTTAGCTCCTCATATGGAAGACATGGGGCTCGTCGGTCTGGCCGAGCAATCCCTAGACGTATGCACACGAGAAGTCAGGCAGGTCTTCGATATATTGGGAGAAGAGCAGAATTGGCCAGTTCTAGTCCACTGTACACAGGGCAAGGACCGGACCGGGCTCATAGTTATGCTGGTCCTCTTGCTTCTCGGTGTCGACCAAAAGACGATCGACGACGACTACCGACTGTCCGAGCCAGAACTTGAGCCAGAGAAAGAAGGAAGGCTGAAAGAGATGGCATCTATTGGTCTGACAGAACAATTTGCGATATGTCCTCCAGACTTGGTGAGCAGTGTACACTCGTATCTACTGGAAAAGTACGGCAGCGTTGAGGGGTACCTGGAGAAAGCCGGTGTTGCCAAGGAGCAGGTGGACTTTGTCAGGGGGAAGCTACTAGTAAACGTGTCTTGAGCGTGCCCCGCCTATGTTTGTGAATATGGCTTGGCAGAATCTGAAAATTGTCCCTACCTGTACGGGATTGAAAGACAGATTGTTGATGGAAGAAGCGTGTATGGATCATACGCGTATACGACCGAAGAAAGAGCGAGTGCACATGCTGTATAAAGAGGCTGGAGACTGTATTCCATGTCCAAGCGTACTGAGTTGTAGATATTGCAAGTTTGTTCACGCCCCATAATCCTTATCACCAGCAGAGTTGTGCTAGCAATACTGCAACGTATATCGCGCACATCCATGGGAGTCGCCGTCGGTGTGCTGTTAAATGTTTGGAGCTAGTCGACCATCTGCAGGGGCAAGCGCAACCCCGGTGGGTGTTCGCTTAGATTCACCGCCGTTAAAGCCTCCCAGATCCCAACACGTTTGCTTCCCATCTTGCAAAATTGCTCAGCAGTGCGCAAGATGAGCAGCAATACCTCTGAGGAGAACTTTGAGTGGGTTGAGACGCCACCGGCGCCCTCGCCCACGACGCCCGCCTTCGACTGCGGCGTCAAGACAACTTCGGTAAGTTGTTGCATCTGGACAGTTTAACGAGCGACCCCGCCAGCCATTGAGCATCAACACAAAGAGCTAGCACGCTGACGTTCCATGTCTGACAGTACCCGACCATTGCGAATGCTCCCCTGCCCGCTGAAGGTTCCGGTCGTGACTCGTTCAACAACTATGCCCTCATCTCGCTGCTGGTGGGCATCCCCGCCTACATCACCTGGAGCTGGGGTATGGGCTTCAAGACATGGGTTTTCCTAGCCCTCGTTCTGTTCCTCCCTATCCTAGGACCCTTCTGGTGGCTCACCTCTGAATTTGCACCCCGCAAGAACGAGAAGGCCAAACTTCCCGGCAAGCCCATTGAGCACTACCTCAAGTTCACCAAGCCCGAGGACCGCGACGCATACTATGGCAAGAAGCAGATCCCCATCGAGACGTTCCAGGAGAAGTACTTCGACGGCGAGGTAGAGCTCAATGGCGACATGCTCGAGATTCTCGAATGGCGCCACGACTGGTCCAAGCCCCGCTTCACTCTCGGATTGATCAAGCACTTCCTCTTTGGCATGATCCCAGAAATGATTGTCCACTCCAAGTCTCAGGGTTGGTGCTCCCATCATTCGCAAACTATATACATGCTGACCCGACATCAGACGAGGAACAGGTCCGCGACCACTACGACCGCGGTGACGACTTCTACGGCTGGTTCCTCGGTCCCCGCATGATCTACACCTCCGGTATCATCTCCGACATCAACACTGAGGAGAGTCTCGAACAGCTACAGGACAACAAGATGTCAGTCGTCTGTGAAAAGATCGGACTGAAGAAGGGCGAGAAGATGCTCGATATTGGTTGCGGATGGGGTACTCTTACCAAGTTTGCCTCGGTCAACTACGGTGCCCACGCTACTGGTGTTACTCTCGGTCGCAACCAGACTGCTTGGGGCAACAATGGCCTCAGGAAGGCTGGTATCGAAGAAGACCAATCCAAGATTCTCTGCATGGACTACCGCGACATCCCTCTCCCTCCTGGTGGCTACAACAAGATCACCTGTCTCGAGATGGCTGAGCACGTTGGTGTCCGCCACTTGAGCGGCTTCTTCCGTCAGGTCTATGATATGCTCGATGATGACGGTGTCTTCTTCCTTCAGATTGCTGGTCTCCGTAAGGCTTGGCAATTCGAGGACTTCACCTGGGGTCTTTTCATGAACAAATACGTCTTCCCTGGCGCCGATGCTTCTACTCCTCTAGGTTTCGTCATCGACACCCTCGAGGGTGCTGGTTTTGAGGTCAAGATGGTTGACACCATCGGTGTACACTACTCTGCCACTCTCTGGAGGTGGTACCGCAACTGGCTCGCCAACAAGGAGAAGGTTGTTGCCAAGTACGGAATCCGATGGTTCAAGGTAAGAACAACTTTCTTGTCCTTTTATCGCTAGGTGCTAACCACCCGCCAGATCTGGGAATATTTCCTCGCCTACTCTACGATTGCCTCCCGCCAGGGATCTGCCACTTGCTTCCAGATTACTTGCGTCAAGAACCTTAACGCTGTCCACCGCATTGACGGTATCAACACCCAGTTCAGTCTGTCCGCTGCTCTTGCTGCTAGCAGGGCCAAGCTTTCTAAGGCGCAGTAAGCTTCCTGTAGAAAGATGTTTCCCGTGTATCACTTAGCATTGAATGCGAGACTGAACCAAAGAAAGCACGGAAGATGGTATTCGAAATCTACAAGGGAGAGACGTGGGGCTCCGAGCCAGGGAATAGAGTAGGAACGTATTCTCTCTAAGTTGGAGTCATAAGTGGCGTCAGCCGTTGATGTTATACAGCCTATAGTGGCTTGCAAAGCATTGATGATTATGAGACAAAGGACATGTATGAAGAGATGATGTATCCGAGAAAGCATAGAAGAATCCTACGCGTCTCTCCGACCTGTACATGCAGTGTGCTCAAGGAACAGTCCAAGTGCAAGGGAGATTTTATTCTGTACTGGATGGAAGTCTCGAGTAAGAGTCTTTGTAGTCGCTTTTCGAAGGTGCCAACCGTGCCCATTTGCTCATGTTCTCCACTCGGCTCTGCATGCTTTCCCCACGATGCCTTTAACTTGACTCATAGTCCCCACTATGTACCGCTGCCCACAACCGAGTTCACTGATCAAATTTCTCTACGTTGCCGGACATGACTTACCAAAAAATTAAGCGCTAATGAGATCTCCCTGGTTTATGGTAACTATATGAATGTAATGGTTTCAAAATTTTCCATCAAAACAAATCACTAAGGGTAAGCATCAATACCTCCATATTGACTACACACCAGCTAACAGCCCTATCGTGGTATGGTCTAGTGGTATGACGTCGCGTTGTGGCTGGCGGACAACTTAGCTTGTCCTGATCCAGATCCGCGCCAGCCTGGGTTCGAGTACGTTCCCCTACATTGAGTCGGTTTACTGAGACATTGTTACTAACATGTCTATAGTTCCCAGTACCGCCAATTTGCGACACATCTTTTTTGCCTCCGTGTAAATCTCACGGGTTACGTGGTAAAAGACGATTGTTTTTGCTTCCAGTTTTCTTGGCTGATATAATTAAAATGCAGTTTTGGTGTACTTCTTTTGCGGTTGTATCTTTCCTGCAGTGCTAGTACCGAAAGAAATGTGATCACTTACAATAAAGAGAGCGTTGGTCGCACAAGATTTCTCCTACTACACTGCAGTCCATAACGATACATTATCCTTACATGTTCGAGGTTTCTGTACTCATACAGACTTCTGGATAGACGATTCGCTTACATGACTACGCAGTTCGAGTTAGCATAGTAGTCTAGAGAGAGGGTTGACATTCAATTCTTTCCGTGGTTGGAGTCATACCAAAGGTCAGCATATACCAATGAGGAATGAAACCGGAATCCAGAGATGTCCAACATAGGATCAATAGCTTCAATTTTGACCGGACGCCCCAAACCGTCCGCAAACCTATCCGACAAAGCAGCACCATAGTTGTGCAACAATATCCAATATAATCCCTCAATTATCTATAGTTTTCAACCAAGGAACATCACCTCTTCCACCCACTCTCTTCCAGCACAGCCAATCTCCTGCCTATACTCCCAAAGCAAACACAACTACAAAACAGGACACTGCCAACCCACGTAACGACAGCTAGGTTCTCGTAGCTGACCATACCAGCAAACAGTTCTGGTGTAACAACTGGAGCTGGTCTTCCTTTTGTGTGCGTATGGCTGCCAATGGATGGGACTTGTGTGGCGTTTGTGGTGGATGGTAGAGACGGCGAGGGAAGAACATCTGGATTGGACAGGAATATGAAAGAGGTGAGAATCGACGTGACGGTGAGTGAGACGGAAAGGCCGGGTTTCGAGCGATCCAGTATATACCATAGGGCGGGGTTCACGAGGGCCAGAGTCAAGGTCAGTTGGAGGGTTGATTGCCAGGGGAGACGACGCTGAGAAGAGTAGCGTTAGTCCATGTCCATGTATCACAAAGCATAGAAGGAGTCGGTCGGTGGAGACTTACAATGGCAAATGCAATCCCTACAAAGGCTGCCACACTCCTCACCACATCGTTGATCTGCTCACTAATGGGTGAATCATGTGTCTCTGCCTCCTTGTCTTCCATCTGGCTCTCTTTCCGCTGCGCATCCCACAAGAGATCAACGTATGGTAGCAAACTTCCTAGAGCAACTCCGAATAACCCCCAGGAGACAAGGTATGCCTGACTCTTGCGATCGACACCTTCAACGTGTACAGCTGCCAGTTGCCTCGTCTCGTGAAGATGCGAGACAATGACTCCGTAGATGACACCGAAGACGTACAACGCTACAAGCTTTCCTGCAATCACAGAGTATTTCCATACACCGCGGCGCGGCTGTTTGATTGAGCGACTCCTTTGTCGTCCTTCAGCTTTGCCCATATTTGACCCTTTCCTGGCCTGGTTCTTCAAGGCCATTCCGCCATCAGGGCTTCCCATACCGGTTTCCCAGGATTGGAGGCCCATGGCTGTGTGTGCGGGTGTCTCGGCACCAGTTCCCCATGGCGTTTCCGCCGTGCTCAATTCGCCAGCTGTGTTGACACCCGTCTCATCGTATATTCCGGACAGAGTGCTACTCGTCATGTTCAAGTAACTCTTGTTCCGCTGCGGAGGACCCCTGTCTCTCTCCTGGTCGTCCGAGTCGTCATCGCGAGAGTTGAATGTTCCCAGCAAGCGAGCGTTCAGCTGAGCGAGGAAGTCGGATGATCTCCGATTCTCAGTCGCGCTTGGAGGCGTGGATTGCGAGAAGGCGTGTGTGGGCGAATCGGCCGTGTCGTAGTTGGATTCGAAGTTGCGACGCGGGATGGGGCGGTAGATATGCAGCGGAGGTGGTGCCGCGTTCGCCTTCGAAGGGTCTTCTTCCATAGCCGTCGCGCTCCAGTTCCGACGCGGGCAGGGTTCCGCAAACTTTGTTGTGATGTGTGCAGACGCAATCGAGGCTTGCAACTACAATAAAGGATAAAGGCAATATGAACAGCGAGCGTCAAGAAGCAAAAAAAAGATACGAGCTATGGTTCGCAGCACAAACAGAGCCGCGTATTCGTATAATTGTTGCGTTGTTTGGAATGGAACGTAAGTTGAACTCTAACCCCGAGTCAGTGCACGTGAACGTGTGCTCGGCCTTATACAGGCATAATTACTGGAGCCTCGCAAACATACCTCGTATAGGCAATCAAATTAAATACTGTGAGCGGAGAAGTCGTACGAACGTGCAGTGAGGGGACTATGAGGCACATGTAGGCTAGCACGCTGATCTGACGTTGTTAGGCCATGCTCCCGCATGTGTCACTGAGAATGGCTTTCATGTGAAAATCGGCCAACTTTCCGCCTGTGGATCCGCTGTCATCCGCACTCTCAACACTTCTAGTGGATCGATCATGTTTCATTATATGCGGCTACCCTGAGCTGGAGAACGTGCTGATACACAAGACGCTCGCTCTCGAGTGACGCTAGACCTCTGCTGTTGTGGCTTCTAGATGCTGTTCAAAACACAGCTGCGAGAAAACCCACTTTTGATGCCTTTCTCCAAGCACAACCGACTCCGGCAGGAAATGCTGAGGAACCAAATGCACATGTTTTGCCATCGTACGCCCCACGTCTACGTCGTCCCGTCATAAAGTTTGTCGTTCCACTCCTTGTGAGCTACCCCACTACTCTCTATCCCCGCTCAGTCGACAATAGGTTGGAGGATGTTACCGCTAAAAGACTTGTAAGCTTGTGGACGCAACTAGATGTGCCTTGAAACTTACGCTACAATGTTGGCCCAACCGATAAGACGCCAGTGCTTCTCGATACGTCGAGACAGCGCGACCTTCTCACCGATCTCTGTGCATGCAGGCGAGGTGAGAGACAGACGAGCAG
Source organism: Alternaria alternata (assembly GCF_001642055.1). Classification (NCBI taxonomy): domain Eukaryota; kingdom Fungi; phylum Ascomycota; class Dothideomycetes; order Pleosporales; family Pleosporaceae; genus Alternaria; species Alternaria alternata. The sequence goes on from NW_017306198.1 coordinate 727,591, forward strand.
CGTCAGCCTTGACAGCCACAACCTTGGCACCGGTAGCAGTTGATCCGATGTTGACCATCTTTGCGATTGTTAGCCATATTCTGAACACAGACTAGATCGAGACCTACCAAAACTTCATTCTTTGCAAGCTTGGCTACCTTGGCCTGCTTGCCGTCTGCAGTCTTGACACCGAGCAATCTTCGGAGAAGGAAGTAGTTGACTTCGAGCTCAGTGTAGATGTTAGGAAGATGTCCACGGAGACCAAGAACGAAACCGACGAGACGATCCGCACGACACAGAGTAGGGTCAACGCGTGTACCGACACCTAGAACGTGTTAATTAAGGACTTGATGATGCTGCAACAAAGATTACTTACCAATCAGTCCTCCTGGAACAGCGAACTTCAAGTCGTTGTGCTCAGCGAATAGAGACACTACTCTTGAGAAAATGGGCTTGCACTGAATCTTTCCGGCGCTGTCCTTTGAGACGATACCGGGCCTGATCTCAATCTCGTCTCCCAGCTTTAGTACACCAGTCAGGATACTGCCACCAGCAACACCACCCTTGAGCTCATCGATTTCAGCACCAGGTTTGTTGACGTCGAAGGATCGAATGACAATCATGTGTGGCTTTGCAGTAAAGTCTCGTACTGGAACGGGGATCTTGCTAATGAGGTGCTCGTTGATAGCATCAATGTTGAACTTGAGCTGGGCCGAGATGGGAATGATGGGTGAGCCATCGGCAACGGTTCCCCGGATGAACTTCAGGATAGACTCGTAATGCGACGCAGCGCTGTCTTCCCGCATCAGATCGACCTTGTTTTGGAGGATGATGATGTGGTTCAGCTTCATGATCTCGATGGCAGCAAGATGTTCACTGGTTTGCGGTTGCGGGCAAGATTCGTTTCCAGCGATCAGAAGCAGTGCAGCGTCCATGACGGCAGCACCTGACAACATAGTGCTCATGAGAATGTCGTGGCCAGGGCAGTCGACGAAAGAGACGTGGCGCTTCAGTCTGTATTTGCCCTCACATCCTTCACGTTCGCAAGCTGGGTCGACCTCCTTGTCGCTCTTGTATGACCGGTAGCATGTTGGGCGCGGGCACTCTGGGTTGTCGCATTGGTAGATCTTCGCGTTGGCATAACCGAGCTTGATGGTAATATTCCTCTCTAGTTCGTTCTTGAAACGGACGGTCTGCACACCGGAGATGGCTTTCACCACAGTGCTTTTTCCGTGAGCGACGTGACCAATGGTTCCGATGTTGATGGTAGCTTGGCGGGAGATGATCTCAGGCGACAGCGGGTTGAGCGTAGTGAGGTCAAGTGTGCTTGGGTCTGGTTGTTCGCTTGTGCGCGTTAGCTATCTGGCGTAGAGCCTCATGTGTTCAACACGTACGGAAGCTCTGGGCGTTGCACGGGCGCCACTGGCTCCCGGCCCTTCTTCAACGCGGACTTTGGCTTCGTGTCCTCGATGTCCTCCTGCTCAGACACGCTCTCGTCATCGCGGTGGTCGTGGTCGGACTCGGACTCCATGGTGGGCAATTTGTTCCGAGGGTTGGCTATTCGGGAGATGGTTGGATTGTAAGTGTGGGTGGTTGTCGAGAGATTGGATTCGTCTATCGTAGTGTTGCCTTTGTGGAGACTGGCGGCTGGCAACTTTCGACTTCAAATCCCACACAAAGTGACTCAAACCCAGATTCGGAACAGCCCACTTGTGGCGGGGCTGCGCACAGCGTCAAAGCGCCCACGGCGAAAGGTTCCGCCGGTCTTCTGAACAAAATCTCTTCCGCCGCCGGCCCTGGCTTTCCTCTTCATTGAACAACGCAAAAAATTTGCACACTCACGAAAAGCATTTTCTTTGGAGAGACCCGTCGTCTACGGACGGTGTGAGGTTTCCATGAGAACGAAAACCGTCTGTGAAGTGGAGAGGAATACTTTGGCTGATCTTGGGTGCGGTTTCTCCCTGCTTTTGCAGTGGGAGAGAGCGCAATGATTGGTCGTACATTACATGTTTACGTGATGTTTTTTTCGTGTGCTGCGACGCTGGCTTGACGACATCCGTTGAGACCAAAAGTCGAGGGCGCTTCCGGTGTTCATGTCTAGGTTGCGTACCTAGAATGTCACAGTACACGGTATTGTGCTGACATTGCGCCCTCTCAGTAACCTAGCTGTTAATGACTGTCTACACGGCATGGTTAAATTACAAGCAGCTCAGTTATGTTGGAGCCGCAATATCCTGTTCAGAGATACATGCACGCTTATCGCATGTTAAAAGGAAGCAACTGAACACCTTACGCAAGCTCTTCTACCACAATGCTGTGCACAAGAGCACATAGCAGAACTCCTAGAAACACTCTTATTAATAAGGACGCCCAAATCATGAATGTCGCATAGAACACTTGTGTTACTCCTTTCTAGGAGGCTAAAGAAGAACGTTGTTAGTAATTGTTCGATTGTTTCCTTGAAGAGGGTACTCTGGCTAGTGGAACCAGAGACAGTTTTTCTTCCATCGATGGATACATGTTTATTACGCTGACACTCTACAAAGTAATATTCGAAAGATGCGAAACTTGAATTAGCAACTATCTGCAACAAGCCTGCCACCTAAAACAAGTGGATCACGTATCTTATCGGAGCATTTATGTTCTTTTTGATGTACTCATAGCTATCTTGTACTCTTGGCGCCGCGAGCATCTCGAACCCCACCACCACTTCTCGTTGAGCTGGCTACGCATACGTAAGAATACGACGTCAATCGCATGAGTCTTTTAACCATCGCGTCTCTAAGTTGAGGCTTCTGTCTTATTGTTATAACGCACCCTTCGGGAGTCGGGTGTGGATGGATCCACGCTCTTCTGTTTGGGACTAGCTTCTTTTGTGCCACGTGGAAACCCCATCATCATGGTCATTATACCTGACTCTGAATACCATTGAAGGATGGCAATGGAACAAAGATGCACATGGAACGATCTTAGGTCAGCTGCATCTACAGATCTACCTACCCCTGGATACGTAAAACACGGCTATCCTTGGAAGGAAGTTTAGCACGACCCGCTAGTGCTGGTAGAGGCTACGGGCTGGGGAAGCGGGATGCTATCATCCCATACCCTTCAAGAAGCACGGATGGATAAGCAGGCCGCGAGAGAGCATGCGGATCATCGAACCTTGGCCCAAAGTACCAAGGCGGCATACATTGCATACACTGAGCATACCGACATGTGTCTGCTGGCTGCAAAGGCCAGACCGTCGCCGCGTGCCGCCCCATCAAGAGCGGCGCCGGTATCCCGCTTCCTAGCTGCATGTTAACGACGGAGTTTAGATGGACCGTGTGGGCTCCAGTTGTTGATCTGACACAGACAGTTCAGAACCTCTCACAAGCGCGCCGTATCGGGAACCAGTCCGCTTGCTTTTCAGGCTGAAACATATCAACTCGTCGACTCGGGGCACCACTGGCCTCGACACCGTCATTGGCCCAGACGCCTTGTAATCGAGAGCAGCCGAGTGTGAGTTGGCAACCCTTGTTGGTCGAGATTGGACCACCTCTTCCTACGACGTTGGCGCTGCCTTGCTTTTGCGCCCTTGCGCTCGCCGACTATGGGATATGGATTCTGATCAAGCGCATGAATATGCATTCGACCCCGGCCTCTCTGTTTCACACTGGCTGCAGTCGACTGAGCTCGACCATGCCGACCAAGAGCTGGGAACCTCGCCCGAGCACTACTACTCCGCCTATACTACGACCGAGCACACAGCACCTCCCTCACCGCAACGCGGCATCGACATGCCCGCAGCGCGGCCGCGGCAGCCCATGACGAACGGTGCGCGCACAACACCCAAAGCGACCCCGAGGTCTGCTTCTGGTCCTGCATCGCCGCCCGCAGCAACTCGCTCCTCCCCCCAGGTCTCCAACAAGGTCCGGGCCCTGGCAGAGCGATTCGAGCAGTCGCCCGGAGGCAGCTCGACGGCCTCTTCGCCTGCAGTGCGCTCGAGATCTAGGACACCGAGCCGGGCTGGGGCACACGACTCGGCCACCAGACGTACGAATGCGTCCATTTCGTCGACTGCATCGGCTGCACGCCCGAGCAAAGAAGCCTCGTACGGACCGCACAAGTTCAACAACCTGAAGCCGCGAGACCGCCCACAGCCCGCCCCAGCGGCTACCCGAAGTGCGCGAAGGACAAACGGCAGCAGGAGCAGCATCGACCAGCACGTCTCGTCAACGTCAACGCCCAAGAAAGTGACCTCGCCGAATCGGGCGTCAGCACCAAGCGGGAGGCAGCTGTTCGGCGAAGTGCTAACTGGGCAGGATGCATTGTCGCCAGGCTTTGGAATCCCCGTTTTCGAGAACCCGCACGGAGACACTGCACAACCCTCGACCTCGTTCAGCAGCTCGCACCATGGACGGTCCGCGAGTACTGCGACATCAGCCATGGCCGACGACGCGCAACCCACCACACGTCCACAGGCACATGCGCAAGAACAAACTACAGCACGGTCGCCCCAACGGCACACGCCACGTTCGAGGATTCCAGTAGCGACACGGCGTTTGAGCGCCGGCTCAGACTCCAACTCGTCGACACGGTCCGTCAAATACACGCCAACCCGCGCAATGAACCACAGCAACCGCGCCTCGCCGACGAGAATGGACAGGGTTCTGGCTGCGGCCGCCGTCGCTCCAGTCTCCTCCCGAGGCACAGACCAGTCAACGCTCCCCGCATTAGCTTACCGTGGATATCGCGAGAGAGGGAAGTCGCCCTTGGGTGCGAGAAGCGGACCAAGTGTTTCTGCCGTCGTTAACGCCCCGCCTCCACCAACGTCGCCTCGCTTGCGCAACTCAAGAGAAAGACAGCCGCTCCAGCCTTCACCCGCATCCCGCTCGACAAGTACCGGCCCCCATGGTGAGCAGGAATATTTTCCACTTGCGAGCAGCTTCGATCCCCCACAAGAGCAACCTGCGGGGCTACCCGACGTTGCTGAGATCGAGCAACCCCATGATATCCGTGCGCAGACGCAGCGCATTCCACGGGATGAGCATTCGTCACCCTCGTCAGAGCAACAGCACCTGAGCCTTCAGACATCTAGCTTGTCCGTACCAGTTCTCGGGCAACCAGCGTCAGCCGTGACCGACTTTGACGAATCGCCTGTGTTGGGTCTACCAGGAAGCTTCATTCTTACGCCGCCTACCGCGCATCCCGAGCCGGAGCAACAGCTCTTGCAGCCACACGTTTTCCATCCTCCGCCGCAGAGGCCTGCTCCGCAATCGCCTGAGATGGAGAAGTCGGAGCTAGGTGTCAGAGAATCAATACCAATTATGCTTAGCGAGGAGCCGCCATCAGAACCATGGGAGGCCGACTCGGAGAGCTTCAGCGCCGGCCTCAAGGCTTTGTCATACGGGTACACGTCCGACCAAGCACACGACACTAGAGACATGCCGTCCATGTCTCGACACGATACAAAAGGATCGCCAGGAGATTCGCTTCCTAAGCGGGACACCCTTTATCCGGATGACTCCGCCAGCGTCGCTCCCTACCGAACACTTGGATCACTGACGCTGAACAATGAAACTTACAGTGTTGTGAACTCAGTTTTGAACATGTACCATCAATCGCCAGTTATTTCCCCTGAGTTAGCATCGATATCCAGAGAAAGGGTGCAGCAGGTCTCACCCGTCATTGCACAGCACAAAGATTGGGCATCGAAAGAGTCCACAGAATCATATCTCGCTCGGTTGCTGAGCGACGCTAATGGTTCAAAACACGATAAGGAGAGGCCTGAGCCCGAGAGAGTAGCATCCCCATCGCGTCCAGACTCATATACGCCGCAGCTGCAGCAAGGCACACCAGAATCACATGTCGGCGGCACGGCGATCATTTATACTTCGTCCTCGCGACGCTATTCACGGGAATCGGCAGGCTCTACCACCACAACCATACAGGAAGATGCGTCTCATTCTGGCAGCTCTTCTGGTGACCCTTCTCACAATGCACTATCACGAACGTCAACGGATGAGCATAAGTCAGTTGCAGCTAACCGCATTGAACTTCCACAACTTGCATGGACCAATGGTGGACTTGGACTTGACTTACAACACAGTATGCCGCATTCACTTCCAGCGCCTCCCCGTCCCAACTACTCACCACCGCCTCCCCCTGTGAATCCATCCATTGATCAGCAACTCTCCTCTCGATCCAATCCGTACAACTCTACGCCACAACATCAACAGCTCTCACGACCCATGCTCAACGACGACAAATTCGAAATGCACCCCGCTCGGTCACGCACTCCTGTTCTTCACGTTCACGAACAAAGTCTCGAGGATCGATATGGTACCCCACAACCTATCGAATCTACTGTAGATGTGCCATGTGAAGCCGAGCAAGGCGAAAACGGTCAGCCTGACCCTGCCAAGCAAGCTCTTATAAAGCGATATCGCACCTTACAAGAGCTGCTTCACACTGAGCATCAGTTCTGCATAGACATGATGATCGCGCACAACATTTTTGAAGCAACCGCGTCGAATCTGATGAGCGAGAAGGAAAAGAGATTGCTGTTCAGCAATTGCAAGGAATTAGAGAAGTTCTCTCTGTCGCTATTTCGTGCCTTCAAGAAGGCTGCGAAGCCTATTGTCAACTACGAGATATCACCCCCAAGTGGACCCTGGAACCGTGATTCCTCCGACGGTAAATCCTATGACTCCGGAGAATCACCAATGCATGCTCGGCGACCATCTGAGGATTCCCCGGATCAGTTCGAGAATTGCACTCTGGAAAATGATCGATTGACCACCATTGGCCAAGTTTTTCTCGATAACAAGGAAAAGATGGAGCGGCTCTACACGACATATTTCCTTAATCAAGATAATGCTAGTGCTTATATCAAGAAGAACCACGGCAACGAAACTCTATCTGGATGGGTCACTGCTTGCTTCGAGCAAGTAGAGAACATGACTCAGGCCTGGGACTTGGACTCTTTGTTGTTGAAGCCATGCCAGCGCTTGTTGAAGTATCCATTGATCCTCCAGTCCTTGCAAGAAATTACAGATCCAGACCATCCCGATCTACCGAAAATCAAAGAGGCTCATGAGGAATTGAGAGCAATGAGTCAGCGTATCAACCAGGCCAAGGCACGTTCCGATACCTTCCGCGCTGCCGCCTCTGAAGGCAAGAAGGAGAAGAAAAGCGGACTGGGCAAGACTTTTGTCAAGGCTTTCATTCCCAAGGTCGATAAGAGCAAGGCATATGACGAGGCCGACAAGACCTTCAAGGATCAGGACTACAAGTCTAAAGAGCAGAAGTTCGGAGGGCACTTTTTCCAACTTCAGATTGTTATTCGTGATTTCGAACAGTATCTTGATTCGATTACGGAGCATTACCTCCAGCTCAATATCGTGTTCTTGGGTTTTATCACCGTCTGCGAGGTGGCGCCATCTGTGTACCCAGAAATTGAGAGTACGTGGCGAAAGTGGGCAATGGCCCATTTCGAGCTGCAGAACAAGGCATTGGAAGAGCACGTAAGTACCAGAAGATCGAGCCATTAACATTCAGCTAATCATCTCACAGAAAGCTGCTGTTCGAAGCCGGGTTTTGAAGCCTGTGGGCGACCTCTGGGAGATGTGGGTCTCTTATCAGAAAACTATCGAGCAACGCAAGAAGTACCTGCTGTACTACGTTAAGCACAAGCAAGCACTCGACCGTGGGGAAAAGATCGACCCCGACATAGAGGAGTCGTCCAAAAAGTTCAGTACGATCAACGACACTCTCAAACATGAGTTACCTCTTCTCTACGAAAGAACAAAAGGCCTCATGCGCACGCTCATGACTCTGTTCATGTGTTTGCAGAAGGATTGGTACAAGACTTGCTCGAAAAAGATCCTTCCGCTCCTTGAAAGCGAACCCCAGCACACGACATCCCTTCGTTATGACCTAGAATCGTACGTCGAACGCTTCCACGGAGACTACAAACCGATGCAGGATCTTGCAAACAGACTAGGCATCATCAACCGGAACCTCCTGGTTGACATCTCCAATATGACGTCTCCCGTTCCAACGCTCTCTTCCGACGGTGGTGCGTCGTCACGCAACTCATCGTCGCGTCGTACTGAGTCCATTGGGAGCGAGGCATCAATGCTCGACTCAAAGACCCGCAACAGTGGTGGATATGCACCTCGATCACATCCACGAAGTCTCGACAACCCGCCGCGCTCTTCCCCTGCAGGACCAGCGTATCCTTCTCTCTACCCACCTAACACATCAGGTCGGGCTGGTCCGGGACCTACTTCATTACGGGAAGCCCGTGCACTCAGCCCTACATCTGACAACAGTGACGCCACTGTAGTTCGCAAAGAGCGGCGCAATACTGGTCCCTCTCGCAACAACCATAACTACATGAATCTGGACGGCGCAGTAGACATCGAGCACTCACCGCTGAGCGTCAACGCATTTGATTTCCCACCTCAACTTGGTCCATCCTTCCTCTCACCTTCGCAACCCACCATCCACACTTTCTCTGCGCCTACCTCTCAGCCAGCATCATTACCGGGATCTACTCGTGCATCTGGTGTCTTTAACTCAGCTCTGCCAATGTCGGATTCTCCTGCCCGTGGTAGTGTTGAGGATCTTCCTACTACACCTGCGGACACCGACGAGCCAGAAGTACTCTTCTTAGCAGCCAGTCTCTTCGAGTTCAACATTGCTCATGATCGGCGTGAAGGCGGGATACCATATCTCGTGTATGTACCGGGCGAGATTTTCGATGTTATTGGTATGAAGGGTGAGCTATGGCTTGCGCGGAATCAAGACGATCAAACAAAAACAGTAGGATGGATTTGGGAAAAGCACTTTGCGCGTATCTTACCCGAAGATGCATAGTTCGGCTTCCAGCAGTTGTCTCACCACGAGGATCAGAATTTGCTCAACTCAGGTTTTGTTGGGGGCGTTTTCGGCGAATATGCCACCAACCTAGCGGCGTTGCGTGTGTACGTTCCTTATCCGTTCTGGTTTTTTTCTTTATGTGATTCCCCAAACCCCACCTTCTTACCATTCGAATTTCGACCGAACTCACTTTTACATTGGCATTCTCCGAATATGCAAAATCTACGACCGCGGCTGCTGAGGGCGGGAGGCATTGCTGGCGTCTACCCTTTTGAGACCTAACTTCCTTGTATGTATTTACGAGAGAGATGATTTACACCACTTTTTGAGGGACTTGTTCAATCTGGCACGATTGATGTCAGACTTTGGTTGTATTTGGCAATGCGGTTTTTCTCGTTTCTTGTTTGGGGAAGGAATTTCCGTCGCATTAGTGTATAAATATGACTGTTGAGAAGATCTTGAATGGACTATCGTTCTGTGTTGTTGCAACTACTCGACCCACACATTGAATACCTTTTAGTGATATATCAAACGGATTATCTAGCAGAGGAGGTAGCACAAAACTTTGTCGCACTAGACGTAAAGTTAAAGCTACTCTAAACGTATTTACTGTGTATTCTCTGCGATAAGCCAAGTAAATAAAAGTCTATGTGTACTCCTACCAAGAGCATTTCGTACTACTTATAAAGAAAGGGTGTTTGTATAGAGAGCAGGCGACACAGAAATCTTTATTCATCTGGTGGTGAGCATGGGTTTCACGGTGGTATCTAAACCCTACTCCTCCATTTCTGATCCACTTTCAGAGTCGTCTTCGCTACCTGACATATCTTCGTCATCGTCCTCATCATCCTCTTCACCCTCAAGACCGTATGCGTCTTGGAAATCAGCTAGCTGCTTGATCTCGATCTTGAAGCCTGCGTCTTCAAAGTCCTTCTTAAGGCCCTATATAGAAAAGTAAGCAGCGTTTCAGAGCAAGAACTAGAGGTGAATAACGAGGAACTTACGTCAGTCATGATACCACCGCATGTTACGACTAGATCCGTCTTTTCTGGCACGAACACACCAGCTACAACCTCGTTCAAGATGTTTTTGACGTCTTCTTCAGTCACCTTGCGCACCTCGCGAAGCGCCCAATCTTGCCAATCCTTTCCAACACCACGCGTAACAAGATCAATGAAGGAACTCCTAGCAGCGTCGACAATAGTAGCGCGCTCATCGACAAAGTCGCGCACGATACTAGAGATGGCACCTTCGAGAGCCAGCTTCTCAAACTTCTGTGTACCGTCGCCGTATTCCTTGATGACTGTCTTCGCTTTGTTGTACGCGGCAAATACATTGGGGGATTTGGAAATGCGGAACTTGAGTAGGCCTGTCTCGGGGTCGCGGAAAAAGTTGCTGCCGTATGCAAGACCTGTGCCACGGATTGATTGCCACATGGGGCCTTCGACGGCATCGAGGTAGGCCAGTGCGACCATGAGTGGCGGAAGTTGGGCGTTTGTATACCCCTTTGGTCCTTTGGATGTGAGTACTGCGAAGGAAGAGTCGATGGGCATGGGGATTATGTAGTGTGTGCCACCTGGGTTACGGCCGATATCTGATAGGAGTGCATTGCGATCATCGATTGGGTTCACAGTCGGCTCCGGGCCGGGCTTGAAAGCGTCGGTGAGATGTTTGAAGGTGGATACTGGGTTTGGCAAAGTCTCGAGATTGGCGGTCACGAGAATGCGCATGTTGGCAAAGGTCAGTAGGTGCTTTCGCAAGGCTTCGAGCTTGTCGAGAACCTGTTGGGGTTCCGTCTTGAGCAATTTCAGGATGCGCTTTAGGTAGAGACCTTTGACTAATGTTCCAGTAGCGCGAACAGCGGAAGCGGCATCGTAGTGTATCATACGATCAACTGCAAAGCTCATCGAGTTGCCGTCACGCTTCTCTTCGGGCACATCCGCAAGCATCTTCTTGACTGCAGAGATGATGCGCTCAGTGTCGAACACTGAGTCAACAAGCATTGATCTGAGCCATAAGACGACCGTCTCAAACTTGTCAGCCTCAGCAATGAAGGGAATATAAATCATTTCCGAGCTTCCGATATCAGTACCACGGTCCATGGAGTATTCAATCGTATCCTGCTCAAGCTTGGTGATGACCTCTTCAAACTCGATGCGCTTTCCATCCTTCATGATAGGAGTAGCGAAGAAGTTGGTGAGATACACACCGAGCAGAGGCTTAAGTTCCGTTGGTAGCGACGCGGTTCCGAGCGCTAAACCGAAGTGCACGAAAGAAGTTGGAATGTGTTCGAAGTGGATGAATAATGGGAGACCATTCTCATCCTTGTCCACAATCTGCTGGATATTGTTCTTTGATGTACCTAGCTTCTTTGCTAGTCCAGAGCGTGCTGTTGTAGTCTCGTAGAAGTGGATAGACTCGGTGCTTGGAACCTGAACACCAGCAATGATCTCTTCTGGAATGGGCTTGTCGTTCTCCTCTTGGGCTTCCTTGAGTTTCTGTGCCAAGTTCTTCAGTCCCTCTTCACCTAGCTTTTCTTGTTGTGCCTTGACTCGTGCAATCTCGTCTGCTTTGATCTTATCTGACAGAGCCTTTGAGGGTTTACCGAGAATGGAAACGTGATGAGCATCTACCATCCACTTGTTCAGATACGCTCGCCATTCCTCTTCGGTCCAGCTGTCCAAGGTATCGAATACGTCGAGGGTGGCCATGGCGTCTTCAAGATGAGTCCCATTTCGGTCACCGAAGACGTGATCTTTGATAATCGGATCTTTGTACTCATCCATACCAATCTCAGACATATAGCGAGTTTGACGCTTGAAACGATGGAGACAGTCTTTAAGATAGCTCATATCAAGCGGCTTGGAAGCGTGTTCTTTGAGGACTTCGAAGAAACGTTTCTCTGCATCTGCCAGCTTATCTGTCTCTACAGATGACAGGGTCCACCAAATTATCATGTCGGTATGTCCTTTGCACCAAAAGTAGACCATACTTGCAAGATGTTCCTTCTCCACAAGCGTGTTTACTAAGACCGAAACAGATGAACCAGCAAGGTAGTTGAGCAGTGTGTTGATGGCAGTCTCTCCGAGATCGTCGATGGTTTTGGGCCCTAGGAAGGCGATTTGAACCTCGCCCGTTGATTCGTCCTCTTCTGGGAACTCGACCGTGTCAACGATTGTTTTGCTTAGTGGTGGAGTCTGCTTCGACTCGACCCACGGACGCTTGAAGGGCGCACTATAAGCCGGTACGCGGTCAACGATCTGGTCCTCGAACTTGTCCAGTACATCCAGAAGATTTGGATGATCCACCTCTCCGATCAGCACAAGTCTTATGTTTTTAGGTTGGTACATGTCTCGATGAAATTGGCGGATGCGCTCTGCGGTAGAAACTCGTAGGTTCTCCATCAGGCCGCCTGTCTCCATGCGGAAACCATCGCCTTCAGGATAGAGTAGACGGCGCATCTGGAGATCCATCAGGTCGCCCTGTAAGTTTTGACGTCCTTGCATTTCAGAGTAGACAACACTTGTGTTGTTAGCAAACAACGCACAAGCGTCAAGAAATACTTACCCTGCATCTTCTCCTTTGCCATCAACGTGATGAACCTCAGTGTAGCAACCGGCATCGGTGAGTGTAGGTACAATAAGATGATCCAGGTAAATAGGCAGTAGCTGAGCGAAACCTTCCCAACCTGCCGTTGACAGAGTATACACTGTTTCGGAGACGTCCGTCCATGCATTTGTGTCGGAGTATGATCGGGTGGCAATCTTGTCTAGTACACCTTTGAAAGGATATCTCCGTGAACCCATGAAACAGAGGTGCTCAAGGGTATGCGCTACGTCATTTAGTAAACATTTGTAGAACACGAGTGAGAATACTCACGTGCGCCCGAATCATCGTGGATCTCGGTGGCCACTGCGAAGTTTCCGTATACTTTCGGCCCCTTGCGATCGACTACGACTACCCGGAGACCTGTTCGCTGCGATTCATACTGAGTGAAAGTGGCATCAGCGTAGTTTGCTTTGAATTGCTGCAGCTTCTTGAAATGCGACTCGTGCTGTATTGACCCCATGATGTCGAATTTGAAGGAGAGGGGGTACTGCAAAGCGAGGCTGCTGAAGTATCTTTCTCCGTTGTGCAGGCTGCAGGCGCAGGCCGCTTTGTCCGAATTGGTACTACTATTGTTGTGTTAGCTGACTTGTCGTACATAGCCGATGCATGCTTGCATTTGATATGCGATACTAGCGCTTGAAACCAGATGTCTAGTGTAATGGGAAAATGCAAGACTCACGAGAGGATAAGAAGAAGTGCGAGTAGCAGAAAGCCAGCCCGGCCAAGGAAGAAGGGAATAATCGAAAGCAGGGTTTGGAAGAGGCGAGTTACCGAGCGATAGTACTGCGACGTCACGAAGATAGTGCTATGGCGAATATACTAAGTAGCCCTGATCCAGATTTGTCTCCTGTGATTGTCATCAAACGCATATGTGCCAGGTTCTTCAATCGACCACACGCCTTGAGCGTGGCGGGGTAAGTGTGGCGGGGCAGGGGACGCATGCGTTGACGTCGCTTGGGTGTCCGTGCAGCTTCAATGTTGGTCCTGCAACGTTGCGGCTGCCCTCGCTGCGAATTAGCCTACCCTTGTGCTCTTCTTGATATCGACATGTCAACCGCCCCGTAATTACAGATGCCTTCGCAAGTTTCGGATCATCAGCTAGGCGACGCGCTGCTCCAGTCAGCCGCACACGGAGCGTTTCCCCAGGATGAACATGTCGCGTCTGCAACCGTACCTTCCAGCGCACTTCCCAAGCTGCTCGAGGTGGTCGCCAAGGCACGAGAAGACACAAAGGTGCGTGAAGCTACCATGTAGCTTTGGCGGCGCTGACTGTGTTGCCAGAACGAAGTACGCAAACTCTCAACAGAAGCCGCGCCGGACGTCGATGGCTGGATAGCACAGGCACGCAAGCTGCAGGACGACATCAAACGCTCGCAAGAAACGGCCAAGGATATCGTAAAACAAGCCGAAGCTGGCAAAGAAAACACCGCTCGCGTCCAGGATGCTGCAAGCAAGGTCAGCCTGTTGCATACCGAGATTGCATATAATGAGAGCTTGGCACAAGCGGTGGAGCAGCTGAGAGATATCTCGACTCTGCTGGACTCCGCCCAGAATGCTGCTGTACATGGCCATGTCATACACGCTATACAAATATTGGAGGACGCAGATGGCGCCTTTCAAAGACTGGGGCCTTTCACCACCACGAGAGTAGTGGGTGTGTTGAAGAACAAGGAAGAGCTGCTGAAGAAAGCTATCGTGGAAACCGTGACAGAGTCATGGAACGGGCTGATTTCGGTTGACAATACCAGCCACAGAATCGCACTGCATCAGTCCATCGAACGCGAGGCCAAGGTCGATATCAATACAACCATCGAAGCGCTTACAAAACTGGGGCTTCTTGATAGCTTCGTCACCCGCCTAAGCCGTGATCTTGACAGAGTCATAATCTTCCCCCGCCTTGCCATGGGTACCGACCGCGTCGTGTCCGCATTTGAAATCCAAGAGGACGTCATCCAACGTGCTGGTCCGGTCAACGATGGTAGGATAAAAGCTACCTTAGAGGATATCCACTTGCTCGTCGAGTTTCTGAGCACGCGCCTACCGCCTAGCATTGCTGTTCCACTATCATCCAAAGTTATTCCGATCGTCGCTTCTCGTCTGATCTCGAACCTGCTTTTGCCTGCCGTGCCATTATCCACAGAAGGAATCCCGCACTTTCAAGAGTCGCTCTCTTATGTCTTGGGCTTGGTCGAGTATCTTGATGAGCTAGGCTGGTCTGGCCAGAATCGTCTAGCCGAATGGGTGGATAAGTCTGCCGAGATATGGCTTGCTAAACAGAAAGAGCATGCGATTTCCCGAGTGCAGGCCATGTTCCCAAAGACTGTGCGAGAGAAGAAAACGGTTGAAAGGGTCGAGACGCAAGTCATCTCAAAAGGCGATGCATTGCATGCCGGAGATGAACAGGAAGACGACTGGGCTGCTGACTGGGACGAGGAAGGAGAAGTCACAGAAGAGAAAAAACAGACTGTCGAAGATGAAGAAGAAGATATGAGCGCTTGGGGTGAGGATGATGATGTGGTCGATGATGAGTTGAAAGAGCAGGAGACCAAGGAAAAGCCAGCTGATGCAGAGGATGCAGATGATTGGGGTGCAGATTGGGACGATGAGACTGACACCAAACCTGCTGCATCGCCAAAGCCTGCAAGAACCATACCAGAGCAACCGAAAACAAACGGAAAACCTGCATCTCAAAAACAGCCCGCGAATCAGGAGGTCACACTTCGAGAAACATACACAGTAACGGCGATTCCGGATGCTATCATGGAAATCATCTTGCAGGTCATTGCAGAGGTAGACACACTGAATTCCCCCGAGCTCGTCAAGTCCGCAATCGCACCCGCAAGCGGAGGCCTATACGCCATTCCTAGCCTCCTCCTTGCAATGTACCGAGCTACTGCTGTGATGCATTACTCTAAAGACGTCGCAAGTAACATGCTCATCTACAACGATTGTCAGCGGCTGTCAGATCGTTTGCGACTTTTTCTTCAAGACCAGGCTGAGAAAGATCAAACATCAGCATTACCACAGCATTTGCAACCATCTAAACGTCTCAAGCCGATGCTCGAGTCTGATATCAAGTCAGTTGACGGATTTGGAAAGCGTGCGTATGGACGCGAGATGGAGTCACAAAGACAAATCATCAGGGATCATCTTGAAGACGCGCAGGGCTTTCAAGGATGTACTAACGTTCCCTTTGCTACGGTCTGTGATGATGCTATCGCCACGACTATCGACCGCATAGGTGATGTGAAGCGACAATGGCAGAATGTCCTCTCTCACAGCGCCCTACTCCAATCACTTGGCTCACTGGTATCAGCTGCCCTTACCAAATTTGTCACCGACGTCGAGGACATGTCAGATATCGCAGAAGACGAGTCAAGAAAACTGCACGGATACTGCGTGTCACTTGCTACCCTGTCCCAGCATTTCCAAACAGAAGATGGTAATGGAGAGACGAGAGATATGGCCGGTATTTACACGCCCAATTGGTTTAAGTTCCAATACCTGAGCGAGATATTGGACAGCAGCCTTGCAGATATCAAATACTTCTGGACAGATGGTGAGCTGAAGTTGGAGATGGAGGCTGACGAGGTTGTGGGCCTGATCGAGGCGCTGTTCGCGCCTAGCGATCATCGGAGGAGAGCTATTGCTGAGATTAGGAGGACTAGTATGACTTGATGAAATGATATACCCTTGAAGGGAGCACAGCTATGCTCTCGTGAGCGAGTTCATATTGTTCTAGATATGAGATGACCCAAGTCTGCAACAAGTGTTCTGCATAAAACTCAAACAACGTATGACCTTGTAAGTAACTACAATTAAACTTGAGTAAATTCGGTAATTGCAACTGTGAAGTCGTACGTGAGCGGAGGTCTACGAACGCCGACTGGCTGATTCTCGCCGCGCTAACCGCATTCGAAAAAAAGTTCGAGATCCCAAAATTTCCAAAGCTTCACAACTTCAACACCAACCAACATATATCTCCGAACCCGCCGACGCCATGGATATCGACGCAACAGAAACCAAGGTGCAGATTCGCCTTACGACACGCGATGCTAGCCTACAGATTTCGGAGGAGCCGAACATCCTGTTAGTTCAGACATGTAAGTAGAACTATCGCAAGCCTACTCGCTTGTCGCGGCTTTGTGTTATCCGCTGCGATACAGTCGCGCACACATTGTGAGCCGTCGCGACTATATCAGCGTATTTCTATCGTCGCATTACCTTCGCCGCTTCTTTGATACTGTAGCTAACGCAAATGCGCCTCTAGCCCTTACACGACACAAGCTTTCAACACTTGTGAACGAACTTTTACATCGCGATGACGACAGTCGCATACCGTTCGACATCTTGATCAATGGCGAATTTCTCCGGACCACAATCGACGAGTTTCTCACGAAGAATGGTATCAATGCCGAATCGACGCTGGACGTTGAATACACGAGGGCTTTGGTCCCACCACTGAACGTCACAAGCTTTGAGCATGACGATTGGGTTTCTGCTGTGGATGTTCTATCGGGGGTACAAAGTGGGCAAGAGAGAATATTGAGCGCGAGTTACGACGGGCTAGTAAGAGTGTGGAACACTTCAGGCGATGTTTTGGCGACTTCCGAGGCTCCCAACAACGGTGGTCGCATCACAAGCCTAAAGACGGCCAAGTGGCTGTCGGAGAAGAAGATGGTGGCTGCAGGTTTGGACAACACGGTCCGTGTCTACAAGTACGATGATGACGCGCGAACCATTACAACGGCTCTCGAGTTGTTCAATCATCGATGGGGTGTAGAAGACGTCGCGGTTCATGGCCCGTCTAGCCGAATCCTTTCTGCTTCTTCGGATACCACTATTTCGCTCTTCTCGAGCAATGCAAAAGAGAACCCAGTCGCACCGCCAAACTTCCTGCCGAGCTCAAATGCTGCCTCCAACAAGCGACAAAAGCTCTCAAAGCCCGATCGCACGGTTCCCGCTCGTGGCGCTCTCGCTACGTTTAGCGGTCACAATTCACCGGTATCGAGCGTCATATTCAAGCCGGATGATGCTACAGTCGCATACTCGGCATCTCACGACCATACGCTCAAGACATGGGATCTGCCTACCCAGTCGTGCGTTGACACTCGAACGACTGGTCACTCGCTTCTTTCCCTCTGCGCGATTCCCTCCCGAAATCTACTTGCAACTGGTACCTCGGCACGACACATCACGTTGATCGACCCCCGCGC
Source organism: Alternaria alternata (assembly GCF_001642055.1). Taxonomy (NCBI): domain Eukaryota; kingdom Fungi; phylum Ascomycota; class Dothideomycetes; order Pleosporales; family Pleosporaceae; genus Alternaria; species Alternaria alternata. The sequence continues at coordinate 745,263 of NW_017306198.1, forward strand.
GTCAGCTACCCAGATCAGTGTCATGACGCTCCGAGGCCACAAGAACGGTGTTGTTTCCCTGGACACGGATCCTTCTTCTGAATACAATCTGGCTTCTGCTTCGCACGACGGCACAGTTCAAATTTGGGACCTCAGGAATGTTAGTACAGGCGGACAGGTTGGAGAGGGAATGACTGGTGAAAGCGTGTACACTATTTACAGGCAAGGACGCGATGCTGCAAAGAGTCATGGTGAAGGTGCCAAGGTCTTCAGCGTACGGTGGGATCGTGCTGTGGGCATTGTGTCGGGTGGTGAGGATAAGCGGGTGCAGATCAACCGCGCTCTTGGCTCATAAGGGTTGGAAGTCCTCGCCGGTGGAAGTGCCGTTACAAGGGTGTTCAGGCGCATATCGTAGATACCATTCTGGCCAGGGAAAAGTGTAGCTCCAATTCTTAAGCGCGTTGCCCTTTGTCAACTCTGATTTGACTCTAGTGATACTTCTGCAGTCGAGACGAGTCGCACTGACTTCCATGCTCTTGTGCAAAACACTGTTTTTCCCATGTGTATAGAAATCATCAGACGGGTATCACATAGCAGCCTCCGTCGTCCAGCCGCATTCATGCCTCTCCCTACATGCCTCTCTGCTGATGCCCTGCGTGTGTAGCAGTGCCCATGGCCTCGTAGTCCTACACTCTGTGCTCAGCCTAGGCTTATCGTGGTAGACTGTTATTGCGCTCGCAAGCTCCAGCCTGAAAACTCAATTTCCACCACGCTCAACCGTCCAACCAAAAATCTCATGCACAACGTTCCAAGCTCATACCAGGTGTCCCGGCAACAGGAAGTTCGCGACCCCCTCCTTGACCGCATACTCATGCTCACATGCTCCACATACTAGCTTGCCCTCTTGTATACATGTCTCGAGTAATATCCTGTGTAGATCCTTCGCTGTCTGGCTAGGCTCCTCTTCTACTTGTTCAGTTGCTGTTGCCGGTGTCGTATCCGTGGTATCTAACGCAGAGGCAGAGGTAGAAGAAGGCTCGACAAGGTCGGCGGGTGTGGGTGCTGTTGGTGGAAGTTCAGGGAGACCGAGCTATAGTGTATATACATTAGCCTCTGTTTTGCAAGCCTTGCGGTCGTCGTTCTTTTAATTGTAGAACTTGAGGGTTTCGCATACCTCACTGCATATCCCCCTCAACTCATTCCACATCAACCTCGGCAAGATGTTTTTGAGAAAGGCTAGGTTGACGTCTGCTTCTACAATTTCGAGTTCGGCGTCGCGCGGGTGTAGGGGGAAGGATGCGGGGTTTGTTTTGCAGGTTTTTATGGCGCAGGTGAGGAAGTTCAAGGTGAGGAGCTTCATGTTGTGGCTTTCGATTATGGGTACCGGACTGTTTGAGAGTCGTATCGCTCTGAGCGTTTCGTGTACTGTCCTGGAGTGGAACTGGTTGGCGGGCAAGTTTTGGCCAGCGAGCTTTGCGACAAACAATTTTTGGCGCGAATTCGAAGGTCGGGTTATTGGTGGGGTAAACACGCTAATGCAGGGCTTAAGTTTATGCTTAAGTTCCCATCTGGATCGTCGTGTCGCTTTCCTATTGCTTCCATCGAACTTTTTTTATTGTTGTCATTCGTCTGTACTAAAGACACACAAGATTGTATTCGGTTTGCGTGACAGCGATGGCAGTCTTTTTACCCATATTCTCTTCCTAGGACGGCATTCTCTATCCACGATACGACACCAATACCTAGCCTACCACTTCCCCACATCCTCCAACACCAAGTCTGTCGCCCTCTCACTCAACAAAAATGTACTAACCGCCGGGAATGCCCCGGGACATCTGGGAAACGCACTGGCGTCTACAACACGCAATCCCTGAACTCCTCTAACTCTCAACCTCGTATCTAGTACAGCCAAAGGATCAGAGTCTGGCCCAACCTTATTGGTGCTTGTAGGGTGGTGACTGAAAGCCTGGTCTTGTATCCAGTCTTTGTCAATTTGCGTGTCTCGACAATAGCCTGTGTCGAGAATGTCTTCAGGTGGGCAAGGGGGAGAAACAGAGGTTACAGGACCAACTGGTGCTTCGGTAGAAGCAAAGGCTCTACGCGCAAAAGCAACTGTGTCGAGCATGGCATTGAGATCTGTTTCCGCACCCTCGGCAAAATAGTTCAGATTCACTTCTGGTGTATCGATTGCGTTTGCTGACTGGATCTGTACGTAGCCGGCGGTATTCTGGGGGTGGATTTTGACTGTTGACCAGGAGAACGTGGAGGGAGGATAGGATGTACGGTTGAGAAATTCCGTGGGCATGAAACCGGCGAAAGCCCTGCCTATGCCGGCGAACATAAGCATATCTCTTTCGCCTTCGACTGCGTGGGGCGTCTTGATGAGGAAGGCGTTTGAGTTTGAGTCACCTCGCGAGTAGGGCCCTTCCCCCTTGTACCAGAGATCAAGACATGCTAAACATATGCGTCTGAAATCAGCATTTATCTCATGCGCAGTCCGTGTAGAGACACTTACGATCGCCTGGAGCACCGTATGTACATTGTGGAGCATCGGGATCAGGCGCTGCCGCCAAGCTGACCTGAGCGTTTCCGTAGACGGGTATCTCGTAATTGTCCTGGAGATTGCGTCCCACTCCTGGTAAGTCAGAGACTACGGGAATGTCGTATTTATCGAGGAGGGCTTTGGGCCCGATGCCAGAGAGTTGCAGAATCTGTGGGGAGTTGAAGGTACCGCCAGACACAATGACCTCTTTTCGAGCGAAAGCTTGATGTAGAGTGCCTGTGCTGGAAGCGTTGCGGCGCGGATCGGCCTTGTATACCGACTTGCCTTGAAGATATTCGACTCCAACTGCTCGCGGCTTCGTGTCATTACCACTGCAGCTATCGAACAGCACCTTCGTGGTCAAAGACTCGAGTTGGAGATGCAGCGTCGCATTCGTCAGATTACGCGTTTCCAGAACACGATCGCGTGGACTGAAGCGCCTCCAGTTCGGTGTAACGTGATAAGGCAGTGACCATAAACCCTCTGACTGGTCACGCATTAGATCCAGGTAGTTACCGTCGCTAGTGAGATAGTCCAAAACCTTTTCTGGATCCTTTCCCACCAACCTCAAGCATGCTTCGAAGACCTTGAAGCGAAGTGTTGAAGCTGCATGAGTGGCACGATCGGCAATATTGGTCTGCAGCCAGCCTGTGAAGCCGTGGCCGGGAGTGTCTTTGTCAAGGTAGTTGTTGTGCTCAATCTTCTCAAAATATTCGCGCATCAGTTTGGCGCTATAGGGATATTAGCACCGTCTGCAATGATTGGGATTCTCAACAACTCACCTCCAGATACCATCTTCAACTCCTTTGTCAAAAAAATCCCAGTCGCTATCACTCGGCAGGAATGTCGCGGCGGCATTGATTATTGCGCTTCCACCCAGCGTAGCCTAGACTCGGTAACTCAAGTCAGTGTATCTATCCTGCACGGGTTTCTCACGACATTACTTACACCCCTTGGGTAGAAAATACCCAACCTCTCAGCATTTACGTGTCCTTCAGCACTGGGATCTTTCCCAACCCAATCTATCAACGACGTCAGCAATGAGTTCGTATGCGCTCTACACTCAAGACCAAACTCACATTCCCCATTCTCCAATCTCCAAACCAACAAATTATACCTTTTCAGCCTCTCTTCATCATCACCGTGCTTCACAAAAAAGTGCCAAGCTACATTCGCATTCGAGAAGTCATTCAAAGCAAGTACCTGAGTACGAATGTCGGACGAAGCATCAGATCCCGCTTCAATCAGCAGAACAGAGTAGCTAGCGCGAGCTAGATTTGAAGCGATAGTGCCGCCGCCCGGGCCACTGCCCGTGACGATGTAATCGTATGTGTTTGAGGAATTGGAGATAGATTGTGGTGAAACACAAGAAGCGTGGTGAAGAGGAGAGGTTGAAGTTAGAGTGGGAAGCAGACCGAGCAGTGGAATTGCAGGGATTTTCATGATGGAGAACACATCAACTTCGACGATACGTTTTGGAGGCGTCTAGGCACAGAGACCAATATTTGTAGTCTTTCAGACATTCGAAAGATCTCAACCCCTCCTCCTCTTTTCCCTTCCTTGGTGAGGTGCAAAGCATCTAGCGTCTTGGTTTTGTGAAGTTCGGCCCATACCTTTTACCCGGCATGAACGACTTTCCGAAACCGTCTTAGAAACAGGTCGAAAGTAGGGAGGCTAATTCCAATTGGCTACGAGGCTACAGGGCGTATGCAGGTCCTCAATCTGCCCCCGCACCCGAGTAGTGACGGTATCATGGCGCCAGGCGGCGTTTTTGACGTTCGGGGCATGGTTTGGCGAGGTGGATGTGGATCTCAAAACTGTGTTTGGACAATATTTGGTAAACACTTGATTGGTACATTGCAAGCTCGCTGTTGTGGACGGAGAGAATGCCATTCGGGATTGAAGCTGCTGGCCGTGAAGCAAGGCGTTGTCTGACTAACATCTTGTCAATCTACCACATGCAGGCTCCAGTGGTTTAAGGTTTCGATAAGCGGTCTGGCTAATGTCCTTGGAACAATTCTTCCTGGTTCGTTGTCAACAAATTACTGTCGTGTCAGCAGCGACTATCTCCTCTTTCAAGTTATAGATCGTATAGTCTGACTGAAAGACACGGGATTGAAATCTGCCGATGCAGAGATGCGAACAAACAAGACTCGGCCCATAAAAGCTACAGTTCATAGATCCTAGGGTTAATGGACTGATATAAATCTTGTTCGCATTATTTATCGTGTCGCTCCATCGCCGGTGGAATTGATCTCAAAGAGAACAAAGCTGCCATGCCGTCTCCAACTCAACAATATCGCCCCATATGCCTTCGGTTCATCCTACTAGAAGCTCTTCAACAGCTCCTGAAGCTGCGCATAGGTGTCGTCTGGGTTCTTGACCTTATGTCCGATAGTCCGCTCATCGCTGTAGATCTCCCAGTCATTTCCGCCCTCGTAAGCCTTGTCACCAAAGAAGTGGATCTTGTCGTAGACAACACCAGAGAGACCCTTCTCTGCCTCAATGTGACGTAGGCAGTAGGTCTTGTCCCAGCCAGTAGGGAAGACGTCGAAGGAAATCTGACCACCAATGGAGTATGTAAGGCCGTAGTCAGGGAACGCTTCCTTGAGCTTCGCAACCATGGTTTCCCTGACCTTATGTTGGAGATCGTACTTTTGGTATTCGTTGCGCTCTTCAGTGGATGCGTTACGGCCGATAGGAGAGACGTTGATCATGCCGTTGCGGAACTCGATAAAGGTACCGCGCTTGATGGGGATGTCGAGGTCAGCGATGTAGTGGAGGATCCTACAAACCTACATCAGCAATACTCTGCAGCATTTTCAAGTCACATACCACTTGGCAAGAGCCTTGTATCTGTCTTCACCAATCCATGAGATGAAGCTCTGGCTAGCCAGAACCTCGCCCATACGGATGGCCGTGAGACCGTTCTCGGCGAAGCAAAAGTCGAACAGCGAGGTGACATCCACGGGTCCTCCAAGTTGTTCTTGCTGTTTGACGAGGTTGGAACCGCCAACGAAGCCGATGGCGCACTTGTGACGGAGTTCTGAGAGCAATTGCAGCATCTGGGGGGTGACGAGCTGGCGCGGCTTTGTGAGTGTGTCGTCGACATCGAAGAGAAGAACAGTGTTCTTGACCGGACGCTGGTCAAGCGGAGGGTAGACAGCAGCTGCGGCGGCCATGGTGCAGATGTTGTTTTGTGGTCGTAAAGTGAGCTACGATGGGGCGGATGTGCAAACGAAAGACAGTCAATTGGAGTAACCCGAGAACAGCAGTTGTTCGCAGGTACAGCAGGAGAGTATATGTTTTGGAGGGGTTCCTGCAGGGATGGCTGATCCTCACCGCAGTTTCGCGTTGGCACGCGCGTGGGGTTGAGCTAGCGGTGCCTGGTCCCTGACTTAGTTTGGTACCTGAACGCGTACGACTCCATGGCAATATTGACACGTCTTCACTAAATCTCAGGATTTGCGTTACATTAGCATGCTGTTCTATCTGTATCGACACTGTGTCCACTTGGACGCTGTTAAGTCATGAACGTGCAATGCTGAGCCGCCTTGTGTTGACAGAAGCGGAATGGCTTCCGCTCAAGCGCGTGTCAGAATCTCTACATGCAAGTGGACACTACATGAATACGAAGAGAACACATAGTGCTGAACAAGCCATACATGCCTTATGGACATGCATGTCCTCTTCATGTTGAACGAATTCTAAGAATAGGTATTCCATTGCATAGCTCATGTTACTCATTCCAGCGCATCGACTTCCTCTGCTAGCGCCCTCCATCGTCCCTTTCGCACCCCGGAAGGCATCACCATCAATACGTCTCTAAGGGACTCTTTCTCGTATTCGAGTCGCTCCAACGTAATTGCCTGCAAGATATAGCTTGCGACCGTATTACTTGAGAGCGGCGGATCTCGCAAAATTTGGGTCATCCTATCAATCGAAAGCTTCTGGTAATACCACATATGATAAGCGCGAAGGTGCGTCACGGTTGCACGTATACGCGAGGGTGCTGTCGAGGAAGGCGATGGGATGGTAAGTTGAAGATGCTCTTGTGCCCATGTTGTCGCCAAGTTGTATTCGGGTGTTCGTGATGGCTCGTCCAGGAGACCAATGTCCGGTTGTGGTGCTGGGATAGGCCCGTTAGGTTCGTGAAGGTCAGGGGAAGTATGCTCCAATGCTAGGCCGTTCGCATCTTCTGTCAACCTTCCACTGTCGTCTAGAGTCATACGTCTGAGTGCATCTTCAAGTTCTGGGTCTGCAAATTCGTCATCATCAGCTTTTTGCCTCTGAAAGGAAACACCCTTGTCTTGACCCTCTAGCTGCACACCAACATCTTCTTTAGACAGTGCAGAGGGTAGTGTTTCTGTGTCTTCCTCTTGTGATGTCTCAGGCAGTTTAGGGTATCCAAAATTAGTATGGTCGAGCCGGGAGAGGTTCACTCGACCAACCCGCTTTTCAGGAGAAATTATGCTTTCAGCTCCCATTCTCTCCGTCTTTTCTAGATCACTGCTTCGGGTGGATTGGGACACGTGGGTCTTGTCCGCGCCACCTGCAGAGACAATTGTCGATGTTGCATACAGTGATTCTTCGAGTTGATGGCTGTCAGCAAATTCCTCTGTCGCTGTCTCGTAACCTTCGGTGTCTCCTTCGTCTTCTTGTTGGTCTTCAGCCACGTCAACTGCGGACTTTACAGTTGTGTCTGCTACGTCCTTGGACTTCTTGATTCTCTTGCGGGATTCCTTGGGCCTTGGTGAAGGCTTGTTATCAAAATCGCAAAGAGCTACTGGAGGAGGGGCCGGCTTCATCCGTGTCCTTTTCCATTCGAGCATATGATACAGGCGAAATCCAGCATACGCGTCAGCAGCTGCGTAGTGTATCTGCTGCACATCTAAAGGAAGACTCCAGTCACTTTCCCGAACGCTAGGTGTTGTTTCGGAGTCGTCGGCTAACTGCTCGCCTTTATACAAGGGCAGCTGCAGATGCTGCAGCACTTGGGAAGCGAGGTTCACAACCCTCTTTGAGACTTTGCTAGGCTCTACCCCGTACCACTCAACTAGGTTATGCAAGCGGCTCAGCTCGAAAACCCCCTGAGGCTGAACATTGAGGTACTTCTCTAGGCGCTTGAAGTCGCCCTTGATAGACACACCTACTTTGTAGATGTCTGGTGATTCGAGGACAGCCTTCAGACTGGGAGGCATTAGTTGCTCCGCTTTGCTTCCGGAGAAAAGCGACACATGAAAGAGTGCGATTCGATCTTCGCAAGCCAGCTGAATCAATGAAGCATTCTGCTTGATCGAATATGGATTTCCACGAGGCTTCCATTCAATGTCGAAGCCAACTACCTTCTCTTGTAAAAAATACTTAGCCACCCTTTCAGCAACATCGAAAGACTTGCAGTAATGGGTGGAGAGAGATTCGCCATCAGGTCCTTGATAGAGTTTGGCACTCCAATAACTGTCCCGTGTGTTGGGAGCGGCAAGCATAGCAGCACGCAACCTTTCCTCTGGGATCTGATATGTGAGAGAAACGTGTTCATCTGCATTATCTTCTTCGTCGTCCTTGGATTCGGTCTCGGTCTCGGGCTGAGATGAAACACCGCTAGAATCGTCGCTCTCTGAAGTGCCCTCTACAGCAACTTCCTCGGTGTGTCCGGTAGCATCGTTTGCTTCGTTTCGAGTGTTCGGAGAGGACTCGTCAGTGCGAATCGTCGCAGCTGATTCATCTATACGTGAAGACACAGTCTCGGCGGCTTCATGGATAGAGTCCGACTTAGACGCTTCGGCCGCCGCTGTCGTCGCAAAACGTAGTCCATGAGCTGGATTCCATAGTCCCACCCGCTGGAATCGGTCAGCGCCTGGTGCTGGGGGAGTCTCAGCAGGTCGTACGTGTAGCGTAGCCGATGCTTGACTTTTGCAACGAGGGTCTTCGGCCATGGGTACTGCCTCTTTGGAAATAGGCTGGCTCACTGAAGGTTGTGGCCCCGCAGCAGGGGTTTGATGGAGTCTTCTAGGAAAGTTGTCGCGTCTGGTGGCAGGCCGTCCTCGCTTCCAGCAGCAGGTCGAGGCGGGTGGAGTAGCAGATGTTGAGCATAGTGAAGTGGTGTGCATTGCCCTGCACTCTCCAATACGCAACGTATGCGTGGCGAATGTATGGCGCTTCACAGAGGGTAGGGTGTTGGTGGATGTCTCATGGCAAGCACGCCGCGGGGCATCTGACGCGCTCAGCAGAGAGGCGCGTCGACGGAAGAGCATAACACTCCATGGTAGTGCTCCCACTAGGCGCCGACAGAAGAGGATAGTCGCCACGGATGCGAGTTGATCGTGTGTGGACAAGATGTTTGCTGCCTGTTGCTTCGCAAGCACTGGTTGGCTAGCGTGTCGCCTGTGAAAGATGGTCTTGAACGCCAAGATATCGAAACCAATCACCACCTTGGTCTTACCTGCACCTCAAACACGACCTCTATATTCAACGTCCGATACTCAGCTCACGAAAAAAACACGCCACCATGTCGCTCGAGAACCTCCTTCCGCTAGGTAGGCCTTGATCGCAAGCGAGTATCGGTTATCGACTAACCTCTGTAGAACTCATCGACAAATGTGTAGGTTCGCAGATTTGGGTCATTATGAACGGAGGGAAAGAATTCACCGGGAAGCTGGTTGGATTCGATGACTACGTCAGTAAGTGAGGTTGAGTGAGACAACGTGGACGGAACTACTCTAACAAGAACAGACATGGTCTTGGAGAACGTGACGGAGATGTGCGTAGCTTCCAAGGTTCTTTCATGTTCGACACGGACAAGTGCGACTGACACGACGGCAGTGACCCGGCAGAGGGAAATGTGCAGCTGCCCAAAATTCTATTGAACGGCAACAACATCTGCATGGTATGGGACGCCCTGTCTAGTTTGTGCGCCAGTACTGACATTTCCAGATGGTGCCCGGAGGAGATGGGCAGACAGTTCTGGAGGACGAGTAGGGCCGATGCGAGCCAACAAATGCAGCATCGTATGATTTCAAACCACATTGCGACGACGACACGGCCAGCAGTGCGGTTGGTGCGCCTAGCCCGGCATTGTCTGCTGCCGAGGTTGGACAGGTCACGAGGCAACGTCGATGAAAAGGCTGACGAGCCGTCGGACGCGATGCTCACGCTGGGGTAGATTCAAGGCGGTTGTAATGACGCCCAAGGGTCCAGTATGCCATCACCATGGAGCTTCAGATGAGACATAGCGCAATGTATTCATGGATATGCGGCCGTCTGTCATACTCACGTGCGTGCTCTAGCCAAGGACGGCGTTGCTTCAAGAGGAAATGAGCAACGCAACGTTCCGCTCCGCTGGTGATGTCGAGTTGGGCGGAAGTGGGCGTGCCCAGATGTCCTTTCCCGCCCCTTGCAGCGCGTTGATCAGCCACGGCCAGGTCAGGGTCAGGGTCAGGGCGACAGGTGACGGGTGCAGTGAGTGTAATCAAGCAGAGGAGACGACGTGCAACAGCGTGAACTACAAGGCGTCGTCGCGTGTTGACGCATGGGAATGTTAATCGCCGATGCAGCCCGTTTTAGGGCTTTTCGGGGGTTTGTTGTTCGTTCGCACACGACGCCGCCATCTGCGTCGCATCGCAGATCGAATGTCTGGTGTTCGCTTAGTTGGAGGAAAAAGGCCATGGATGACGAAACACAGATGCGTTTGTGTCAGCTCAACGTCACTTTCTCCATGGACATGCTAGCCAGGGCTGGTGGACGAGGGGCTATGAAATTGCAATTACGGAGCACCGTCAGCGCAGGCAGCATGCATGGCAGACTGGGACGTCGCCGGCTCGTGTGAACCGGCCCTACTGTAGGTACCGGCGTTTCGTCGATCGTGCCTTTGTCTGAGATGTTCTGTAGACTTGACAGCATCACCCGCCGCCCGCACGCCCTCGCAGCCTATCAGTCGGCGTCACATCCAGGAAGAGATTCCGCATCAGTCTGCTCCCCGTGCGGATGAGGTGGCTGGAGCGTTCCCTCGCACCCTTGATCGTCCCCTGTTCGCGCTCGCTGGCCGTCCATTGCGTCGATCGCCCTGCTCTGATCTCGAGAGCCCTGGGCCGGGCCCTTAGGAGGTATTGCTGCACAGTCACACATTATTATTTTCCTGCTTCCTTTGCTCCCGTCTTTACCACCACCGCCTCCTCCAACATCATCGTCACGACTCCCGCTGCCGCCTTCACGCCCACTCGCTCTGACTCGTCTCCTGCGCCAATTGCAACGCCCGCCATGATTGCGCCGAATCCTACCCACTACTAGTCCAGTCCCTTCTCCCTGGGTCTGCACCTGCACCGCCCTCACCCGGAACTGCCTACTCTCACCGCAACCCAGGCCTCGTGCGACTCTGCTCAGCGCGCAGCACCGCTTGGGACGCGCCAAATGAGCTCCGGCCGCTTGCTGACTCTCGACGGCCGTTGTCCTGGTCGCGCCTCCACTAGGCTGCGTCCGCTGTCTTTACTGCTACAATAGCCGAGACTCTCCCTGCCCCTACCACAGCATAATCACAGAATTCTGCTGATCGGTCCGGGACCCACCTACCCCAAACCCAACGTTAGGCGCCACCACTTATGGATGCATCTTAGTCGTTGACTACTCCTTCAACTTGCTCTTCTCTGCGCCCAGCGCCCTGCAACACTTTGACCCTTACGCGGATTTTCGTTACGAGTCGATCCGCCACACTCGTCGTGCCGCACCAATCACGTCGCCTGGGCCACGACGCGACCATTTCCTATTTTATCCCTGTACACTAGTCTCGCCATACTCGAGTCCTATCGATCACGCTCGATCCCAACCCATTGCCACTAGTGCTCTAATAATTCCAGACATATCGAACCCTCGACGACCAGCCCATTTCGAGAGTTGGTCGCTACACCACACCACCCCAGCGGTCGCGCTCACGCCCTCCTACATGAGCGACCTGAGAGAACGTCTCGCGCGATTGGGACTGTCCCAATACCACGAAGTGTTCACGGCCGAAGGCTTCGACACATGGGAGACTGTGCTCGACATAACAGAATCCGACTTGTGCGTGCATACCCCACCCGTACCTGGAGACATCTGTGCTCACTCTTGTATAGAAGTTCCCTAAACGTCAAGCTTGGACATCGTAGAGTAGGTCACTTTCCTTTGCCTGAAGCCTTACCAATAACTAAGTTCCTGTAGAAACTTCAACGGGCCATCGCCGAATCGCGCGGACAGTCTTCTGATCGGCCCTTACCCATCAGTCTTGCACGAGCTGGAAGCACTGCCGGCTCATACCGCAGTGACGACTCAGGGCCAGAGGCCAAAGCCAAGCAGCCAGACTCTACCAACACTGCGCCCGGTGGCACAGGCGCAAAGCGAAAGTACCGGCGACACCCAAAGGTAGCTCATATGTCAACTTCTGCCATGTCCTGCAACCTTGCTAACTTGGCATAGCCTGACGAACATGCCCCCGAACGCCCACCATCGGCTTACGTCATCTTCTCAAACCGTGAGTTTTGCCTTGGTGCACTGTGAAGTCAACTAACTCGTAGCAGAGGTGCGAGAGTCACTGAAGGGACAAGATCTTTCCTTCACCGAGATTGCCAAGGTAGTCGGTGAGAAATGGCAGGTCTTGCCCGCCGAGGAACGCGAAGGCTGCGAACGACAAGCCAATGGTGCAAAAGAGAAGTACTATGCGGAACTGGCCGAGTACAAGAAGACGCCAAACTACGAGGCTTACCAGAAGTACCTTGAAGACTTTAAGGCGAAGCACTCGGTGCCTACTAAAGGTCTGTTTACAATTTCCATTTAACTCTCCCGCAAGGTATTGACACGTGCAGAAGGCAAACGTTCGAAACTGGAGTCCGAAACCAGTACTTCAACACGAGTAGGCAGCTACGAACAGAACGACCAAGCCACAAATCGAGCATTAAGTACTATCCAGTCAGATGCCCAAACAACACCGCAGCAGAAATCGGATCCCATCCCGCTCATTGGCTCTTCACGACTTCCAGCTGGTCCAGTTTATTCCTCAACCTCAACGTCGCCGGCCAACCGCCCCCTTTCTGGCTTTACCTCTCCGCGCTCAGGCGAACAGTTCTCCCCCACTTCTGCCTCTCCACGGACCACTGGCATGCAAAGAGATGGTGCTTTTGATTCATCAGTACCCAACCCCATTCGGGATCCAAGGATTCCTTTTGATGCCAACCCATATCATCAACCTTCTGCGTACAATCTGGATCTCCACCAGAAAATCGCATCCACACCACCGCCTTCATATCCTCACTCAGCTCACTACCAGGCGCCCATCGACCTGCTTTCTCGTAGGACTCCGCGGGAATCCGCGCGTCTTCCCCCTCTCAGCCACGAAGACACGACACTATCATCCGAGAGTGGTCATAGCACGCAAGGATCCACAGGGTATCCTATGACAGTTTACCCCGGGCAGACATTACCTGCAGACCCGAGCAAAACGATGCGCATGCTTCCCCAACCGGTGCCTAGCATGGGACCACTAGCTTCTCCATTGGACCGGCCGATGCCACCGATACCTTCGTCCCACCTCTCACATAATTCCCACGATTATCGAAATCAGGGATCACTCGCCGTCCTTGTAAGAGCAGGAGAAATAGCATCAAGAGCAGCGGATGACGACGTGATGGAAACCGAAGGTTCGCCTTGATTTTTTGAATTTACATCAATGTTACAGTACACGATATGGTAGGAGCATTCCACATGGCTCGTTCCAGTGGACAGCATGTGCTACATGCGAGCAGCTGTATCGCTGCACAACCTCAGTAAAGCCACGTTTGGCATGCGTGTATCGCACATCAGCCCAGTAAGCATACGCGGAGACGCTTTACGTTTTCATATGTTATTTGCCATTTCGAGATGATACCCCAAACGCAATCAGTCGACCTTTCGATTACCAAGTGATTATACCGAGGACGGATCCCTGCCTGACAGAATGAGGGGTTGGAGTTGGATGATGGGCCCTTCTAGATGCGCAAAGCCTGCGCCGTTTGAATGGATGTTGTTTGCATGCAGGAGACCTGCCATTTCGGAGTAGAGGTATGGGAAGCCTAGTTCCCGTGGGATATTCCGTGAGAATATACGGAACTGCTGCATGGCGAGCATGTGGGCAGTTGCAGGAGCACGCGGAGTTTGTACATAGGAAATCTAGATCTTTTCGCTTGAACAACACTATGTGCTTGACTATTTCTCTCGTACAAATGGGGGCTGGAAAGTTGGCAACGGCGATGGTCTGGACCCTTCCACCAGCTTCGTTGTATAGTGTGGCAGGCAGTCAGCCTCGTTTGAATCGACATGACCACAAATCGTACGAGGCGATCTCGATGCTTGCCCAAGGCGGGTTCAATGGCGCCTAACGGAGAGCATGCATCCGAGAAGTAACTAACTTGCCACTGTAGTAAAAGTCATGCTAGCAGCTAGGGCGGACTTATTTCATTCGGCCGTCCCGAGCAACATCGAGCTTATGCGCTTGGCATAGCGTGCTGAGTGGATTTTGAGAGATTTATCCATGTCCGTCAACATCGAAGATTTGGCATGCTGATCCAGCACCACATGGCAGGGATTCAATCGATAACCAGCATCACGTGGCAGATGCTTCCACGCCGCACGACAATGTCTATCGTCGGCATTGTATACCGAGCCCGTGCTTGCCGATCGACGGCACGTTCAAAGAATAGAGCGAACGGGTCCACCCATACCTGAAAGCTCCCAACATGGCAAGCAATGACGCTCCAATTTGCAATTACAACAAAATGGCAATAGCCTTTGTCAATTCTAATCCGCGGCGCACTCGGATTTTGGATAGACCATAAGGGCCCTTGTCTGCCTACCGCGGACAGTGGCTTATATGGCCCGCGGGCCCGTTCACAGTCCACGCAAAGAGAGGGTGATTACCGCAAGACTTCATTATGACAAAAACAGCTGATTTCGTATTGTCGCTTGATTCTAGCATCGGCATGCAGCTTATGGTAGTAGATTTGGCACTTCGGCATGTCGTTTCGGATGGGCAAAGGCAAGGATATATGCATTATGCAGGTGCTGTGGAGTACCCAAGTCGCAGCTCACTGCCAATGAGAGTTGGTCGAGACCACAGTTGAGCCAGACGTCCGGTACAAGAATCCTGCCATTACCGGGTGGGGACGGCGAGCGAGGGTCCTGCAGACATTGGCTGTGAGCTCCGAGGAGCAATTGTGTTATCAGTTTGACGCCCGCGGAACGTAAGTACTGACAGCAGGACGATCTCGGGATTAGACGACCGGCTTTTCTGACTCGGCATTCAAAAGTGAATATCGGCCCGCATTTGCGTGTTCTCTCTATGACCCAATGGTGATGGAGTCGATAGATCAGAAGGGCACCTACTGATCTGTTGCTTAATTCTGCACGCACACCCTGTACTTAAGTATGCTAGGCACCTGTGGCAGTCTCACATATATTTTTGGGCCTTCCAAATTCATGGACCAATTCCGCTTTAACACATGTTGAGTGAGTCTTGTGACACTACCTGTTTGTTATTCAATACGCTTCCAAAGAATTATTAGCGAACGGAATTGCATTACCTAAGTCGCATACTTTGCCATTTTCATTACAAGGGGTATCTGCAATCTTCGGTGGATGAAGAGCGTAGTCCTGGGATAAAGAATAGTATTTATGTCATGTCGCTAGAGCACAGCAAAGAGTAGAGCTTATGTCGCGCTTGCTAGGTAGCTTGCCTGCCAGCTAAGTGTTGTACCTAGTATCTCCATGCCAAAGACTTGTAAATCTCAGAACGCGAAACCCAACAAGCGCTATCGTTGCAGGTTGCCTACAAGACAGTATTTGTGTTCCATCTAGGTAGCATGTAGTTCAAACCGAACACTGGCTGCTTTCCAGCTAGCACATCGTAGCGTCACACAAACAGACACGAGCCAATCAAGGGCACTTGTACTTGTCGATCTTCCGTTTCAGTGTTACAACTTCGTCCTCTATCGTCGCGTTTTCCATCAGGTCTCTGCTTGGCATCTACCAATCGCCTCTACAATACATACAACACTTCCTCTATATACAGCCTGTGCAGTTCCAGTCCGTTCTAGATCATCGCGGCACATGCGCAGGTGGTGTATTACCTATTAGTCACCACGCTCGCATTACACACTATTCGCGCCTGCCGCCACATACAGTCCTTGTGCGAACTTGTGGCTCACCTAGTTATGTACGTAAGAAAATGCCTCAAGTGGGATGGGTTGCAGCTGATCTATATGCTGGTAGCCGCAACGATTACCCGCTGTACTAGACGATTCTTTGCATCTCAGCGGTCTAGACCTTCAACGCACTTGTCCTGTCACCTGTCAAGCGACTGCAGCGGATCTACGTTAACGGCCTGTTGTATTCTGCTGCATATTTCCAGGACCTCCGCTCCGCTAGAAGCATGGCACAACCTGTCGATGCAAGGAATCCTGTCCAGCCCGAGACACTACGATCCCAGCACAATGTCGGGCAAGATGCTGATGCTAATTCCATGCCGGGTGACACTACGGCCATCACCACAGCGACGCCAAAACGTCAATATCTCAACCTGAATCCTCTGAAGAAGCTCGATTTGCCCCATCATCAGGCATACAACAACGCTGCCTCAGATCATAATGTAAGCTTAGTGCACTTTCTCGATAGCCTCTTTGGCGAAGTACGAAGAATTCAATTCGATGAAGGTTTTGAGAACCGCGGGACCTGGAGCCCCGACAGTGGAAATGTAATGATGCCTCCATTGAACGCTACGGAGAGCAACGATGAGATTCCTGTCCCAGTCTCGGTCGAGAAGCGCATCAAAGACTTGAACCAAGCCAAATGGGCAGTCAGGACTTCTACTCATAGCAATACCCATGTCAAGTTTTCCGAGTTGGGCGACCTGCTGGCAAAAGACCACAGTCGCAATGAAGCTACCTATACGCCGAGCGTTTTCGACGCCATTGAACTTTTGAAGTGGGACCACGAAGAACTATTAAAAGCTGTACAGCGCTCAGGTCACCATGAGGAAATTCACAGTGTAGAAATGTTTAGTAAGTCTCTCATCTAGAGAGTCATGCGTCTGTCCAGACTGTTGCTGAAGTATCTTAGTATCTCAAATGTTCCATATGATGCCCAAGGTCGCTGGTCTTAGCTTACTACAAGACCGTGTATTCCATGTGTTGGTCGTCACAGCAAACACATACCAGAAGGAGGCTCCTTCTGAGCTCTGCAAATCATTCACCGTTCAGCTTCCGATTGATTATGCATCGTTCGGCGATGTCAAGATCGTACAAGAGACGAGTCGAATGAAGATGCGAGGTTCTTCCCAATGCTACCATTTCCCTTCCAGCGCGGAGTCTGGGTCAACACCTGATGCAAACCAGAAGCAGCGGCAGGGGAAGAAGCTGACAGAGGGTACCTACGTCTCATTGGAAAGGCTCATTGGAGCAGACTCTGCGAACAACGACCGTCATCGTTGGGATATGGTAGGCCTCGTGTTTCAGACGCTAGTGGATGTATGTTGACGTGACGCAGATGACGTTGAGTACGGCGGGAGGCATGACACGTAAGGCTCCGAAAGGTGTCCAGCAAAAAGAAACACTGGAAGCGATTGCGATGGACGTGGAGTATGTCCTTGCGCATATCGCAGATCAAAGACGGAGAAGTAGGATTTGAACGTAAAGGCGGCTGTTTTGGTTTACAAATCTACTGTGGTTTGATCTTATCTCGAGAATTCACTCGATTTCACCTTTTGGTGTGCAACGACGATGTTGAGAAGAAAGCGAGTTGGTTTTGCTAAGACAAGGGCCAAGACAGGAGGAAGCCAGGTAACGGGAAGCGGGGACGAGAGCACATGCAGATCACCGCGTGGCTGTGACACCACTCCACTTCCTGCACACCTGGACTCGAGCATTCAGCCTTGTGCCGTGTAGGCGAAGCACAGCTTGACGTATTTCGGTATAGCCTTCTTGTACTTACTATCTACATCAATGCCATACGATTTATCTCAATTCGCTTCGTGATCCAACTCTAGCACTTGCCGTACATGTGCATATCACACTTCTGGGGAGCCTATTAATACACACAGGCACTTCAGCTCGTATCTCGAGAGCACGCACCCAACCAAGACCATCTGCCACGCCTTGCGACACACATAGACCGGGCAGGTAGCGCGAGGAGACGGCACTCGCGATGCAGAACTACGGGCAAGCTCCAGGCTATCAGCGGCCAGGAAGCACGACAAGCTTCACCGGACAGGCTGGCCCTCCACCAGTGCCACCACCGCCCCCTGGATATGGAGGTATGTCTGTTCAGCATCGGGCATATCTACGTAGCGAGGCGCTGACATGATGGCAAAGCTTCTCAGGTTTACCAAACATCCGCTCCCCAAGCCCACGGTCAATGGGCTGCGCCGACGCCAACACACACATCAGGCCCATGGAATCAAGCGCAACAACAAGGGACTGGAGGATACAACCCAGGCACATATGGCACTATGCCAGGGGCGCAGCATCATTCATACCAACCCCCGCCTCAGCAGGATCAGCCTCCTCCGCCTCCGCCGAAACCCTATGGCTTCGCAGCGGCAGTCCAACGGCAAGAGCAACAGCAGCAGAGCACGCAGAATTGGTCGCAACAACCGCAACAGAACACCGGGTACGCTCCTCATGCGCAACAGGGAGGGTATCCAGTGCAGGGAGCGCCACAACAGCCCTATCATCAAGCAGCTCCTCCTCCGCCCTCTACCACACCTGGCAGGCCAAATTTCCCTTCTTCACAAGGAGGACGGCCCAGCTCCGTCTACGGTACAGGACAGCCCTCCACGGTTACAAGTCCGAACGAGCAGCAGCCGGCCTACACACAGCCGCCTTCTGATGGACATGGTGCACCAGCATACGTTCCTCCTCCCCCAGTAGCTCCAACATGGCACCAGTCACAACATGCGCCCCACCAGGGCGGCGCAAACAGCTTCACGCAACCTAGGCCAATCGTGGACACTGGTATTTACTCACAAGGTTATCATAGTGCACAGCAGCAACAAGCACCACCTCTGCCTCCACGACATAGCCTACAGAGCCCGCAACATTCAGAGCACCACCAACCTCAGTACGGATATCCAACGCCTGATCAATACCCACCACCATCGCAGACACCTCACCAGTTCCAGCAATCGGCAGGCCAATACCCGCAGCAGCAGCAGCAACAACAGCAGCAGCAACATCAACACCAAGGTCATTTCGGGAGTGTGGTACCAGCTCAGCAACAGCCCGTCGGACAACCAGTATATCCACAAGCACAATCGCATCAACAGCCCGTACAGCAACAACACAGATATTCACTGTATGAACAGCACGGTCAGCCCCCTTCACAAGACTCGCACTTCCAGAGACCGTGGCAGTCTGCATCTCCAGCGCCTGGGCCCAATTATCAACACAATATAGCACAGACGTATGAGCCGCACCAGCAGCCCTCGCAATCAGGAAATCAGACACAAAGTTCTTTCTCGGGACAGCAGTACTCTCAGACAACAAACCAAGAGGTTCAAGAACCAAAGCCATTCAATCGAATTGATACCGCTACGTCTAATTTCTACCATCAGCCAAGCCCACCGAGTCAACCCGTGTCTCCGATATCGAATCGTCCCAGTGTAAGCTCCGCGTCTGGTTACCAGCACGTGTCTGGGCGCACCGACTCCGTGAGCTCCATAGCTCTTGCCAATCTCTACGCACAGCGAGCAGAGAATAAGACATCCTCGCCAAAACCTCCTGCATCCAAACTACCTATACCACCTCCACCCCGTGATGACAAGTCGAGGTTTAGTGTGCTAGCTGCTGGAGCGCCTTCTGATTGGGAACACTTGGGCGGCAGTGAGGAAATCGACGACGAAGAACTCTTCGGAGTAAAGAGAGAGGAAAAGAAGAGCGAGACTATCCAACCGGAAAGCGTTGAGCTGCCTGCCCACGGTCCATCTCCTCCCTCCACGCATGGATTTCCTAGTCCTGCGGTAGGTCCCGCACACGTGAGTTCGAGCGAGTGGGACGAAGGCTATACACCCACACCGCCATCTGTAACGACAAGTCTTGCTGAGCAACAAGGATCGCCGTCGCCCAACCAAGGGTTCGCAGTAGAAGATGCCATCGTAGCGCCCTTGAGAACTACACCAAAACCTATGCACGGTACGAAGCCTCCCCATCAACCTGCTGTGTTCGTAACAGAGTCTGCCATGACCGAAGGCGGATGGAATCCATCACAACACACCCCGACACAACCAAAGCATCATTTCAAATCACAGAGTAACAACGAATTTCAAGATGCAGAGATCCCCAGTCATGATTATACTGTGAAGTTGAAAGAGAAGGATGACCTTCTCCATCAGCTGCGCGCAGATGCAGAACGGGAAAGTGCTGAACTACACGCGAGGATTGAGGCACTACAAGCTGAGAATCAGAAACTCTCATCTGAGTATCAAGCCAACAAGACGCACAGCACGAGCGAGATGATCGTCTTACGTGCGCAAATTGAGACTATGAGAACAGCAGCAGACCAGGCCACTGCCAATTCCGAGGCTTTAGTGAAGGAAAAGAACATGACAATTGAAAGACTGCAAGAAGACGTGGAAGGCAAAGAACATAATATCGAGGAGCGTGACAATATTGTCGCTGAGCTGAAACGCCAACTTGAAGCCGAAAAGCTGAGAGAGTTGCCGAAACCCACCCCTTCTGATCTTATCTCGGATATCGACCCATGGTACGTTGGCTCATTAGAGCGATACATAGCTATGCTTCGTAGTGAGGCAACAGCACCACTAGTTGAAGAGAAGATGAAGATTTTCAGAGCGTTCATGAAGGTAGAGTCTAGCATGCGGGCAATCAACTTTTTTGACGCCTCAACGCAAACGCTTCCAGTAGTGCCAGAGGTGCCGCACGAGACAGATCAAGTTGCGCGCTCTCGTGCAGCTTCAGACATGTCCACCAGGAGGCAGGACCTGAACATACAAGTTCCGCACAGGTCTGCATATGAAGACGACTATGAATATAGTCCTGGTGGAAGACCTATTCTGGCACGTCAGAGTACGATACCGCCTATTGAGAATTACCAGGGTGCTCCAAAGGCACCTCCTTCGGTAGTATCAACAACCATCCTAACCCCGACAAGCTCTATTGACGACGACACGAACAAAACGCCAGTACAGTCGTTGCCCGAAGAGCAGGTGCAACCTCAATACAAGGCATACGTTCCTCCTGCTAGCATATCTGTCGATCCTCCTCAGCTGAGGCACAGACAAACAATGTCTTTCTCCAATACTCCAGTTGTGGCTTCACCGTCAGGGCGTAGGAGCAGCAAGGGACATGATGAGATCTTCTTTGAAGCTCATCGAGCAACTGCGCAGGCGCCTGCTGCTCAACCGTCCAGTAGCGAAGCAGATGTTCCTTTGCCCGCGCCATTGACTCTAACTCCACGTCGCCCAACGTCCACCGCTGCACCATCGAAAGAAGATCCCAATCAAGTTCTCAAAAGACTGTTGTCGAAGCAAATCGATTCGGACCTTCCAAACCGCCGGATACAGGACCTTAGAGCTAAGCTAGCGGATGTTGGGTCAAAATCCAGCAAGGTCGAAGAGCTTACCAAGACATGGGAGAAGTCAGCATCTCTAAGCCGCCGCAAAAAGGATGACGCTCGTCGCAAGCGCCAAGAAGAGAACGAGGAGCACAATGACGATTTATTCAACAGCAATGAGATTTCGTACGCAGAGATGAACCAGCTCGAAGAAGAGTTCAAGCAGAAAGAAGCAGAGCTCAAAGCACAAGAAGACAGAGACGAATATCAGAGTTATGTGGACGCCGTATTCGACCCGGTCTTCACTGGCCTACATGGCGAGATCAAGGTCCTCATGGATCTGTATGTCGAAGCTAAGCAGCTACTTCATTCCTCTGTACGTGGACTCAGGAGTCTAGAGGGAACAGATGATCCAAGCACGAAAGACTGCTTCGAACTGCTAAGGGATGTTCACGAACAGATCGAGAAGAGACACGACAGCGTTGCTCAGCTCGTTGCAGAGCGCGACAAACGCTATAAAAAGACCGAGACGCAACCTCTGTATGCCGCTGGCAACATCAGCCAGATGAAAATCGTAGAGAAGCACTTTGAGAACGCTGAGAAACAAGCCGTATTTGGAGCTAAGCGCGAGAAGGCTGAGCGTATAAGCGAGCTTGTCCGAATTATTGGGGAGATCGTCGTCGATGCAGTGAGCGATGAGCAAAAAGAAATCGACTACGTCATTGAAGCTATCAAAGATCTCAAGGACGGTACTGGCGACCCGGAGGTCCTCTCTCACGCACAATCGACTCTCAAAGCCCTGAAAAAGTCATCCAAAGCTCTTCTCTCCTTCTTCA
The DNA here is from genome assembly GCF_001642055.1 of Alternaria alternata. Taxonomy (NCBI): domain Eukaryota; kingdom Fungi; phylum Ascomycota; class Dothideomycetes; order Pleosporales; family Pleosporaceae; genus Alternaria; species Alternaria alternata. The sequence continues at coordinate 767,181 of NW_017306198.1, forward strand.
ATACGCTGGAGATTGAATCTAACAATGCTGACATAGATGCCGAAATTGCACAAGTGAAAGCTGATAAGGCGGACGCAGAACGTATAGGGGAATTGGAGGCAGAGAAAAAAGAAGCTAGGAAGGAGTTAGTGGAGGAATTCGAAAGGAGAATTCGTGTGCTAGACAGCAACGAGGGCGAAATTGCGGAGTTGGCGCGAAAGAAGATGAGGAAGAGTGGTGAGGACGCGGAGAAGGAAGAGCGGCTACGAACCGCATTAGAAGAAGCGAAAAGGCGAAATGGACATGCCTGATGATATGACCGCGTGTGTTTACGAAGCGTAATATTTCTCAAGCAAATAACTAGTTCATGGATATCTAAAGGCCGAAATACACTTTACAAATTATCTCGTTACCCCCCAATAGACGCTCGCATATTTAAAGTCCACTGTCCTTCCTCTCCCTCGTTGGTCTCTTCTCTTCTTTCTTCTCCGTCTTCTCAACATCACCGTCCAAATGGGTCCTCCGATCAATATCCAACCTCTTCTGAAAATACTCGCCAACACCAAATTCATCATACCGTACACCCTCTTCCCTCAGATGCGGCACAACACTGACCTTTGCGTCTTCGTTCGGACTAAAAAAGAAAGGCATGCTATATCTCTCCTCGCCACCGATATTCCTTACTCTATGCACAGTACTCTGCCATGAGCCCCCCGTGACCAACTTCAAGAAATCGGCAATGTTGACAACAAATGTGTTGGGCTGTGGGTGTACGGGGACCCAGATACCATTTCCGTTCAGCACTTCGAGGGCCGGGTAGGCGGTTTTGGACTGGCAGACGAGCGTGAACCAGCAAAAGTCTGTATGTGCGCCAATGCCCACGTCGCTCTGCCGTTCTTGAGGTGGGTAGTGGACAGCGCGCACGTTGGTCATGGGGTGCGTTGTTATGGTATCGAAGTAGTCTTCGGGGAGATCGAGAGCGAGTGCAAAGATGTGGAGCATGCGTTTGCTGAATTCGAACATGGCTTTGTAGTAGCGATAGATTGCGGGGCGCCAGAAGAGGGCTGAGGGATGGGTGGGCCATTGGTTGCGTGAGGTTTGTGGAGAGGGGGGCAAGGAGGAGACGAGGGATAGTTGCTCTTCGTCTGTAAAGTCTTCCCCCATTAGGAAGCCTTCCTTGAGATCTAGATGCTGTTGTTAGAGAGACGAGCTGTTTTAGATAAAGCCACTAAAGACGTTACCTCCTCGTGTACTTGGATCAAGCTTTCCTTCGAGAAAAGCTTCGTAACCTCTAAACTTCTCGGTCTTTTGATTGTGAGTCTCCATCTTGACGTCTGTCGGTAGTGCAAAGTACTCCTTCAATGCATCGAATGTGCCCTCCAATATGTCATCATCCACTCCATGATTTACTGCATAGAAGAACCCAATATCTCGACACGCGGCGCCGACTTCTCTGGCCAGCTCTTTCCTATCCTCAAGGTCGTCTGAGTATATGCGTTGAAAGTCGATCTTAGGTAGTTCGTTGAAAGTTTCTTTGGCATCGATGCCTTTGAGGACTGGTCTTCGACCAGGGACACCGCCATCGTGGTAGTGAACCCAGGTATCCACGTAGGTCTCTGTTTCCATTTCCGTTGTAGTAGTTGACATGTTTTACTGAGCGATGGCGAATCTGGTGTTCTACTAGTGCTGAGGGTCGAGTTTGTACACAACAACAAAGAATTGCAGAAAGCAGGCAAGTATATAGGGCCAGTAAGCCACACCGGCGGGACGTGCCGCAACTTTAACACATAAGCCGACACCCAGCCTGCCATGAGCCGAATGACATGTTTAGCTAACAAAAAGAAAACGGTCTGGAAGGCGAAGGCTGCGCAAAGATTCTCCCAGACCAATAGTGACAGACCACGTCGTGGAGTCAGGCGTAATTGTCGCAGCCTGAACGAACCACATTACCTATGCAGATACGGTGTGGTGGAGTGGGTGTCATCATCCCTAAGATTCCAAGGCTCACGCTCTCGGACAAGAGCGCATGCTAGGTAGGTCCATTGCCGCTCACCGGGATCACTTATCTACGAATGGACGGTGTGAAGCGGAAGAAGGCCTGGAGCTGGCATAGTACCGATGCTATGCATACAGAAGACCTCGGGAGGGTGGGTAAGTAAGGATGCTCCATGCGAACTGGCTTGTGTGCTGCGTGTTTTTCTGCCTCTTCCATATATGATACCACAATCCCAGAGATTCCATGATGAGTATTCTTGTCGACAATCTTTCCTCGTGTTCGGAGTATGCTGGCCGCTCTACGTCACTTTCTTACACCCCACCAAAGCGCGTACCTCATGTGAGCTGCTGTGAGGCATTAGCTGCAGCCACAGCATAGCGATCGGACGACCCTCCATAACGGCAAGACCCTAACAGGTGGTGTATGAGCGGCGGACTGCGTTGGTAGCTTACCGAGCCATCGGGAACCGGAGTTGAGCGCGAGTGGAGTGGGTTATTCTTATTCCACGTTTGCAGAGACGGCTCGTACGTGCATATGCTGATCTCGGCAATTGGGTTCAGACGTTTTTCGCTGGAGATTACATGGCAATGATTGAGAAGAATACTTGGAGATTGTACGTGTGCTACACGCGGGTTTGCGAGGTCTTGATGTAACCACGGGAGGACGAGGACCCGCTGTGGGTGGATGTCGCAAATCCCCCCGCATGACGCTTGCTTGTTGCCGAGGACCCTTTATGGGCCTTCCGTGGATAATAAGCGGCACTGTCCTATCAGAGCATTATCCCTTTTGAGAAAAGACAAACTGTCGGGATTGCTAGCTTTCGTGAGAAAAGCAAGTAGTAGTGTGCGAGCTCTGGTGTGCCGACGGTGGAAATGCTGTAAGAGTGATGTAATCGGGAAATGTGATGATGCGGCATACTCAAGCCACCCACGAAGTTCCAGCAGCATGTTTAGCTTGAATGGAAGCCCAACTGGCATCCTATGATATCACGGGTAAGAGCGCCTTTCTAAGAAGATCAGTACAGGAGCCTTACACATCGAAGAAACGGCCTGTCAGGCATAGCCATCAAGAAGACAATGAAGCGATTGACTAACATGTGCCAGTCGGACATTTTCCCGCGTTATAATAAGATATACCACCAACTCCTCTGCCTACTAGAAAGCTTTACACCTCCTGGGATATCATGAACCATATAAAGAAACCGAAAGCCCCGTCAGCGGCTCCAGGGCAGCTCGTGTGAACCATGTTCCACAATGTAGCATCATTCGCCGACCATGAGTCTGATCAGGCCTATTTCTTGCCCAGCTTGTTCAACAAGTCTTTGCCCTTGCCGAGCAGGCCCTTTCCGTTATCCTCGCGCTTAGAGTCCTCGCTCTTGCGCTTAGCCTCGGCACTCTTTCGTTGCGCAGGTTGTGCGTCGCCGATAATGTTTGCGGCACCTCCACGACCGTAGTGTTTGGGACCTTGGGGCTCTGGATGAGGTTTACTTTCGACGTCCTGAGCAGCGCGTGCAAGTTCAGGGTGCTGGGGATCGTTCTTCGCCATGTTGCCAGTGCCACCTCGGCCGGTGGTGTATTTGTCCGACTTGAGCGTTGGGGTGACGAGGTCCTCAGGCTTTGGGTAATTGGTAGGGTCGTCTTTTGCGATGTTGCCTTGGTACATTAGTAGTCGATCAAAAGCAGAAATTGGCAAATATTTGTAGAGCGCTTCATGAGGAGTGTTGACTGCCTGACCACATGCGGTAGTTCTTGGACGCGCATTTGCGCTACAAAGATGTGCAGGCCTAGCTGATGACCCAGGTATTGTGGATTTGCGGTTCAAGATGTGAAGGAAAGCAGGGACTCACCAGCACCTCCGCGCCCATGCGACGCAACGCGCTGGTATTCGTTTGGCCGAGTAGTCATGGTGCTCGAGTTTCTTTGAGGTAGGTTTCTGGGAATACGAAGGACAGCAGGCTACTTTTGCAGGAGCGTGTTCGGCGGCGCAAACAGTGGTGAAGTCGCGGTGTTCACTTGGCCAAGGCGGAGGAGATTGAACAAAGGCCCAAGTGATGACGCGATGGCAGTCACAACACTTCTTATATTGACCGTGCTCTTGGCTCTTCCGCGAGCAGCAAGCCAGGCGCAAGGGCAAGACTTTCAAGGACTGTGCTCCGTTTTTGCGCGCCAGCAGATCGTGTTCCCTTGAACACCATCGCGGTTAAGCACCAGTAGTCTACTCGCGCCTGGGCACGACGCGCCGACGGTGCTCTTTCTGGTCGACTAGGCGGCACGTTGCTTTCTGAGCCGTGAAAAACTCCATGCTGTGCGCGTGCGTGACTCTGTTTTTGGGTTTCTGTGACTAACGTCTAGTTGCTGCTGCGGGGTCCGCAAATCGAAGCACTATGGGCGGGAGAACGTCATCTTCGAATCCAACGACGAATTCTGCAAGTCTGTGAAGAGGGGGTCAGGTGTCGCATCGGAAGATTTGAAGGTTGCCTGGAGGCTTGCCTGCGACGCGTTCGCTCGTATATATCTTGCTCGCACCCATGGGGGAAGAAGCAAGCATGCAGGTGCATCCACGCATGTAATCCCATTATCTTTGCCAAGGCTTAGGGCAGGCGGCAGCGTGGGGTAAGTTGCAGATACGCGAATGCAAACGCCCCATCTATCTTCTTCCTCGACAATCCCATCGACTTGAACTCATCTCCAAAACTCCGATCACGTCCGCGATACGCCATATTGGATGGTTCAGCTTCTTCAAACTTCGTGGTTTGTATTCGTAAAGGCCACGCTACTATGCCACCCATTATCTATTCTATGATACATGTTGTACGGAACAAAGTCCAGTAATGCTGCAACGCAATCCCTATCTGCCTGGCTCGAACGGTACCAAAGCGATGGCCAATGCTATAGGATTGCTCCGTATTCAAGAAAAACGCCGTCTAGAATCCCAGAAAAGATATCGCTATCATGCCCATTGTACAGTCTGTTGTTGTACACAAAAAGGAAAGCCTCAAACGCTTGAAATGCAGCTGAAAGTACGAAATATTGTAACAGGTCGGCCTCGAGGTAGTAATTGAGGCGGAGGTGAAAATATGCGGTAATGATAGTCGGCTGTGCCCAAAGCCGAGAGGAGTTGTTGGCGTAGGCGTCCGTCAACTCGATCTGATCCCATTTGGAGAAGGATGATGGGATGGAACCGAGTCGTCTAGTTGAATGGAGAATTGGAGTCGTTATCTGGGTTATGTTAGACTGAGTGTGGTATTAGTCAAGAGACGGGTTACACACTGAAGTCAACTCGAAGTCTCTTAGCCGCCATCGCGTGGCTGACTGCCATCTTTTGGTGCCTTGAAAAGCATCATTGGGGAAGATAGTCTTGCGCTTGGGTTTGGCGCTCCACCGTCACGGGGTTGGGGTTCGAAGTAGGCGAGATCGTTGTTCTGTACAAGTCTCATGGTGGTTGTGGGATAGATGTATATGTGGGTTGGTCGAGATATGTGATAGATGGGCGTTGCTGAAGGTTGCGGGCTGTGAATGATATGTGGTATGCAGGCAGATCTGAAGGTTGAATTGTGATTGATGATGTTTCACACCTCAGAGAGGCGCTCTAGTATATAACTATCTACATCCTGAGGCCTGTCGTAGCCTCAACTCTTTCCAGGAACAGGCAATGACTGCCTTCTTTCAGGCTATGACGCAGAAACGGTTGAGATTAATCTGCTCCGGTGATTCAATTCCATGTCAAAAGAACCATGACTGCGCCACGAGAGCTGGAGATTGAATAGCTCATTGGGTGTGTCCTGACGATCAAGGCGACAACCAGGCTGCAATTCGTTCTAGCGTCCTTCTAGAAGGCTAACAGCCCTGTCCACCCCGAGGGTGACTCCTTTAGTCACCGCCGATTAGCAGCAGAGCCACGGTGAGGGACTCGAATTGCGGGCTAGGGCAGAATCTCCAGGCAGAAAAGCGGCCATTGGGGTCCGTAAATGGTGAACCAATGTTTGGTGCCTAGTTGGGCTGGTGAAGTTCGCGAGCACATGGTGCTTGCACAGCCGCAGTCGAAGAGCCACACCGCGGCACGGCGCACTCAAGGCACTCCAGGCATCTTTTTGCAAGTTTGAGCCCATCGATAAGTAACGGCCCCAGGTCGTGTTTTTGGTGACTCTTGTGCCCATTATCATTGACCGGAGTAAACACAGCCCGTGGCAGCATTCTCCCAATCGGTCGACGCTGTGGTGCTGCGCCTCGCACTCGCATCTTGACGATGGTGCATCTCGGACCGGCTAACAGGGCAGACGGGGGCCAGGGGAACAACTGCCGGGTTGCGAAACAAAAGCGACGCTGTTGCACTGCAACATGCTGAGGTGCTTTTTTCGATCGTGGTGACGAATGCGAAATCGGTTTCCGAAACAGAACGTATGGTGTGCCCAAAATGCAGGAGATTGGCGTTGGTGGTGGCTGATTGGTTGAGAAGGCGCAGCCTTTCTTTCATTTGTCGGACTGGGGTAGCGGCTTGCCTGTTGTGGCAGTTAGCAAAGGAACTCAATAACCATACTTTTGGGAATGACTTACGACCACCATCAAGAGGCTGGGTCTCACCAGGAATCTTGGGTCTGGAGATGGCGAACAACATGTTGCTGGATTTGGATTTGGATTGATGTGGTAGTGTTGATTGTGGTAGGGGGCGGTGTTCGGATTGGTGCAGGTGTGCTTATGAGTGGGTAGAAGTGAGACTATGTGTGAGACTTTAAGATTCACAAACGCGGCTTTGTATGGTAGCGGTGCAACAGGAGTGTCAGTACTTGTGACAGTGGACCGAATGCTGGGACATATATATTTAACTTCTGAAGTCATGGTCCTCCAGTAACTCATGATACTGACGTCTACCTTGGCCGTGTCCTCCATGATCCACGGGGCAACGGACGGGCCAGAAGGGCACCCAGTCCCCGTACGTGGCCCTTCGGTACGTATTGCAAGCACAACCAACTGGAAGTGAAGCAATTGCACATTGCTTCTCTGGGATGACTCTTGGACGGCGTCTGAAAGGGGATGGAACAAGACAGAGCTGTCATCCCCACAATTCCACGTGAAACAGCCAATCGTGCCGCCGCCTCGTCGACCCGGTGTCTCAAAGAGTCGTCGACAAGCCTGGCATCCGTGCCTGATAACATAAGCTGTCGCGCGTGTGTGAGGAAGGTCCTGGGAGACTAGAAGCTGCGGAAGCCGAACCCATTCGCTGCTTCACTCTCCACATCCCTGCGCGTCGAGGCCCGAAACCCAGCACCAACCCTTCACAACCTTTCATAAGCGGTTTCTAGACGCCTTCTGCATGCTTCGCCGAACAGCCGTTATGCCGTCATAGGGACAGCGCGTCACCGCGTCTCAGCCCATGCCCGGGCCACCAGAGCCACATGCGCTGGCCACACAAGATCACGAGGCTCTCGGATGCGGCTCCCAGACACGCTGTCACGTTCATTCGAGCCACGCCGCCAGTCCGCGCTAGGTCTGGATCGGTCGGCCCGCGTTCGGAGACGCAGGTACACACCTGGAGTGTGCTCACACTGACGTCTCAAGAGCCTTCGTCAGCCAGAGAGACAGCCAGCCAGGGTCTCCGTTTCATCCCTTTTGCGGATGACAGACTGCACAAGTGGTCGAGGCCAAGACAGGGAACTTTACGCGTCGTCGCGTCGCCCGTGGTCGCGACCGTCGCGCGCCCTCCCAGTGTGCCCGACTGCCTCACTGGCCGACTGCGCCCCGATGCCCTTCACCAATAATCAGCACACACAGTCTTCAACCACTCAGTTGCTGTTGCAATATGTCTGGGAAAGCCCTACAGGTCGCCCTGCAGTGCCCCTGAAAGCAGGACGTCTTTTGCCTGCTGAAGGACCTCTTCGCCTCTGCGTGCAAGTAATACCAAGTTACGGACAGAGCCTCCGAGGTCCTCCCAGATTGCCACTCAGCATCTCGGCTGCACTGCCAGAGCTCACAAAGTCTGAGTCGAGCACAAAGGACGGTGCAGTGGTGGTAGTCCTCCAAGCCTAGGGGCTATAACCTTTCGGGTACCACGCGCGCCTTGTCCTACAATAGCAACAAGATCTGCGACGATCTCAACTACGGAAGGCTTGGCTGGGGAGACTTTGAGTCTGTTTGAGTAATTCCAGACCAGGAGGCAGCCAGCTTGGCTGTAACTCATGATTTGCGTTGCGCTTGTAGCCAGGCATGTTGAGTGTTAAACATTAGAGAGCTTGATGTCTATTCGCGGAGACACCCATCTCGTAAATCGCGCAACTCATCCTATACGCGCACGGCCGCCATACATACGACGAGACAGAGTGCTGTTCAAAGCATACACAGTTCAGGTTGACACAACCGCTGACTGCACATGTGCACTGAGCCTCGCCTCAGGAGAAGCTCCATCTCGACGGCTTTACTTGCCTATCAGACCATCTCCATAGAATTATGCATCCTCAGGTCTTACTGCGGTGGTGGCTGCAGCCGACTCCTAGTCTCTTCCATGCCTTCAACGTGTTGTTTTGCGCTCCGGTTCGAGATCGCGTGCGCGCCCATGCTCCAGGTCATGAAGTGCAGCTATGCCTCTCACCAAGGTCTTCTCAACATGCAGAGTTGAGAGCTCTGCAGTGAATAGATTCATTTTCGACTTGTTTACGTCATGTTGTTGTAGACAGATTCTAGCTGCCGGGCGATCAATCGTTGCGACATGTTAGATCTACGAGACCCTGCCGCCAAACGCCAGCGGTCATTGCTCCACCCTTCGAATAGCCCTCGCCCCGCAGCAACAACGCGAAGCATCACTGAACCCCGATGATGGGAAATACACTCACTCGTACACAACCAACACAGTCGTTACCGTAATATCCAAACCATGACAACCAAGTCCAACTTCAAGCGGGCTGTGCCCCAGACGCAGCAGTCCGTCCTCGCGTCTTTAAGAACCACGCAGTTGGTCAACGACGATTCGAAAGCTGTACTACCAGCCGGTATGAACTCAGTGCTGTGTGGTATCGTGTGTCTGACTGGATAGCACAGAGCTCATCAATGCCATCCTCGATTACCTACCTGTCGCCGATATGTTCAGCTTCGCACGCACCTCGAGACGCATGCGCGAGATGGTGTACGATGACACCAGGTGGATACAAAGACTTAGAAGCATGGGCTGCTGGAATGAGGCCGAAGCAAAGCGTAGATTTGATGAATCGATGCGCAAGAAACTAGAGGCACAAAGAGCAGAGGAGGCCCGTAGATCTGGCGTTGCGCTCAACGGTAGCACCAACGGGATGCCCCCAGGTGACGGTATACCCGGAAAGACAAGCATGACGCTTTTTGATGCCACAATAGAGGAGGACATGCTGCGGAAGTCGCAAGAACACAGAAATAGACCACGATCTACTACATTGGACAAGGGCTTCAATGACATGACCCTGTCATCTTCCGGAACGTTGGCCCCAAGCTCGTACACTGTGGACCCGCAGGCGGCTGTGAAAGTTCTGTCAAATGTGCGTTCTATTAGAGGCATGGCACGACAAGAGTATGGGAAGGTCTACGGCGCACTGGCCCCATTTTATTATGACTTGGAGCGGTCAAGAAGCCACACGGATCCTGTACTCTTTCGGGCTTATCGCGATCCCGAACAACAGGCTCAAATGCTGGCGCAGCTCAAGATTTTTGCAAAGAGCGATTACGCACAAGGTTGGAGTCAGCGGGAGGAGAAGCTAGACACCATGACTGGCATTTTTGAAAACGCTGTGCTCAGAGAATTCGAGCAAGGCTATGCAGAGAAAGACTTCGATGGACGTATGAAGAGATTTGCTACAGTGTTGGTGGCTCTGAACGGAGGCGCGGCATGTTTAGACTCTTTTATTCACAACCACCCATTGATGTTGGAAAAGGAGAAGCTCGGTGACCCTGCAGATTGCCTCCGCAACGAGGTTCTGACGCTGGAACCATCTCATGAGTTCTTCAGAGGATTGGCGAGTGCACTCAACGAAGAAGCGGGCATCATCGACCGTGTCTTCCCTCCTGCGGTCGACGTACTGCAAACCTTTTTCGAGCGTGTTGCGGACGATGTCATTGCCGAATACATCACAACTTTGTTCGACGAGGCTCACGATATAAGCATTGAAGCGTATCTCAAAGCGGTTGCGGGGGTTTATGAGCAAGCATTGCAACTAGCAGTTTCCTTGCATCCTACCAAAGCATCCAAGCCAGATTTTGGGGAAGAGGCAATGCGCATTGTGTCTCGTTGCTTCGAGCAGCACATCGACCTTTATCTACAGGAGGAACTAGATTATTTTAAACGAAAATCGGCTGCAGAGGTCGACCTTTGGGAGAAGCGGCTGATGGAGGAAGAGCAAAGCACGGAAACTCTGTATATGGCGAACGTCAACCGGAAAGCTGTCAAACAGGACTTTTTGTCGTCGTTCAAGAAGGTGGTCATGATGCCTGTCAATGTACTCCCCACTATTGGCGGGTCGAGTGCTAGCAAGCCCTCCGAAAACATGTCTGGAGTGAATGGCAGTACTACTCTGGAGCCGACCTCAAGGATTGGTACCCCAGCTCCGGGCGATCGGTCGCCTACACCGCGAATCGAAGCTCCGACGACCGAGCTTGCCGCCAAAGCAGCAATCATGAATTCTCGGCTGGAAGGCATCCGATCGCTTTTTAGCATTGAGGTGGCTCTGAATCTGACACACATGGCTAAGTCTGGATTAGAACGAGCTGCACGATTTGTGAGACTTGGTGGTCAGTCTGGTGAAGAGGCAAAGGAGCAATCTGAGCAGATCTTCATCAACCTTGTCCAGATCCTAGGCAACCGTCATATGAAATTGGGCTTTGATAAGGCTGTCAGCCATTTAGCTGACTACAAGCCGCGAGAGGTAGCGGATCATAGTAAAGAGGGTGTTGCACCGCTAGTAGCCTTCTTGGAGCTTGTCAACGTTGGCGACTTGATCCAGCAGATGGTAGAAGTATTCTACCTCCAGGAGCTTGTCGCAGCTAACCTCACGGACCGCGACGACTTCCTCAGTCTTGCTGCCAAGGAGAAAAAGCGGTTCGAAGCCATGTTGGATGAACGGGTTGCTGCAGGTCTCAACAAGGGTATTGATGTGCTAATGGACGAAGTGGAGTATCTCTGTGGTACTACTCAACACCCGTCCGACTTCAATCCCCCTGTTGGACCCAATGGCCAGGTGCAGATGTCTGATATCGGACCTAGCCAGACGGCTACAAAGATTGTGGAGGTGGTGTCGTCACATACAAACATGCTCATCGGTAGCACGGACAAGAATGTCCTGGATGTTTTCAATCAAGAAGTGGGTGTGCGCTTGTTCACTGCTCTCTGCAAGCACTTGAAACGCCAGAGAGTTAGTGTGGATGGCGCTATCAAACTCATCAGGTACGACACATACTCTATAAGACCTACAGGCACTAATCGACTTGGACAGCGACATGAACGCTTACAATGCTTACATCGTCTCACTACGCAACAAGCCTCTCATGCAATACTTCGCCGCGCTTCGCGAACTCTCTCAGATATATCTCATCGACGCAAAGGAAGCTAAGGAGATTGCTACGATTATCGCAGACACGGATCGATATCATGGGATATTTCGAGCAGAGGAAGTATACGAGTTTGCAGAACGAAGAGCGGATTGGTACCAGATCAAGAGTGCTGTGGAGAAGCAGATGTACGGAGTGGGGTGTCTGGTCATGTGAAGAGGTTCAAGATCGTCCAAATGACGTCGACTGGAACGATTGGAAAACGAGGCTGTTGGATCCCCAACTAGTGGCATACGTAGATTACCGCTTTCGGCGAGTATGCAGCCCGCCGGTGGTGCAGACGATGCGATGCACGAACAGAAAACATGGCTTTGACATTTGTGCGTGCTTGTATGACTTGGAGAAGACGGACAAGAGTGGCTTGTTCGGTTTTCTTGTCGGGTCGAACTACGGAGATGGTCGTGGTTCCCCAGCCTCCATGGTCGGCGCCGTACCTGGAGCTAGACCGCGCCCGTGCATTCAACTTCACATCTCGTCGCGCATACTGCAACCATCCATGAACCTTAGTGCCTGTTCTCTTGCCCCGTTCATCTCCGCGACAGCGCCCAACTTGCCCTGCCATCTTTCTCTACCTTTGAGTCCCTTCCGACACAATTTAGCGTCGCTTCTCGCTGACTGGACCCCGCTACGTCGGAACTACCGTTTTGAGGCGCCCGACCCAACTCGGCTGCACCTTCGCTGGCTGTCTCTCACCTCTTGAAGGTTATACCGCAACCACTATTGCTAGTCGCCAAGTGAGAGACTGGCCACTCGCTCGCCATACGCGACACTTGATATACATCACCTACGCCTGCATCACACATCCCACTTTTGGTTCCAAGCCGTTGGTACCAGCTTGTGTTTGTTTGCACGACATAGCCACCACGGAGGTCGGAGCTGGATCTGAGCTCCGCGGTACTTGGTGGATTCGAGAGTGGTCCTCGCAGCGATCATTACCCTAGCGTGCCATCGCTAGTTGTGGGAGCTCTTGCTGTGGAGTAAGGAAACATCGCAGCCATGGCAGGTAGGTACTCACTTGAAGCCTCCTACGCGTATCTTTATATTCTAACGTGTCGCGGCAGAGCCCCTCCCCGCCGCAGTGCAAGCTTCCTACTCGGTCATCATCGACGAGATCCTACGCGCCAGCGACATCAACACCATTTCTGCAAAGCGCATACGGAAGGGTCTTCAGGAAAGAGTCGAGGATGACCTTTCGCAGCAGAAGGTTTGAAGCTAGACATGACATACGACGGCATGACCTGACATGAACAACTAGGAGCAAATCACCACGCTCATTATGCAGCGCTTCGACAAGTTCAACAACGAGCAGAACGGCGGCTCCGAGGTTTCTGAACCCATACCTACTGTCGAGAACGGCGCAAAGGCCTCCAACGACGACACCTCCGACGTCTCCCACAACAAGCGATCGCCGCGCGATGACGAGTCAGTGCTCTCTGAGGTTGAAGATGTTGCACCTCCCAAGAAGAAGGTTAAGAAAACCAAAGTCAAAGACGAGGATGACGATGCAGCTTTCGCGGCGAGATTACAGGCTGAGGAGAACGCGCGCATGGGTAGGGCGACACGCGGTGGGAATACAAAGCGGAAGGCACCTGCGCCAAAGAAGACCAAAACCAAGAAGAAGAGCTCTACCCGCATCAAAGACGAGGATGACAGCGACATCGCATCAGGGAGTGGGGGCGAGAAGAAGAGCCCAAGCCGGAAAGGTGGATTCCACGTAAGTTATTCTCCGTGACTATATATCACCATTTCGAATTGAGCTAACCACTGCCCAGAAACCTATGGCTCTTTCCCCAGCCCTTTCTGAACTCCTAGGCGAAACACAGCTCTCGCGTCCACAAACCGTCAAGAAGATTTGGGAGTACGTCAAAGAGCGCGACTTGCAAGACCCGGCCGACAAGCGCCAGATTCGATGCGACGACGCCATGCGCGCAGTCTTCAAACAGGACCGCGTTCACATGTTCACCATGAACAAGATTCTCAACCAGAATCTGTACGCCGTCGACGAAGTCATCTCCACATAGTCCTAGTCCACAGCGTACTGCGGTTTACCCCAACTTCCCTACACAATACTTCACGCATCATCGCAGCGATGAAGAAAGTAAATCTAATCTACACAACCACACACTGCATCCATAAATTGCGTCCTCTTTCACGACTATATCACGAACACTCGTATACGCGGCGGTCCTCGACGCTCAAATTCGTTTCATCATATCACATTAGTGTCTCTTGATTTTAGCAGCATGGCGCATTCACGGTGTTTCTCTGCTGGGAATTTCCAGAAGCGTGCATTTTCGGCCCGGGCTGTGTGGATATTAGGGGCTTTCCATTTTCTTGTCTTCCGCAGTTTTTCGCTACGAACGATCTGGATGAACGAAGAATGGAGCGGAGAGCAATGCTATGCATGATACAGGCAAGCGCAAACCGTTGGTTGGACTGAACGCATGGTCGCTTCCTTGGTAGTCGTTGGGTATGCCTTAATGAAATGCTCTTTTTCAAGCAGTTAGTCAACTGTCCTTGATGACATGTCGTTGTACGTGATTCGAGAAGTGATTTGAGAAGTGATTTGCAGTAGTGACAGTGATATGTGTAGCGGTACAAAGTACAGTTATACTACGTATTACGCATGGTAATCGATTCTGATAGCACGCAGACCCAGATAATCATTCACGAATAAACAAGAGGTATCCAATACCGGTACTCCAAACCCAATACAATACAACCACGGACATGACTCAAGGGCTCATGCCGAACTTTTGAGCTCATCCACAGTTCAGAACCTAAAGTCCTTCAGGGAGCTGGAGCTGGAAGTTCTCATGATCTTCCTCGAGAGGATCCGCACCATGTAGTTGGGTGTTGAAGCTATTCATCCACGCATCATCGTCCTCGTCGTCTGAGCGGGAGAGAAGCAATAGCTCCAGCTCACGCTCAACATCCTCGGCTGTGCGGCGCGGCTCCTCCTCCTCCTCTGGAGGTGTGACGAGTGTAGCGTCGGTGGCGGTAGAGCTGCAACGAGACATGGGACCACGAGATCGCATGGTACCCGTGTTGGTGCTCGCACTGCGGATGTGGGTGGAGGAGGCAGGTCGGGAAGCAGCGGAGAAAGGAGCTGGCTTGGTAACGTTGGAGAGAGGCTTTCGAGCAGCTGGAGCAGCGCGTCCGGCGCGGCCTTGAGCGTAGCCGATGGTGCTCTTGGAAGCTGCTGCAGCGGATGCTTGACGAGATGCTGTGAGCTGGGTAGGAGTCTTTGCTCCCTTCCGGCTTGCGACTAGTCCAGTGGGCACACGCGACTTTGCAGCTGCGGTTGGAGCAGCATAGCTGGGCTTCGATGGCGGAGAGAGAGCGGCAGCTGCAGATCTGGCTCGCATAGTCGATGGTCCAGTCGTTCTCGTCCTGAGCGCAGCGGGTGCCTTGGGCGCCTCCTTCTTTGGCTCCTTGATACCATAGTATTCCTTTGTCTCAGCATCGTCCTTTGCCATCTGGGCAGCGAGCACCTTCTCCATTTGCTCATCACGCTTTTTTCGACCCTGCTGTATCTCCTCCTCAAACTTGCGCTGCTCACGGGTCCTTCCGTCGTCCTCGATTGGGTTGTGGTAGGCTTGCCAGATACCGCGGACCATGTCCTGGTTGGTGATCTTGGGCATGGTCCAGTCCTTGGGAAGGAATTCGTCCATGTCATCTTGGAGCGGAATCTCCTTGGGGGGCATGTATTCAACCTCAGGCACGTCATCTTCGTCCTCTTGGGCGACTTCAGGCTGGTGGATCTTGACTTTGGGTCGGCGCATGCGAGGGCTCAGTTTCTGTGTCTTCCCAGCGGAAGAAAGAGGCGCTGGAGTTGCGAAGGCCCTAGACTTGGCGTTGGTCGTCTTCATGCCCAGCGGCGCGCGAGTTCGTGGACCTAAACACGTCAGCTGTCGGTTTGCGCAGCCTGTCGTCTCTAGTCGTACCGGCTGGCGTAACAAAGGCATTTGCGTCTATCTTGCCGCCCGTCTTGGTGGTAAAGAGGTCATTGCCCTTGCCCTTGGTGTTTCCTGCTCTGCCGACGGCATTTTCGTCGTTGAGAGGGATCTTGAATGGCGTCTTGGGGGCTTTGTTTCCGGGTGTTTTGGCGTTGAAGCCCTTGAGGCCGGCATTGAGCGACTTTCCTGCAGCGGCGGCGTGCAGATGGCGGACGGCGTTCTCCTGGTCGTTTGCTGCGAGCGTAGTCATTATGGGGGTTGCATTGAGCGAGTCGTGGGCGGCGTGGTTATTCCTATCTCGTAATGGCGATGAGGGTCGGCGATGCGCCTGTGTTTACCAATGGTTGCTAGGGCGGCGGGAAAGAGGGTCTGGGCTTTGGAAAGGGTCCGGGCGGAGGAGGTAGTCCCTTTCGGCAGCGCCTGCCCGCATTATCAGCTTGCACACCCGCTTGCAGGAGACAATTCTCAGACACCAACTACTCTCGACACTGCGCCGCTTCACATCCCTACATAGCCTGCAGCTGTCCGCCTCTCGTCACTTGTAAACACACCACAGACACCCTTCTTTACCCCGCCCTACACACGTCCAGCAGCTATGGATCAGATCAAGAAGGTGAGTCCACGCATACCCCGCCAAATCCCCTTTCTTTGGTACCCAGCTGTACCCGACGCCACAATGCACACCTGCTGTACCAAGGTAGACGCTGACCTGACCCTTTGTACAGCGCATGGAAGCTCTCCGCGTTGAGGCGGATGAGAGCAGCGCCCGCGCCGAGGAGCTCAAGGCGACTGTCAAGCGCCTCGAAGCCGAGACCACACAGAAGGAGCAGGAGATTACCTCGCTGACGCACAAGAACTCTGTGCTCGAGAGCGAGGTTGAGAAGCTTGAGGGGCAAGTCAAGATCCACAAGGACGAAGCTGGTGCAGGTGCTCAGGCTGGCACCCAAGCCGAGAGCCTCCAGCGCAAGATCCAAGTTCTCGAGGAAGAAGCTGAGGAATCGGACAGGACGATCCGCGAGCTCAACGAGAAGTACGTTCCCTTTCTTCTTTCACCGCGTTTACCGCTGCTCCTATCCACTATCTACTACCCCTGATCTGCATCCACTGACACGTCACCCCCCAGGCTCCGCCAAACCGACGTCAAGTCCGGTCACTACGAACGCAAAGTACAAGCCCTCGAGCAGTCCCGCGACCAGTGGGAAACCAAGTACGAAGAGATGGCCAAGAAATACGCCGACACCAAGAAGGAGCTCGACGACTTCGTCAAGGAGATCGGTAACATCTGATCTCGCTGTCGTCTCTCTTTTTTGCTTGTTGACTGTATTTAGTCGAGTTCTGAGTCGAGCTTCGATATCGTCCCTCTGCGGATCCCGATTTCGAGTGCGTGCGACAACATGAACGGCGATGGTAGTGGTGGAGGATGATACTGCGGCATGCGGCGGAGCTTGAAGAAGAGGCAGATTTTATATCACATTCCCCCGTACCCCCTACCTTACCCCTACATATCTGTTTTCTTTCCTGCGGCTGCTTGCTGGGCGGGCTTGTTCGCTTTAGATAATCCCTGAGCGAATATATTGGCGGTTCCTGACATGAACTGGTTTATACTGTTACTCACATGTGACTGTTAGGTTCGACAACCTTGACCAAAAAGCGGTGTACCATTAACGACCCACAGTGCTATAATGGAATAGGGCTGTCTGAGATGAATGCAGCATCACTACATACGAACGCGCCGGCATGCGCCATGTCGGCTGTGACATTCATGAAGGGGTATCATTATCTCAACTTGTGTAGCTTCACAACTCCCAAGCATTCCCCGCCCGTTTACTTCGCCGTCCTGGCCTCCTTCTGCTTCCTCTTCTTCAAGCCTTGCTTCATGCGCTCGGCCTTTCTCTCCGTCTTGGTTTCATACCTAAACTTCTTCTTCTTCTTCTTTGGCCTCTCGCTATTCTTCGGCCACGCCTTTGTCCATACCTTTTTCTTGCTCGCTGCCTCCTCCTCCGCCTTTTTCCTTTCCTCTTCTGCCTTTCTCTTCGCCGCCGCCTCTTCGTCCTCCTCTCCTGGTCTCGAGAAGCCTGCTTTAGATATTCCTACGCTTTCTATGGTGACGGTTGTGTATTTGTCTTCGTCGACGTACTCGTCTTCCTGGTTGATGGGTTCGGGTTCTTGGAAGCCTGTGAATTCTTCCTCGTCATCGTCGTCGCCGGATGTCTCGCCCGCAATGATGTCGTCCAGATCCCCATTTGCTTGTTTGACGAGTCGGTTTACTTCTTCGACGTGTTTCTCTAGGTCAACTTTGCGCTGTTCTCGGAGCTGTAGTTCAACTTTTTGTTAGCTTCAATATTGGATGAATGTCTGGGACGTATGCGCATGCGATAGCATAGATCTTGCTATCCGGTAACTTTGGGTGAAGATGGAATCGGAGCTTCGCGTACCTCACGCCTGAACCTCAGCTTTTCCTCTTTCTCTCTCTTGGCATTCTCCTCTTGTGCATGCTTTATCCGTGCAAGTTTGCGCTTGTGGAAGCCTGTGAGATATTCTTCGCGCGCCGAGAAGTCAAACTCGATCTTTTCGGGGGCTGTGACCGCAATTTTGCGTTTCTTTGATGGTGGCGCCGAATTCCTCATAGTTACAGGGTGTGCAGAGTGTAATGTTGAGTGTAGGGCGGGGTGTGGTATGGCTGGTGCTGTTGCTAGATGTTCGCAAAGCAGATGTTGGAGTTTAGGAAAATTACCTGGGCGAGCAGGGATCTTGGGAATTTAGGTGGGGCCGAGGTACTTTGGCGCTACACCGTGTAGGGATTACCATGGACCAAAGATTGTGATACATCAAGACATGATCTTAATGTCTGATTGCATTCCCAAGAGACTAGGGAGTGGAAATCATGGTCTCAAGGATCATAAAGATCGGTAAGGTTTGGTGCAATATTCAATAGCGATGTGCGCTACTCGTTACAACTTCCACCAATCTATGCATCTATCTGCGTCTTATCGCCGGTTAGGCCTATGCTCTCTTGTGACGGAGCTTGGGTGCCATTGTGCGGGCTGTCCATGCCGAGGATCTTCCTCCTCCACGACAGCGACTCCAGGTGTCTCTTTGCCTTGTGTGTTATACATAGCGCTGAGTCAACGTCCTGAAGACCAGTCTCTCCAAACATAGCCAAGACCATGAGGCCCAGGAAAGAGTGATACATGTCCGGTGGATCTCCTGTGACCTTGCCAAAACCCCCAACGAGATGCTGCGTTTTGTCCAACAACCATTTTCTGATGGGTTGCCGATCGATGATATCCAAATGACCAAGAAGTTGTAGGGGCGTCGAGGTCCAGTAGGCGTAGCATGTATCTGCTACCTTGTTGCATCTACCATTCACTCCCACCCACTCCAATTCAAAATGAATGTGGGGTCGTCCTTTCAGATTTGATTTTGCTTGTGCAGACGGGCGGGAGCTCAACTTGACAAAAGTATGCGCGTCATGACACGTTTCTGATGTATCTGTCTCGTCGTTCAAAGTATCTAAACCATCGTCCTCGTCTAGCGTCAAAGTCTGCCGTGAGACGAGCCAGTGCAGGGTTTTAGGGACGTCGGTCACTCCACGGATGAGACCGTCCGGTTTTTGGGATGGTGGTAAAGGCAGACGACCCACGAAATGCAAAGCAGCGATGGCGCAGCAGGTGAAGCCAGCGTGTGCCTCATGGAAGGGTGCTTCTGATATACCTCCGTCGTAGCACTCTGCTTGTCGAACACAGTTGACAAACTTGTCAACATCGATGTCCGGTACACCTTCGCAAGGACCCTCTAAGTCGCCTCGAAGTATCCACCGGATGGCTGTTGCCATGTAGCCGAACCTAGAGTCGTTTCCGCCATGAACAAAGTCGCCATCGCCTAGAGTCTCTCCAAAGCTGCCTTCTGGTCGTTGCATCTTGACCAGCCATGTCAGGATCTCCTTTCTCTTCACTTTCTCCAGATCGTCGCCCAGCACGACCAGCGTGAGGAGGGCAAAGAAAGTTCCAGGGATGTGGGCAGGATCCCAGTTTTTGTTCTCTTCATTTCTGAGAGGGCCGTAGTTGGAGCCTGGCCATGGGCGGAATCCTCCTTCAGGCAGCTGGCAACTGTAGACCCAATCAATGTGGCCTTGCCGCTCCTCAGCTGACAAAGCGGCGTCTAAATCTCCCAAAATGTCGAGGGCAGACACAGTGAAAAGGGCCAAAAGCATGCGGTTGGAGTCATTGCTGGTGTAGAAGTGCGGCAGCAGCGTCTTCAAGTTGCGCCGCCAGTACTTGATGTGACGAGCATAGTTGAGTTGTGTGTTGGCATCAAACGCAGCTGGAGCCATGATGGAAAGGGAAGCGTGCTGCGTGGACCCGGGAGCGTTTACCGAGCGAGATCTCGGTTCCCCTGCGAAGCTTGGATTTTGATGGCGGGGCTGACCTGGAGGGCCAAGGCGACGTATGCGTACAGTAAGACGGATGAATGGTTAGCAGAGGCAGGCTCCACGCCGAACAGACTTTGGAGTGTCTCCTGAATGCACCTGCACCCGAAACTTTGGGAAACCAGGGCTACGAGCACGTGCAGGGGCGGTCGGGCAGTGATGACGGCGCTCCGCAGCGTTCTGCCTGTGTATGTAATGGGGAGTGCAGTCGGTGGTCTTGTCACTTTGGCGGCGCGACAGCATTAGCACGGCGATGATGCATACAGTAGACGGTAGCAGGCGCGTGGCTCTAGCTCTAGTCTACTTCGTATGCAGGGGCCGCGCTTGGGGGTCGGTGAATTGCGTTGGTATTTATATCGACCGCTAAAGGCGAAATGTCGGAAGCTCGCAAGATTGGTAGGCTTGCCTAAAGGTGCCAGGGCTGTCACGACAAACGGCCACATGCAGGGGTACATGAGACATCATTCAGCTCTGCCAGTTCTGACCCAGCTGCGGTCTGCAACACCCTCCTGACGTGCCTCAGTCTCGCCCTACTCGACTTATCTCCAATTCCCCAGACGCCACCTGCACCGTCGAGTCACCCCGAGTCCCCTCTTCGCTGGTGCGACGTCACACAGGCCGCTCCGTCTGTCACTGGGCCTGCGCTTGCGTGTTCCCCAGACTTATCTTCTCCGCGCGCTCACTACGGCCGTTGAACGACCATACCCGTACCCAACTTCGTTGTTTCTTTTTGATACCCCACATTCGCCGCTCCTTGGGCGACTCTGCAAACACACGGCACCATGACGACCGGATTCGCGGCGTCCTTCTGGTCGAGCGACTATGCCGGAGGTAAGAGCTGCAGCCGCACACAACACCACCCCACTTTGGCTGACTCTCCCAGGCCTGGGCGTTCTTTTTGGGAAGCTGCAGCAGGGAGTCCAGGAAAACCAGCAGATTCTGACTGTGGCCCGCATGCGAGCTGATGCCGAGGAGGCCTATGGAAGCAGTCTGTCCGCAATTACACCAGCCACCGATCGCATAGGCGGGGGCTTCAGCAGAGATGAGGGCGCAAGCGTGCGCAAGGTGCGTCCCCACGAGACACGGCCACCGCTCCACGCTAACTGGTAACAGGCCTACGAAGGTGTGCGCACTGAGATGGAGGCAGCGGCCGCAAACCACAAGAAGATCGCATCCAACATTCGAGAGCTAGTAGTCAACCCCTTCGGCCGCTGGTGCGAGGCGCATGCCGCCCGCGTGCAAAACTCCCAGGATGATCTTCAATCGCGCATCAAGATCCACGACCGACAAGCCGATGCTGTCCGCAAGTACCGATCGCAATATTACAACAAGTGCCGGCTCGTCGAGGACTTGGAAGAGGAGGACAAGCTGGCATTCCAGGACCCCCAGAGCGAGGCCGCACAGAGCCCCAAGATGAAGGTGCCCACCATCAAGATGTCCGAGCCAGAGAACGAGGAAGAAGAGCCTATCGACCTTGGCGACGAGACCTACCAGCCAGACCAGGTCAAGAAGATCCTCACCCACATGCTGGACAACATCAAGATCGCAGAGGTCAAGGTTCCCATCCTTGGTACCTACCAGAACTGCTCAAGCGGTGCCGATATCACTGAGTACATCCAAAAGCACATGGCAGCAACCACCGTGAGCTATGCGGAGCGCATTGGTCAGGATCTCGTAGCACATGGCTTCCTGCGCTTGGTCGGCAATGTTGGCAACACTTTCGCAAACAGCTCCCGAATGAACTACCAGTGGAAGCCCAAGACGTTCCAGGTTACCGGACTGCCTGAAAAGAAGCAGCCCCTGGCACGTTCTTCCACCGCCATGTCAACTTCATCGGCCGACAGCATCGCCGTTGACTCGCCCGTCTCGACTGTTCAGGAGTATCTCCAGGGATGGAACCCACTCAACAACCAGTACCCGAACGAGACACCGGCAGAGAGGCTTCGACGGGAAGCTCACGAGTCTGACGAGCGATACAAGGCCTCCGTCAAGAAGCTTGACTCGCTGCGCTGCAACCTGGAAGAGGCTATGGTTGATCACCTCAAATTCATGGAACGTTGTGAACTAGACAGGCTGAAGGCTATCAAGGCGGTCATCTTGGATTTCTCCGGCGCCGTTAGCAACGTCATTCCTAGTCTTCAGAGCACCGTCGATAAGATGATGCTGTTCCAGGAGACAGTCCAGCCCCTGGGCGACCTCCGATACATGCTCGAGAACTACAGGACTGGACCATTCGTGCCTAGAGTCACGACCTATGAGAACTACTACAACTCGGTAGACGAGCAAACGTTCGGTGTAGACTTGGAGGCTCGGGCTCGTTCAGACAAGAAGCGTGTTCCGGTGCTCATCACAACAGTCCTCACATTCCTGGACAACCATTATCCCGACTTGGAAGGCGACGAAGCCCGCCGTGGCATCTGGCTTGTTGACGTTCCTCTGTCGCAGACCCACAACCTCCGGGCTGAAATTAACACCGGCAAGAGATTCCCTGACGAACTGCTTGAGAAGTATGATGTACCGATCGTCGCTAGTGTCCTTAAGCTTTATCTTCTGGAACTTCCTGGTATGTATCAAACCTCAATTGTTGACTCGCTAGCTAACCATATCAGACTCACTGGTTTCTTCTCACGTTTACGAGATCGTCAAGACTATCTACAGCACTACTGCCACAGATGTGTCCGAAGAGACTCGGGTCTCTGTTCTTCAATCTACTCTTGGCCAATTACGTCTCGCGAACATCGCAACGCTCGATGCCATCTGTACCCATTTCACTCGTCTCATTGAGCTGACTTCTGCCGATGAGACTTATGTTGCAGCATTGGCCAATGCACTTGCGCCATGCATTCTAAGGCCAAGGCAAGAATCGAGTTTGACAATGAACGAGCGCTATAGCTACCGTCTCGTCCGCGACCTTTTCGCACACAAGGATGCGATTTTCGGGGAGTTGAAGCGCGCAAGCACGCTCACTCACTCATCTTCAGGCGCACAGCGTCCACGCGCGATATCCACAGATGAGAGTAACCGACGAGCAAACATGGAGGAGCGCCAGCGTGCCATTGCGGCTCAGCGTTCTCCACGGGCAACATCGCCAGCACCTGGCTCACGCATCTCTGGGTCGCATCGCCGTGACAGAAGTCAAACTCGATTCCCGGTGAACACATCCTCGCCCACCGAGACTCGGAGGAGTAACGGAACAAACCGTGGTTCGCTTGAAGTACCCGGAAGTGATGATAGCCCCACCCACGAGACAACTCCTGTAACTACGAACGGTACAACAGAGGCTGCTCCTGCTCCCGCTACTGCCCCTGTTGAGCACCCAGCGCCATCAAGCACGCGAGTGCCTTTCCCACGGAAGCATGCAGGCAGCTTGACAAGGGGCAACCGGGACTCTACCGGTAGCTTGAGGAGTGATGACACGGCACCAAGAGGCGTTACGCTAGAAGACACACCTGCAGCACCACGAGGTGTTACGCTGGAAGACAAGCCCATGGATGATTAGTGGTAGACATGGTTCAGACTTCAGCAAGCATTTTCCTTCGGGAAGTGAAAGAAGGCAGCCTACACCGCCCGCCCCGCCCAGAGAGTCCCATGTATACTGGAAAGTAACGTACTGGGAAATTGGCCAAGGGCTGACCCTGAAAGAGAGTAGCAGGACGGGCAGTCGTACTGCACCTGTGGAGGAGTGAATAGCGTATTTGAACGCTGTATACATAGTCTGGGACCAATGATTTGACGGCATGCCTAATGGTGGTATGTGGAATGCAGCATGATAACTACGAGTGCAGACGGCAATTGAAATCTGATGTTTGTTCACGCTACTCTGCTTGTTGACAATGGCGGCTCGTACCTGAGGCTAACCAGGGTACCGGCACGCTAGTACTCAGCTGTCAGAAAAGCCCAGACCCCATCGTCACACTCGCATGTTGAGTTCCAAGGCGGAGCAGCATAGAATCGACATGGGGGTCAGCTGTGTGGCTGGGCATCGGCTGCCCGATCTCTGGAATATATACATGCGCTCTGTTGGCTTCCTTGGGTGCCGCTCACTTTCCGCCCATCTACTCTTCGC
Source organism: Alternaria alternata (assembly GCF_001642055.1). NCBI lineage: Eukaryota > Fungi > Ascomycota > Dothideomycetes > Pleosporales > Pleosporaceae > Alternaria > Alternaria alternata. Next base: position 791,167 of record NW_017306198.1, read on the forward strand.
TCTTGCCCCTCTTGCGGTTGCGAAGCCTCTTGCACTCCCTCGTGGTGCGCTTCGTCCCGCCCTCGATCCAACCCCACGTTGATCGTCCCACGAATCACATCGCGATCGCAATCGAAGCTTCCCACTTTTTGAGGCTTCGCCATTACCGCGTCTCATACCGGGAGTGAAGGCGCCATGTGTCTCGTCAAAGTCAAGCAGGAAGAGGACCATGTAGTCCCGTACCGCGTCGTCCAGCGGAACCGCTCTCCGCCCCGTCGCCGCGCCTCACGTCAATCGCGCGACATTGAGCGCCGTTATTCGCGCACCGAAATAGTGCACGACTCTTCTCCTAGGCCTTCAGCATCCTACGTTGCGGTGCCCTCACCCAAGCCTCTCCAGATCCCCGCACCACAGCCTGTGCCTATGTTTGTGCAGCCTCCACCACCCCCGGCGCCCATGCCGGCTCCACCTCCACCGCCTAGCCACATCTCGTCTCACCATACCCAGGCCCATTCTCACCACGGCGGCGCACACTATGTCGAAGTTTCTCCACGATCCAGCATGAGCTCTCGCTCCTCTAGCCCTGGCCGCAGCGAGTATGTGTACACTGAGCGTGAGGTTAGGCGCGAACGCGAGCGCAACTACAGTCCGGAGAACCCTCGCTACGAGCACTACAGATATGTGGAGCCTGCATCGAGCGAGAGCGATCACTACGAGAGATACCAAAGGCGGGACAGGAGCAGACAACGCAGTCGCAGCCGTGGCGGCTACGAAGAGACTAATACCAGGGTTGCGTACAGCAGGCGGTGACCGTCTGCATACGAGTAGAGAAATGTGTCATGTTTGCAGGGACTGTTATTCTGATAGCGTACGGTTCGTCTCGTGTCCTCAATTTAATCTCGAAGGATTTTTAGCATCCGTCAATAGCTGTGGTGTGGTCGCCTATAGTTTTTTCATTTCCATATTTAATTTAGCATTTCGCATTCCGCTGGCCAAATGCTCGGTGGCTATGAGGTCATTCGTGATGTTGAGCAACAGCGTACACGTCCGCGCCGCACTTGCCGAGATGTCGAGAACAAGGTCCACATGTTTAGCAGCCCAAAGGACGAGTTCCGGCTGCCGGTGTAAGCGGTGGTCAGGGAAGCCTTGTGCAGGGTCGGGCACCAGTCGAGTGGTTCACATGCTGGGTTGTGATCAGCATTGATCCAGGCCAGCATTATTCTGCAAGCTGAGAACAACCATCAAGGCACACACGTGCTTACATACCGCGCCCGCCATACCTCGCGCAAACGCTTTGACTGCTCTAGCCCATGGCAAACCCCGGGACATGATCGGAACACCCGTGCAACTCTCTTCCGCCGCTCTCTACCGCCGACCATGTCTATCCGCGTCCTAATCAAAGACTACCCACACCGCGCAATCGCCCTCGCTACCTCGACCCATGCACTCGTCCTCCGACACAGCACATCCACCACCGAACAGAGTAGCAACATCAATGCCTCGTCGACGTCGCTGGGGAGCAATGGCGCCGCCGCCGCGCGCTGCATGGTCGAATTCACTCGGCTGGAGGAGATCGACCTAGACGATTACCGGGCGCTACACTCAGTCCAAGTACACGGCACATTGGGCCTGATCACTGTAAACAGCGACGTTTTCCTGGTCGTCGTCAATGGCGCGAGCAAGGTGGCCACGGTACGGCCTGGCGAGACGGTGCAGAGGATATACTCGGTCGGCTTCTACTGCTTGACCAGCACGAGCTACGATACCCTGCTCAACGACGAAGTCAATCCCTACCCTACCGACACCATCGACGACGAAGGATACGAAATGGGCTTCGGCGGCAGGAAAGAGCAGTCGCCCATGGAACACCCGTGTCTGGCGCTCAAGAAGATACTCAGCAGCGGAACCTTCTACTACAGCTCAGACTTCGACCTCACCCGACGATTGCAAGACCGTACAACCGACGCCGCGACCGTTTCCATCGATAGTCTAGACGCTGGCTTTCTGTGGAATTCATACATGATCCAGCCGCTGGTCGACTTCAGAAGTCGCCTTGCGCCCAAGGAGAAGGAGGCTCTGGATGCTTCGGGGATCCTGACATCTGCGATCCGGGGTTTCGCCCTTACAATTACCATCCCCAAATCCTCTGCTCCCATTAGGGTACAAGACTCGGGCATGCCGTCTTCCATGACACTGATCTCCAGATTGTCGTGCAAGAGGGCAGGAACGAGGTTCAATTCGCGAGGTATCGACGATGACGGGAACGTCGCAAACTTTGTTGAAAGCGAAACAATCTATTGGGCGCCGTCCGGGGCCTGCTTCTCCTACGTGCAGGTGCGAGGAAGTGTACCCATATTCTGGGAACAGCAGGCTGGTTTGCTTCCAGGGCAGCAGAAGATCACCATCACTCGATCGCCGGAAGCCACGCAGCCGGCCTTTGACAAGCACTTCGACAATCTAGAGCTCAGCTATGGCACAGTTCATGTCGTCAATCTTCTGAGCAACGAAAAGCAGAACGAACTAGAGTTGACGCACAGATATCGCGGCCACATCAGAAACAGCCCTTTGAATCAAGGAAGCGACATCAATGACCAACAGCACGATCTCATCAAGCTCACGGAATACGATTTCCATGCTGAAACACGGGGACCAGGTGGCTATGAGATGGCTAGTATGATCGCTCAATGGATCCAAGATTCTGCCGAAGGATTTGGATATTATCTCTCGGAAGAGGTGGATGAAGTCACAAGACACAATGGAGAAAACTACGCTGTCCGCCGGACAATGAGCATATTACAACAGGAGGGTGTCTTCAGAACAAACTGCCTGGATTGCCTCGACCGGACGAATCTTGTCCAAACCATTATTAGCAAGATGGCGTTGGAGATCTTCTTAAGTCACAAGGGCCTTCGAGCTAGCCAGGACTTCTGGGTCAGACATTCAAGTATGTGGGCAGACTGTGGTGACGCTCTTTCGAAAATCTATGCAGGTACAGGAGCGTTGAAGTCCTCGTTTACGCGATCGGGAAAGATGTCGCTTGCTGGTGCTCTGGCAGACGCTCGTAAGAGCGCCACTCGAATGTACATTAACAACTTCGCGGACAAAGGGCGACAGAACACGATCGATATGTTACTTGGTAGACTGATTGGCCAGGTTCCAGTGCATCTGTACGATCCCCTCAACGACTTCGTGGTTGCGGAGCTGGCGCGACGGTCCGCAGAGTATTCGGAGACCGAGATGATCAACATCCTTGTCGGTACATTCAACTTAAACGGAAAGACAAGTGGTATTAAAAGCGATCTTTCGCCATGGCTATGCCCAGACGTCGATCCGTCACAGCAGTGCCCCGAGATAGTAGCTGTAGGGTTTCAAGAGATTGTTGAACTGAGCCCTCAGCAAATCATGTCGACGGACCCAGATAGACGCGAAGCTTGGGAGGAAGCCGTTAGGGCATGTTTGAACAACAACGCTGAGAAGCATAGAAAAGATGAATATGTCATCCTCAGAGGTGGTCAGCTAGTAGGTGCGAGTTTGTCGGTCTTTGTCCGGTCAGACTGCCTAAAGCATATCAAGAATGTTGAGGGCGCTCTCAAGAAGGTATGTCAGCATGTTTCGCTCTTCCACGTATTGGGCTAATTGGCATCCCAGACTGGCATGTCAGGTATGGCTGGCAACAAAGGAGCCGTAGCTATTCGATTTGAGTACGCCAACACTTCGGTCTGTCTGGTTACAGCACATCTTGCGGCTGGGTTTGCCAACTACGAAGAGCGTAATCGTGATTACAAGACTATCAGCCATGGTCTACGCTTCCAGAGAAATCGATCAATCGAAGACCACGATACTGTGATATGGCTTGGCGATTTCAATTACCGAATTGGTCTGAGCAATGAAAAAGTTCAAAGGTTATGTCATGTCGGTGATCTTGAGACCCTGTATGACAACGATCAGGTAGGCACTCACGCTTTGCTCGCCAGAATCATAGCTAACGTCCTGCAGCTCAATCTCCAGATGGTCGCCGGCTTAACCTTCCCATATTATTCTGAGGCTCGCATAACTTTCCCGCCAACGTACAAGTATGATCTTAACAGTAATCAATACGATACGTCCGAGAAAGCACGCATTCCCGCCTGGTGCGACCGTGTGCTTCGCAAGGGTGACAATATTCGGCAGATACATTACAACGATGCCCCACTTCGTTTCTCCGACCACCGTCCAGTCTACGCGACCTTTCAGTTATTGGTACAGCGAATCGACGAAAAGAAGAAGGATGCTGTGAAGGCGGCATTGTATCGACAAAGAAGAGAAGTTGTGGGCGATACTCATGCAGCAGGACGTCTAGGCGAAGATGAAACGGACGACGAAGATCTCTTAGGGTATGATAGTATTGAACCAGGGCTACCACCTGCAAGCTCAGACCGGAGGAAGTGGTGGCTTGACAACGGTATTTCTATCTTAATTCCTGCTATAGCTTGGATGCTCATTTTCCATAGGTTTACCGGCGAAGGCACGCGTGGAACCGCCATCTAACAATCACTTCCCAAATCCAAACCGACCGAGCAACCCATTCACTCCTAGCCCAGAACCAGAATGGGTAGATGTCAAGCACATGCCGAACAGTCGCAGACCTGAGCCACCACCAGCACGCGGCTCACAAAGATCACGCACAGTTGATTTTGACGGTCCCTCGACAAGTTTACCGCCAACGCAGAAGCCAGCAGCCCGCAAGATGATTGCGCCGTTGTACCCAGGCCATGCCAATCAAATACTTGGCTCAGACGGTGCGCGAGACTCGCTCAGCGATCTTCGACGCAGCGGATCAAACGCTTCCACACACTCCATGCCCAGCTTACCGTACCGCGCATCAAACACGCTTCCCTCAGCTCAATCCTCAAACAAACCACAAGTCCTCCGGAAACCAGCCCCACCCCCAGTTCCTAACAAGAAACCTTCACTTCTCTCCAAGAGTCCCTCGCCGGGGCCGTCATACGCACCTCCTCCACAACGATATCGCGACGACCCTCCGGAAGAATCCAGAGCACACCTACAACCAACAGCCAGACGGTCAATGGCGCCGCCACCTAATTTAACGAGGAAACCGGTACAAAATCTTATCGATGATGATTTCGAGAAACCAGCCTTGCCACCACGCACCGGTACCGGTGGAAGCACTAGGAGTGGTGGTCGAGGAGGCAGGAGCTTGATGGATGATGAGCCGGAAGATATGCGTAGCATGGGTGGTGACTGGGAGGTTCTCAGGCCTGCGTATAGATAAAACCATAGCTCCAAAACAATATATTCCGTGCTGCTTCAGAGTATGTCTCGTTGCTGGGTTAAATGTCGCTGTAAAGACTCCTTACTTGGAGTCAGCGTGAAACAACGGGTTGCACAGTGATAGCATGCAAGAGGGGTTTTGTAACTGCCAGTCCAAGTCACGCGATGGCGCGTGCTGTCGCGTCAGGGCTAACCCAATCCCACACCTCACAAACACCACCCTCGGGCCACGAACACCAACAACGCGATCGGACATGCAATACATGCGCATAGTTCAGTATGAAGAGGAAAGGCAGTGCTCAAAGCGGTGGAGAAACCTGCAAGAAAGCAAGACGCGATGTGGACCGATCCTTCACCAACGCTACTCATCCAGTCCTACAACGTCTCTATCCAGAGGTGCTTACCCTGCGCCAATATTTGCTATCTAAACTACCAAGCACATCGAAAAATAGACAGCGAAAGATCTCGCAGCTTGGACGTACAACATCCGCCCAGGGCATAAGTCAGAATCATCTCGATACCGCCGTAGTACAGTTGCTCGATTCAACATTAGTGTGCACTTCCAGTGTGAACGCAGACACAGGTGCTCATACGTGTTTCAAAGAAGAGCGGGAAAAGGACATCAGAGCATTTACCCAACAGCGCTCACAGAGTACTCCTGGCAGCACCTTCAATCCTGGATACTATATGCAATCTGAGGTAGGTCGTGGCATGTATCACATGCTTCCAGGATTGCGCTTATGGAATGACTACTGAGTGAATACAGATTGTCGATTTCGTGATATGGCGCTTATTCAAACGCTCAACAGCTCACAAGCCAACGCACCTGCTCTGTCATGGATTTCAAAGAACTGGAACCACCCGCCGTGAACAGGGTAATAATGGGAATCCGAGTTCTTCAATTCCTAATCTGCAAGAGCGTCAACCCAACAGCTACAGGCAGACTTTGAAAGAGCCAGTATGGTGTCGATTGCACGCATTACTCGGTCAGGGCGGCGATCGCATCATCATAGACATGCTTCTGGAGTCCTCTATCTTCATTCCTCTTAATGCAGATATGGGCAACTACTACCAATTGTCCGGAATGCCCATTTCTGAGATAAAATCGGATGGATTTCAGAAGAGCAACACCGTAAGAGTCGATGTGGGTTACGAAGCCGTCAATAATCCCTCACGTGTCAAGAGCGAATGTAAAACAGCAGGTACAATCACGTTTGTGCGGAGTCGCATGTTATATGCGAAAGCGGCCCTGAATGCCAAAGGTGGTGTAAGGTTTGGCATGCGCCACATTCGTGCGTTCTCTACTATCCTTCGGATGCTTCAATTACCTGACTTGGCTGGTAGATGTTCTCAATCGTTTTCCTAGCCGGGAAGATAAGCAACAGACGATACACATCATGCGGTATATCTTTCCCCGTCAATTCGGCTTGCACAATGTCTTCACCTCCAAGGTAGATCCGCGTGAGACCGCCATGCCGTTCATGGACTACACACTGCGCGAGAAAGACATATACAGTAGAATGTGCCGGGAGTTGGGTAGCGAAGCTACCAATGCTGAGAAGATAGTCAAATGGAAACAGCGAACGCCCAAGAGGCTCCGAGGTGACGCTGTCAGGTTGGTTGAGAAACTTCGAGTGCGGAACCAGCGGTGTTCGTACATGGAAATGCTTCGTCATTACGCTCCAATCGAGGTACGTACTGACTGATCTGTGTTTTGAGAAATCATGCTAACTCAGGCAGGGGATGCCTTTGTCAACGAAGCCAGAATGGAGGAAGAGCGTTATTCAGCCGGTCGTAAAGACAACTAATTGTGAAAAGAAGAGTCAGTATACGTCCGAAACTCGCACCGTTCAGCAAACATGTTTCACAGATCTTGCGTGTCCAGCGGCACACGTCTCAGCTTTTTGTCGTGCAGTCATCTCTAAGGTCATACCCGAAGGCTTCTGGGGTAACGAACACAACAAAAGCAATCTCATGTATTGGGTAGACCAGTTCATAGAGCTTCGAAGATTTGAGTCGGTCAATTTGCATCAGGTCACACAGAACATACAGGTCTGTACTCTTCTACCTGAATATTGAATTGTGCTGACGGATCCCAGATCACGAAAATAGCCTGGCTGCGCCCACCCGGCCACAACGACGACACAAAAATTTCCAATTCCGACATGAGCAAACGCACAGAGATGTTTCTTGAGTTCGTCTACTGGCTCTTTGACTCTTTCCTCATCCCTCTGGTTCGCACGAACTTCCATGTAACCGAATCCAACGCACACCGGAACAGGCTTTTCTACTTCCGCCATGATGTCTGGCGACTATTGGCAGAGCCTGCTCTGTTGGAGCTGCGTACGAACATGTTTGAAGAAATGCCAACGGAAAGCACGGAAAGACTGCTATCTGCACGTCAGCTCGGCTTCAGTAACATTCGTCTTCTTCCTAAGAGGCAAGGCTTCCGGACTATCATGAACCTGAAGAGAAGACAGCAAGTAATGCGGTATGGGACTACGATGCTTGGTCGAAGTATAAACGCGGTGATGACACCGGCTTTCAATGCGATCACTTATGAGAAGGTCAGTATATTGCTAAAGTTGACGACATTGTCGGCGCTAACCAGATGTAGTCACTACGGCCCGAACAATTTGGCTGCTCACTGTTCTCTGTCGGGGATATGTTTCCCAGGCTTGCATCTTTTAAGGCTTCATTGCGACAACGGGGACTTGGCGACACTCGGCTTTATTTTGCCAAAGTTGACGTGCAGGCTTGCTTCGATACCATACCGCAGTCACGCTTACTGCGTATGATCGACAGTCTCATGTCGATCCAAGCTTACAAGACGGGCAAACATGTGGAGATATCTCCTCTTCCCCCTCTACAACGCCTTGATGGTAAACATGTGGATCCAATGCCACTGAAAAAGTACATTCCGCACACTGATGCAGCAACGGATATAACCCCTTTCAATCAACTGGTGCAAGATAGGCTGGCAGGCAAAAAGGCCAACACTATCTTTGTCAACACCGACTTACAACGGCATGAGACTAAAGATGATTTGATGCAGCTCCTGCAGGAGCACATAGAGAGAAATGTTGTCAAGATCGGGAAGCGCTTCTATCGCCAGAAGACGGGCATACCCCAAGGGTCTGTTCTGTCGAGCATCCTGTGCAACTTCTTCTATGCTCAGCTAGAACGCGATGTCCTCGGATTCGCACTTGATGACGACTCTTTGCTACTTCGTCTGCTTGATGACTTTCTTCTGATCAGTATCAACGAAGAGTACGCGCGGCGCTTCGTACGTGTCATGCACAATGACCATCCAGAATACGGCGTAGTAATCAAGCCTTCAAAGTCATTGGCGAACTTTGACGTGATGACAGAGGAGGGGACCCGGATATCAACAAGCGGCTCAGATGGCAAATTCCCGTATTGCGGCGTCTGCATTGATACAACGACGTTGGAGATCAGCAAGAAGACAGAGCGCCCTACAAAGACCGGTACGTCGCATTGGATGTATATTTTTGATTGATGACCGTCAAGGGCTAATTAGTCCAGGTGTTGAGGACTCTTTGACTGTAGATCTGACCAAAATGCCCGGCCAAACGTTCCATCGCAAAGCTCTCAAGTAAGTCAATACCCGGTATACAGGTCCGGCCAATCAGGCTAGGGACGGGAAATAAAAGTCCAATATTTTGCTGATATTTGATAGCGCTTTTAAAATCCAGCTTAAAGCTATGTTGATCGATCAATCGTTGAACAGCGTGGCAACGGTACTAGCGAACCTGCATCAAAGCTTTGTTGAAGCGGCGGTGAGGTGCCTCGAGTACGCACGCGCATTATCCAAAGTGCGGACGACGTGTTCGAATCTGCTTATCAGTACGTCTAAACTTTCCTATTTGAAGTGTTGAAGTCCAAATCCATCAAGATGCGCATGCAGGGCTGCCCAGTAAGAGGCAGCGCGTGGAATGGATGATGGTCAGATAACACAAAAGCGAGCACAGTTTGCGCCACGGACGATCGTGATTGCGCTCGGTTACGCTAGCGAGGGAAATTGCTGACAAGGGAACTGCAGAGACGGTAGATAATATGATTGCGCTAGCCTATGTGATGCTACAGCGCCGTTCGCGATGGCGCGGCAGCAGAGAGGCAGAGATTGCGCAGGGCGTCATTTCGCGACGGCAGCTTCAGTGGTAAGTGTGGCTAAGCTTCCATGTCGTACAAGTTATGCGGGTGGATGCACGATCTGCGATTTGGCTAGATCGACTCCACGGTTTGGAGGATGACATGGCGGGGCTCGTATTTACCTGTTTCCAACGAGGGCTAATTTAGAGGGATAGGCTGGCTTGTAAAGCTTTTCAGACGGTGTTTCAGCGCAGGCAGACACAGCACCGCGCGCTACTAGCCTGGCTGAAAGGGTCTCTGTCGGCTTGTTGCATTTCTGACATGGCAGAGAGACAGATGCTGGAGGAGGCAATTACTTGGCATTGAAAGCTTAATGCACTAATCCAGTGGAGTGAAGAAAGAAGTTGCAGGATAGGCTTTCAAGACGATGTTGGGAGAGGTGACGGATCAGGAACTCGGGAAGAAGCAACCTAAGGATCTGTGCCGGGGGCCCACGCAGCGCCCACGTTTAGCGGCGGCATGTGGGCGCGACTGCAAGCCTTGGGCCTTGGCTGCAGCAGCTTCGGGAGTGACGGATGGACTGCAGAGAGGATGATGTCGTTATTCGTCTTTTCTTGCATGTTGGAACGCTATGCTATTGAAGCAAAGCACGGTAGTGTAGAGACGGGTCGTTACTTGGGCCTGATAAGCATGGAGCCCAGCAGATGATTGGCCGGCAAGAAGTGGTATCGTGATGTCAAGCGTAGATGCGACGGCTGGGACACCAACCCCCATCCCAATCAAGCCGGGGTCAACTATGCAGGCTTCCAACAGCTGGACAGCTTCGTAAAACGCGTTGCTAGGTGCATTGAACAAGGGCCGGCTGGGGAAGCATACTTGCCTCAGTCCTCCCCGTATTCGTTTTTGTGGTTTCAAGCAACATCTGGCATATCGCCAGAGATTCTCACCCTTTGTCCCCATGCCAGTTCCCATTCCCAACATAGACTCGTCCGCTGCTTGCAATTAAACTCGTCCAAGGCACTCTGCGCCGCTGACGGGTCCAGAGCACTGCGAGGCCCACCATTGGAGTCCATCCCTGTCCCCCGACATCAGGGGTTAGCGCAAGTTCCGCAAATTGCGTCGCCAAATCGACGAAGATGCCGGCGGTGCAACATCAACAGCGACTGCCTCCTGTCTACGAAGCTGGAGACGACGACTTTTCCGACGCCGACGTGCACTACATCTCGCAGGACAAGTCGCTGTATATTATTTCCGGGCAAAGCTATGTGCCTGCCTTGATCAAAGCCCCTTGCGAGCGCGACGATAGCTGCGCAACCCAACAGCGACTTCCTCACCGCATTGGCATACCACTACGCCTCTCCACCCAGCGAAGACCGCCCCGACCGCTCATGGCCACCCTCACCTACGCCCAAGATGCCCAGCAAACGTTTGGCGCTCCGCCTGGCAGCCCGCCGGACCTCACAAACTCAAAGTCGTCCAAGTCGTCCAGCATCCACTCGTCCACCCTCCTAGACTTCATGGGCACGACGGAGAACCTGTCGCACTTTGAGGACATCAACCTGGACGAAGCATCAGGTGGGCCCTCCTCCTTCCCCATGCCTGCGAGCCCGTCTAATCGCATCCTCTTTGAAGCCCCGCGAGCCTCGCTTTCCAACAGGAGCCTCCCGCATTCCCACTCGGCCCACTCCTTCCGCGACCTGACCGGCGCAACCAAGCCAAAGTACCCGAGCTTGAAGGGCCCCGTCAACCATGCCGTGCGACAACAGGCCCAGCTCTCCGCCCCAGGCAAGCAACAGGCCAGGAGAGGCTTCACTTCGCCCTCTGTCCCATCCCTCTCGAGCCTGAGCCTCGCCGCCCCTCAACGCTCCTCCCGATCACCATCCCCATCCAACACGCACAAATCTGCTTCAGCCCCGCGCACCCTGTCTCGCAAAAGCTCTCGGAACGAGGTTTTGCCGTCGCCCGGTTTGGGCTCGAGGAGGGCGTCGTGGCAGGACTCAAAAAGAAAAACTGTAAAGGAAAGGGAGGCTGAGTGCGACGATGAAGACGATGAGCTTCCCGAGGATGCTGTCATTTGGAATATCCCCATCTCGCCACGTCCCACCATGGATCGGTCGCCCGAGTCCTGGGTTGGCGAGAGCCCGCCTTTGGCGTCACCCAACCCTGATGCCTTGGTGTCCTCGTCTTCAAGGTCGTCCAGGACTTCTCCTGCGCCTTCTGTATCGCGCGTTTCCCAGAGGACTCCTTCCCCAAACGTTTCCAGTAGAGGCGTATCTCCGCAGTCGGCGACACAGCAGAACACGTGGGTAGAGACGTACACAGCACTAGACACAGATGCCAAGTTTCTCACCGGAAAACTGGAAGAATTCCAATCTGAGAAGGAGCGAAAGCAAGAAATTTCGAGACAACAGCCCGGTCTTACACGATCAGCATCCTTAAGTCAGCCAGAACCCAAGAGCAAAAAGCCGGCACTCCCACCCGTCCGCAAGAGCGATCCTCTGATCGATCCTTTTCAGCCATCGGTTGAGAAGCAAAAGTATCTCTCGCGGACCCGACCTTCATGGCTTCCTCCCAAGAACCCCAAGGAAGAGAAGAAGCACCTCAAGGAGTACCAGCGCATGTTGGCTCGCATCGAGGAAGCTGGTAAGTCATTTATGCCTTCAAATTGAGACCTAGAGAATCACATGACTAACAGTCGCAGAACGTCTCGAGGCTCAACGCGCCCAAGAAGAGGCCATAGCTCGTGAAAAGGCCTCTCGCATCAAGGCAGAGTATTGGTCGAGCTTACTGTTACCAAATTGGGCCACTGAGATGACAAATCCAGAACTTCGCGCCTCACACAGGAAGATGTGGTGGAACGGAATCCCACCACGGTTGCGAGGCCAGGTTTGGCAGATGGCAATCGGAAATGATCTCGAGGTCACGGAAGCAACGTATAACATTGCCTTGGAGAAAGCACGCAAGGAAGTCAAGACGCATGGTCACGAAGCGCTCGGAGGCCGTTATGTCTACATTGTCGAAAGCACCCAGGCCGTGTTCCCGGTCCTCAAGATGTTCTCCGCACGGACATCACAGGAGGCAGAGGACGAGCAACCGCTACATCGAGACCTTGTCGATGTATGCCTAGCTTACTCGATGTACCGCCCAGACATCCCGCACTCAAAGTTCGACATACATCACATCGCCGCATTGCTCCTGTTGAACCAAGGCGCGCCGCAAGCCTTCATCACTCTGTGCAACCTGCTCAACCGTCCTTTACCTCTGTCTTTCCTCATCCACGATCAAAACGCCATACATGCCGCCTACTCCACAACCCTTCACGTTCTGTCGAAGAAAGCACCCAGTTTGGCACAACGATTAGAGACGCTGCGAGTCGAACCCAGAGACTACCTCTTCCACACACTCGGCTCCTTGTTCTGCGGTCGTCTGGGTGTCGAACATGCTGCGCGCATCATGGACATATACACGATCGAGGGCGACAAGAACCTTCCGCGGGCTGCAGTCGCCATACTTAGTATACTAGAAGGCAGCTGTATGGAAGGTGACGCGGCGCAAGTTGCGAAGATACTGCGGGAAAAGAAGATTGACCTTGATGTCGACGACTTCATGACCAAAGTTTTCGAGGCGGGCAAGAGCTCGTAGTGTAACATCGCTAGTGCTGGTTGCTGTAGTGGTCACTAGTAGCAATCAGAAAGTATTAATATCGCATTGTACAGCTGAAGGAATAATGGTATAATCAACAGAAAGGAAAGGAGACGGGACAGAGAGACAGAGGACAGAAAAAGGTCGATGATATACGAAGACTCATGCAGCGCGATTTTGAGCTGAACACATCACTGGTTAATCCCTTTCTTTGCATACAATGGCGTTCTCGATTTCCTTGCGTTCTGCATACATGGAGTTTTGCTATCAGCATCAAAGGCCTGTTCGCCATACAAACAATTTCCTAACCATCTTGTATATACAACGTAACTCTTAGATCTTGGAGGAAAGCGAAAGCCCAATGGTGAGCAGATGAGGTAGAGAATATATTACCATCAAGCAAAGCCCAGTTCCCATGTGTTTATTTTCATATAAACACGCAACCGGATATCTAACTCAACTTACCCCTCACTGACATATTGGCCTAATGGTGGGGTGAGTCTGTCTTAGTGACAACGGCAACGGCAACGAACGGGAGGCGTTATCGTTTGCCATGGCGCAGCTGAGGTGGAAAAGGGAGTACGGGAGCTAGTTTTTTTGGCCTTCGTATACAACGGTGCGGCAGGGGCGCAGTCAATAGTATGCAGCCATTTCCGGAGACGTGCTAAAGGGTCTAGGTGTCCTTGTCTTTCTCAGCTCAGCCCTTTGCTGTGTCTTGGGGGAGATAAGAACAGGAACAACGTTGTTCGCGATTGGGACTAGCGTCGTATCCGCTTGATGTCACATATCTGGATAGGCAACCACGACCTCAACATCCACCCGCAAACCACAAGTCTTTTCGTGTATACACGTACCCCTTTCCATACCAGATGGTCGTGGGAGACAACAATCGACTTCTTTCTCTATCCAAAAATTGACGGTGCTCCATCTACGCTCGTTAGTCCAAGCTTGCGTCTCATAAACTAGGTACATGAGAAGCTTCGCTCACATTACATGTATACATGTAGGCAGTGAAGACTAGACATGACTGCTGTATATTCCAAAAGCTAGTAAGTATAGTTGAACACGTTCCCTAAGCCCTTTTACTAGCAAAGATGATGCGACGTCCCTCATGGATTAATCTCCCACGAGTGCGCCTTCCCAGATACTTCGCAGCAGATAACCCGAACACGTGGTTTTGGTGTGCGAAAACTTACTCCCTGAGCTATTGCAGGGCATTTTCGATAGTCTTTATAGGTTGAGGATCAGTTCGCTGACTTGAAAGCAGGATCGTTGTTATGAGCTTTGTTGTCTCAAGCTGTTTTGCAGGATGTGGTGTCACCGCGTTACTTCGGCGTGTGATAATGTCTTCCTGCTAGATGAATTCAATTCAGTCTAGACTGCCTTGAGTATCTTGCAACGAGATGGTGCCGTCCTGGACAACATCATCCTAGCCCGTTACTTTTCTCTCGACACCTTGTCAAATTGTCTGACAACTTCTCTGTTCTTAGTCACGGCTCCCAGTAGGGTACGTATGCACTCCGAATGAGAAGCAAGCACTTGATCAAGTTCTGGTGTGAGCCTATTTGAGCAGTGGATAAAATCATGGAACGATGTGAGTTAGGACTATCAGGGCCGTGGTTGTACAGGTCATGGAGTACCTGAACTGCCGTCGACGGCCTCTGACATGGAACATGTAGTTTCACATTTAATAATACTCATTGTACAAGAATCGGTATTTACTCGCTCACATTCTCATACCATATCAACCCCGCTTCTCCTTGTTTTCCGCCGCCCTTCTCTTGGCTCGTACTTCTGCCTTTCTTCTCTCTCCACCATCGACCTTGTGTCCCCTCCTTACTTCCCAGATGCCCTCTTGCAGTCGTATCCGTGCTCGTAGACCTCCACTTCCCTTGACTGGCTCCACAAAGCTGCCCTTGATCGTCTTGGCGTCCTTTACAATAACGCCTTGTACCTTGGGTAATGTCTCAACGGGTTCGACTGGCGCTTCGGCGCCGACTGGTACATTGACAACCAGTTTCCTCGTTCCTGGGTCATGTGTGGCTGTTGCAGCCGCAGAGCGAGGACTTATGGTGTTGCCGAGTTGTGGATTTGGCGGTACTGGTGCTTCTACAACCTTGAGTTCTGCCACTCCATCTGTAACGTGCTTGCAGTCGCCTCCGATGCCATATTCACCATTCCTGTACTTCTCTCGCCACTGTAACAGGTAGCGTCTTGAGCGTGCTGGCTCTACACCAAGTTCCTTCAGTTGCGGTGATGTGAGTGTGAAGAGGGCTTCCCAGGACGGTATCTTGGTTGCGTGTGCGGAGAGGCCGCGACCGATTGCGCTGAGAAAAGCGGTATGGTCGGGAATGAATGGTATTGGCTTCGGGACAGGGCGCATAGGGATTGAGTGCTGGAGATTCCGCACGCATGTCTTGGATGCTGACACTGCGGAGGTCGCATTGAGGAGAGGGCGTCTGAGGATCATGATGGCGGCTGCTGCTACATGTTCAGCATCAATACATACATCAAGGACTGGCATACAACATACTGTGTGCGGAATTGCGTGTCGCGCAGCAAAAACCCCCAATTCGCGTTGATGTCGAAGCTGCAGTCGCCGTGATTTTCGGGAAAGCCAAGACGGCGCTAAACACCCGCAGCACGGCGGCCAGCAGCCCCACGTCACCAAGTCTCCCAGAGCTCCACAAGCTTACAGCCCAAAACACCAACTGGCAGTAGTAGAGAGTCTCCTACAGCACGCCTACCATCCCCTCCACCATGTCCGGCCCCGAAGTCCACCACCTCTTCCACCACCCCATTGCGGACCATTCCTTCTCCGCCGACCGCCAGACGCTCGCTGTAGCCCGCGAGAACAACGTCGACCTCTTCCAGAAGACGGGCAGCGGATACAAGCTCAAGGATGAGCTGACAGGCCACGACAAGACAGTCACGGGTGTCGACATTGCCCCCAACTCTGGCAAGATTGTGACGTGCTCGCAGGGTAAGCTTGGAGCTATCGGCTGGCTTGCAACAGGCAGCTAATCAATGGGACAGATCGCAATGCCTACGTTTGGGAGCCGTCACCGCAGGGATGGAAGCCTACACTGGTGCTTCTCCGCATCAACCGCGCTGCTACCTGTGTTCGCTGGGCTCCCTCCGAGACCAAGTTCGCAGTCGGTTCTGGTGCTCGCCTGATCCCCGTCTGCTACTTCGAAGAGGAGGACAACTGGTGGGTCTCCAAGCACATCAAGAAGCCCATCCGCTCCACCATCACCTGTGTATCCTGGCACCCCAACTCTGTCTTGCTCGCTGCAGGATCGACCGATGGACATGCTCGTGTACTCTCTTCCTTTGTCAAGGGCGTCGACGAGCGTCCAGAGCCCTCAGCATGGGGGGAGCGTCTACCCTTCAATACCGTGTGCGGCGAGTACCTGAACAACACTGCAGGTTGGGTCCACAGCGTTGCCTTCTCTCCGTCGGGTAACGCCCTCGCTTTCGCATCCCACGACAGCACCCTCACCGTCGTCTACCCTAGCGGTCCTGAGGAGGCCCCCCGTGCTATCCTTAGTGTCAGCACTCAAGTGCTGCCCTTCATGTCCCTAGTCTGGACCTCTGAAGCTGAAATCATTGCTGCGGGATACAACTGCGAGGCCTATCGTCTGCAGGGCGACGAGTCTGGCTGGAAGCTTGCTGGAAGCCTGGAGGCCAAGAGCCGACCTGGTCTTTCTGACCAGCGTGAGGAAAGCGCACTGAACATGTTCAGGCAGATGGATCTCAAGGGCAAGTCGGGCACGGATGACACCAAGCTCAAGACTGTCCACCAGAATACCATCAACACTATCCGTAGCTTTGAGGAGAGTGGAAGCGGTGTCACCAAGATCAGTTCTACTGGCGTGGACGGAAGGGTTGTCATCTGGACTTTGTAGGCACAGCTTTATGGACTCGAGTCATTTTGTAAACAGAAAAAATCAATTCTCTCGCACACTGTCAGCGAGAGTGGAGTGGCATCTAGGTAGCCAGGATATCAAAAACACCTTGAATAACCATACCACCTGGACCCAACTGATCTCATGGACGCGCCCGTCCAGATGCTTCTAATATCTTACATTGCCCTACACTTTTCTCGCACACAGCTAGTCTTTCATAGCAAACGTACGTGCATCCCAGTAAACGCCAGCCCTCATGTAATTCGCTTAACCAAAGCCAGGGAAACCTTGCGCATTGAAGTCAAGCGGTACAGTGGGAGCTGGAGCACCGCCGGCGGTACCCATCCCTTGCGTCGTTTGCGCATCGTTCAAAAACCAAGACCAATCCTGATCGATATCCATGGGCATGTGTTGCCATGAGAAGTTGTTCGTTGGGAGAGGGAAATTGTTCATGCTATCGTCGTTGATCTGTGAGTTGAACGTGCCTGATGCAGCAGCGCCTGTTGCCGACGCGTCGTCTGCGTTGATGTTGTTCCAATTGTAGAAGCCATCATATGAGACAAAGGGCGACGCATCGGTGAGATTGAAAGCCGAAGTACCGGTGCCAGCGGAGATGGACGTCTTTGGCGTGACATTAAGGGACTGTGTAGGTTGCGAGAAGATGTCTGATGCAGAAGACTGCGACGGCTTCTCTGACGTGGGTGTGTAGAGTTGTGCTGATGTAGCTGGTGACCTGGAGCTCACCATGCTGGGGGAGCAAGCCGGTGGCATCTTCTTGACTAACTGGCCCCCTCTCTTGATAGATATGGTACCAAAGTATGGAATGACAAAGTCGGATTGGTCGCCGCATCCCTCATGGTCGAGGCTCGTGCCTTTGAATTTGCCCAACATCTTCTCGAGGACCTGTGCGGATTGCGCGGCTACTTTGCCTCCCTTTTCGCTCGACGCGCGATGGAAGATGTCGATGCTGACCTCGATGAGGCGTACGTCTTCTTCGATATCCTTGGGCGTGGGACCGCTACTCGAAGACTGTGAGACCATGCCGAAGTTGAGAAGACCGATTATGACAAGAACTGCGGCCGTGAAACCGATAAAGTCGATGGCCTTGCACTCGTAAAGTGGCTGGATGTGTCCGGTTCGTAGAGACTGATATAACCGTAGGACTTCTCGCGAGCCGTTCAAGCATGCAGTTTTTGAGTATGAGAAGCGCGAGTTTGACGCCGCCTTGAGCATGAAGGGCAAGTGCAGGTATACACGGATCTGATGGAAGATCATCTGACCCATGATTCGCTCTCGCAATTCCGCCGCATTCGATTCCGCGTCAGCAAGTAACTCCGTGTAGTCGAGCCACGCTGGATCGAACCTCTTCCACAAGTCCTCGAGCTCTTGGTCCAGCTGTAGCGCCCAGGCAAAAGATTGCTCGGCAACTCCCTGGTTTCGATCGATGACCCTGCCTGCGAGCTGTGAGAGCTTTGTGATGCCAATCAATGGATGAATGTAAGGGCCTTCGCTAATCTCAGGCATGGTCAAGTCGCAGTGTGCATCGCTAATCCCGTACGGCAGACCCAGCAAGAGGGACAAGAAACGGTCACCATGGTACATAGCCCACCAGATGCTCTCGTGTGGAGCGGAGGATGTGCGCTTGCGATGCAGTCCCTTTTTCGTATAAGTCAATGCTGGACGACAATCTAGGAATGCATGAACTTACCATGAGCTGGGCATACATTAAGCCTTTCCGGTATGCGATCCAAGCTCTTCGTGGTTGGCCTACATCCGCGTACCACTTGGATTTCAGGATCAGACACTCTAGACCCTCCAAGCTTGCGGCATACTCGTCGTCAGACAGGAACCATCGGTCCACAGCCTCGATGTAGCGTTCGACATCGTCATCGTTCTCCGATGAGCATATACCAACCGACAAAACAACAGTAGCAATAGCTCCGATGTTTCCAGTTGTCAGAGCCTGAGCAGCAAACTGAGGGAGTGTTTGCTCAGGACCAGATGTGCCGCTGCATTTCCTCCGCCATGTCTGCCACCAGTCACTGTTGGAATTCAAAAGTTTGGTGAGTTGATCGTAAGGCGGTAGCATGGCAATGAGTGCTTGCTTGGACTTCTCTCGTTTGGCAGAATGCGCGATGGTGTTTCCAGCCGCGATGTCGTCATCGTGTCTGTTTTCCACAGTGTACCGGTCGTCAGCCGCTTGGCCGGGCCTTGGTGTTGAGCTCTGTGCAGGGCCATTGCGGGCTTTCGCTTGAGCCTCAGCATCGTTCAACTGTAGATAATAAGCTTCCAGATCGGGTTCAAAGAGTGGAAATACATACTGCATCTTCGAATACAGAGAGGATCGGTATGTGGTGACCTCGGTCCGAAGCGGCACGCTGATTATCCGGCAATCGGAATACGTTGGATGAAGCTTCTGAAGAAAGAGGAGTGGGCGGAAATGTATCCTTGTGGTAGATAGTGGGCGCTTTTGGTGATGAAGTGTCCGCTACGCTCTGACTTTGACTGCGGCTTTCTGACTTTACAGTTTTGTCTTCAAGCAACGTATCAACCAAGGCCTCCAGTCGCGATACTCGTTCACGAAGATTCTTCCTATGATCGACAATGACCTCTGGGTTGGCATGTTCTTGGTCGATGCACCTGCTGCCGCGCGCGAAGCATTCTGAGCAAACATCCGGGTTGTCGGGTTGGAAGATGCATCGGATCTTGCGGCGGCGACCTGTATTACATCAGAAAGGCTCACATTATGCTTATGATGAGACGTAGAGTGGAGATTGAGGTTGGCGTAGTGATGCACAGGCGAGACGAGAGTAACAGTGATGGATAGCAGTATGGTGAACAGTAATCATTCAACGCGAGGCAATAACTGGATCCACATACATTCGAAGCAGCTATGCGTACCCTTACGCATCTTTTTGCGTGTCGGCAACGTCTCCTCCTTTGGCATCTCGATTCGTTGTGTTCCAACCACCCAGATCGTGCGAACCTAGCTCTTACGACAAATTCGTCCGGACTCGGCTCTGCACGAGCAAACCGGATCACGGAAGTTTGATGTTATATAATCGCGTCCGCAACTCGATTCCTCCTGCGGAATAAACGGATCAGGCCGACGAGAAAGAGATAAAAGATGTCAATAGTAGCAAGAGGATAGACGTCGGCTTCTGGTGGTGATAGGGTTTCAAAGCAGAACGAGGAGGTCCGGAGGTGATTTCGTCCGTTAGGGCCGTGTATTAGGTCAGCGAAGGAAGCTGAATAATGCCGCGCAACGGCCGTCAAAGCACTACTGCTGACTACAGAATCTTATAGAAAGCCAGGCTTTCCAGGCAGCAGTTTATCCTGTGTTTTGGAGCGGACTTTCGGCGACTCGGTCGAGTCGGGGCTCCTCTAAATCCCGTTCCCCATTCGGCCAAATATGCGAGAAACGAGTGCGAATGGATTCCGGGATACATTGGAGGCTAGCCCGAGGCTGTGCTAATGCTTGTGTTGATCTCGAAACATGGAGTTTGCGGATAATACCGATATGACACGACTTGGCGATGCCCACGGATTGCACACCTGCCTGGTGCCCCGTATACGCGTATTCTACCCCGCGGGAGGCCCCGCGACCCTCGTTCCCTCGTTCATGATGGGGACCTTTGTTCGGGAGGAAATGGGCCCGCTATCAGCATCGTAGTCTGGACCCATTATGACATCGTTTTCAGGGTGCTTGCGTGGAACACGGGTCGACGCGAGCTAGCAGCCCTATGAACGGATAGTGGGCACGCATCGTCATTCCGAGCTCAGCCGCATCATACCTAAGAATACCACAATCTTGATGTTCATCTCTCCAAATCCAAAGCCCTAACCAAAAAAGACCTACCAACCTTGCTGTACAGGTTCTCGGTATTATGGTCTGATCGACAACCTTGAATGATTATTCCTGGAGTCTAGATGCGCTTGCTGCAGTCCACAAGTTCATTTGAGCAACATGTCTGCAGCACACAACCATCGTCATATGCAACATCTTCCCCCGAGCCCACCACCGTCGCCTCCATCTACACGGCAGAGAAAAAAGAAGAAGCCCGATCCTTTTGAACAACTCGCAACTACACCAATACCCTCGCTGCCCTCTTCTCCAGCAAATGAGCTTAACGACGACCAAGAACCCCTTCTGAAACGAGTAAGCCATATCGAGATGTCAACACAGTGTGAGCGATCCTAACACTCCTTCAAGATTATACTCACGCCCGTCTTGTTCACATCCTTCCTCCTCTCTCTCTTCCTCGTCAACTACCGCAATCGCGCCCGCCGAACAGAAGCACACTCACTCAGCTTCTCCCTCCTCGCGTACCTCGCTCCATCCAGCTGGCTCGATCCAGAGCCCTACCAAGATCCTGATGATTCGAAATGGGGTAGAAGGGGGACCACTGGACATGTTGAGCCCCATGACGCTATAGGTCCCCGGTCAGACGAACAAGACGATGAGAAACCGAAGAAACGGAAGAAGAGAAAGTCGTGGCATCTGCATAGAAAGATCAGGAAAGTGGCCAAGCTGGAGATAGGCGATGCGCTCGAGATGCGAGGCCGCATGATTGTTGTCATGCTTGTAGTATTGGGATTGGCTTGTGCAATACTGTGGATGGGTGTTAGGTGGGTTATCGTCTTAGCATCACAGCGGATGTATGGTGTAAAAGCCTGACCACTGGAGCGAGACAACTGCCTTCCTGTCCATGATACGTACAATGCACGAAACGCAATGAAGTATTGATCGATTCTTGGAATTGTCTGAGAATGGGAACTCTGTGCCAGAGCTACCAAAGGAAGAGGAAAAAATGCGAACTGGAGTCGTCGAGAAGCCGTTCCATCATGAGAATATGTTCATAGGCGCATCAGTCATACAAACATCCCCAACAAGTAATCCAAGAACAAATACAGTCGATCTATAAAGCTGGGTATCGCACCTTTTCAACGCCGGTAACCATCTGATCATAACTTCGAAGAAATATAGAGAACTCATTGGAAGACAGCATAAGAAAAAGGAAGTCTGCTCGTCAAGGCCTCATGGTAAAGAGGCGCGCGACGAGTCGGTCGAAGAAGTACCCCATATCCTCATCTTGCCTCTTCTCTTTGGCTTTCTTTGCCAGGTAGTTCGATGTTTCCGCCTTTTTAATTGCCTCCCGCAAATTTTGGATGAATGCATCTTCGGGTGTACCTGTCTGGTGAGACTGCATTGACTCGCCCTCCCAGTCTGGTCTGAGTCTGGCGTGGCAACCAGAGAAGCACGCGCGATAAAATTCGAGTAGTGATTTCACACCATGATCGTCGATTTCTACGTCCTCTTCAGTAGAAGGTGAGCGTGTGGCGTTGTAGCGGTTATGATATGGCAGTTTCGCAGCGTGGTAGTGAATAGACTCTACCGTCATCAGGACAGTGGTAAGAACAGCCAGAGCGATGGGCCACTCGTCGCAGTCCTTGTTCAAAAGAAGTTGCTCCAATGATGTGAGCACATCCTTCATCAAGCTAAGAGCAAGGCCGGGCATGATCGCACCAAATTGCGAACGAATAAAGCAAGGTGTAGGAGTGAGGTCCTGGGGTATATCCATCGTACTGCGGATGAGCTGCTCCAACATGGAGCTCTCTGAGCGTGATGGAAGCGTTATATCACCGCCAATGTGCACCAGCACAAGAAGCTTGAGTGCCTGGTGTAGTATGCGGTAGTGAGGGGAGCTTGCTGGAATAGATCGCGAAAAGACGTAGATATCGCGTAGGATCCTCAGCGGTGAGCAGTATAGCGGGAACGCACGGAAGTGATGCGCTACTAGTAGCGACAAGTGAGAGTCTAATGTATTCAGCAAATGGTATTGTGCATCAGCTGTTAGCACAGCCGGGAGAACGGCGTGCTTGTGCGAAGGACCGGTGTAGGGCTGTGGTGGCCAGGAGTAAATGATGTGCTCGTGCACGAGGGGATTGTCGTCGTTGAGTTGTACGGCATGTACCGAGACAGGAAACGTTGGTCCGAAGCCAAAGTTTAGAGGAAGCGTGTAGGTAGCCTCTTTTGAAATTTCGAAATTACCAGCCGGAACGAAGGATTCCAAGGGCCGAGTGGTTGGATGCCAACCTAGGCGGTCAGAGAGGAATGCCGCAGAAAGGTCAACAAGAGTATGGTCTCGACAAGGGTGGTTGACTAAATCCCCTTTGTAGTGTTCGAGACAAGCTCTGCACGGAGTACCAGGGTCACACTTTTCCTTCCGTCGTTGGCAATTCGAGCAAGCGCCAACAATCCGCATCAACGCAGCATGGCGGCGCTGCTCAGCAGTCAGGGCTCTCTTCCGCCCTTTGGGAGCCCGACCTGGCATACCCTCTGTGCTCGTGGGTGCTAATCGGTGCGTCAAAGGGTTCGGGTGATAAGACACCCAGCCATAGGAGTCAGGCGAGGGGGACGGAGTGGAGGCTTTGCGTCGAGAAAGCGATGCGCTTCTAGACAAAGCAACACCGCGAGGGTAACGTGAAGTTACTGGCGATACTGAGAGTATAGGAGGAGGTCTTCGTACTGATGCAGAGGCTGATGTTCGGTTGTTGTAGTAGGTAGGTCCAGGTGTAGCATCAGGAATGGTGATGGCTCTGCTGCGATTGTGTAGCTCATATTCGCCATCTGATCGTCGATAAGACGGCAGTGCCGAATTGTAGTTCTGCGAAAAAGAATTTGGAATGGCAATCGGCTCGACTTCTGCTCTGCCCCCATCATCTTCTGCGATCGGTTCGATGATCCGTGGCTGATCTGCCCATGTACCAAGATTCGAGAACAATCGGGAGGCTCTCACATCCAGACCACTGAAGGAATGGGAAGAGTCCGTAACATAGGGGTTGAAGACGGTTTCAGTTGTGCTCTCGAGAGAACCAGGGGTGAAGGTTTCCGGGATACGATCGTAGCGTGTATCCAAGATAGGCGAGTCGTTGATAGCACCTAACGGTGATAGGAGGCTGCTGTCGCACGCACCAAACGATCCAAAGTACTGACTATCTGCTTGGACAGCTAGCGGAGAAGTTGATATGGTGTCAAAGGACAGTGAAGTTCCATTTGCATGTTCGAACGATGACTGTCCATCTAGGATTGATGGCGGGCCGGAAACCGTATACTCGAGTGACGGAGGTTCGTCAACGACCGAAGGAGGTGCTGATACTAAATATGTAGGCTCGGACGTGTAGCTTTCCGATAGCTGGTGGCCCGCAACGTAGCTGCCTTCTTGAGCCCTTGTATAACTGGTTTCTCCTTGGAAAAGAGGGTCATACAGTTCATCGTCCCAATCAACGAGCTCCTGCCAGCTTTCGTTCAGGGAGCTGATATACGGAAAGCGAGACATTCTTCAGGTGGATCAACGGTGTTGTGTGTCAGGCTGAAGGGCAAGGAACAACCAAGAGTGGATGAAGGCCGTAAGGTTCACCCCTTCGCTGAGGGTCTCATGCGATGAGCGATGACAGCGTGTAGAGTACGGAAGCTGGAATGTTGCGCCGGAAGACGATAGCTGTCTGAGTAACACCAATTAATTTCTCCAGGCTGCAAGGTGGCCAAAGTTATATTCCACGCGCAAGTTGGGGCAATGTCAGGGTGCGGCTGACTTGACTGCCTTGCATCAGAGGCCGCCAGGGCAATTGACGAGTAGTCGTCAATGGCCTTATCACGTTGTAGCTGCTTATTAGTCAATGACTAGAACTTGCATGTAAATGGCCGCGGGCCGTTGGTGCTGGAAGCTTTGTGTCGAAGGTATGATGTCTTGGGGCTGGTCGGCAGTGCCATCTGACCATGCGCGAGTCTGCAGCGTGGCGGCCGGTCAACTCAATCTGTGGTAGCCCTGTCACCGTGCTTTGCCGGGTAGTTCTCCCCGCTGTATACTAACAAATTAACATCGAATCAGCATGGGAGACGTGAGCGACGTGCAACCTAGCGCCAGTCGGCCGGTTCGACACATCTGCGCGATTTTGGTACACCATGTCTAAGAAGGCAGGCTTCTGGAAAGACTTCGCCTCATTGTGGCTGTGAGCGGTGCGGCCAGTCGAATAATCTCCGGCCATGCACATGTTCCTCCACAATAGGTAATCGAGTAATCCACTTCCGTTGCGCAGTTCGACATCTGTTAGACGTCGCTGTGTAAGGTGTAGAAAGGACGGCTGCCTATACTGGGTATGCGGAGGCATTTCGGTATGGTAAAGCCTACGTTTGCCGAGCTGGACCAACACCTTGACCCTTTCGGATGCAGTGTCTTGCTTTCTTTCGCGCGCGATAGCAGGACTGCTACGCGGAATCCCTGACCTCGGCTATGAGGGAGCTTGTCCTTGACGCCCTCCCCCAGATTACCGTGAACACGTAGATGGGGTGATCAGGTCAAGCGAACGTCTAGCCGTGTTGAGTAAATGACACCCCTTCAGACCAACGCCCTACACATCGCCAAGCAAGAAGCAGCCTGACAAAGTGCCTTACAGCCGGCAGAGCAGCTGCGCCGTGGGCTCATCAATTTGTCCCTGCACTAGATGCTGCAGTAGTACGTGCTGGTATGCATGCACTCCACTCGTACAGATATGTAGCTAGCGAGCCTCACTCTTTCTTTGCATGTGTTTGCGGCTCTGCGCACTCACTTCCCCTTCGGCTCAAACAATACACTGACGTACTCTGCTTTGAAATCGTCAATTGCGCAGAGACAACTGCATGCCCGACTTCTCGGGTATGACACGATAGGATCCTTCAACAGCCATTTCATCAAGTCACCAAGCGAGAGCGGATGCGACTGTGTTGCAGAACTCAACATAATTATACTTGAGGACCCAACGCCGAAATGACGGAGCGGGTCCAGCCCAAAGGAGTATTAGGGCAAGTAATTTGGCCAAAAGATACCAAAGCAAGCAACGCAGACAAAGTATGGCCGTGACAGTACGTATATGCGGACAATAAGACATGCGAATATGAGATACAACAGAAGAAGCCGAATCCTAAGCAAGACATGTACAGGAACAGATACACCGAGCCCACCCGAAATAACCTTTGACTTGATGTCGGGTATCATCTAAAAGGAAGAAACGTATGGAGCAGCATGGTATCGTACAAGAGTCGACCACGAAACTACCTTTTCCCCCATTGTAGTCAGACATCGATCATGTCATCAGATCCCTGACTTGGTGTCGGATCAGAACAAGACCACGCGCGCATGCGGACGATAATGTCGAGATCCGGATCCCCGTCTAGTCACGAAGCCTCGTTAGGAGCATAGAATAGAACAATCTCGCCCCTATCATTTCTTCGGAGACGTAGATCCTTCCAGAGCTCTTTCTCGTCATCAGCCTTGGAGGGCGCGCGGGCATGGTGCTCGTGACGCTCGCGATGATACCGTTTCAGAGCCTTGTTGACACTCATGCCGCGCTCGGAGTCTGGACCCTTGGTGATGAAGGACATGAACAGTCCTGCAGGCGAAGAGATAGGTGCCACGTCTCCGGTGGGCCGCACAATCAGCTGGCCTTGGCCATCTGGCTCCGGAGAGTTTGTTGCCGAACGATGGTACTCAATGGCCTTGACCGCTTTGCTCTCGCGCGGTGGTGGCGACACAGAAGACGAGTATTGCCGACGACGGACTCGGCGAACCTCAGTTGTAGAATCCTCGCGCTTCTTCTTGGGCCTGATCTTGACGAGAGCAGTGCTAGCCTTGCGCTCTTTGCGCTCCTTATCGCGGCCCCTGTCCTTTTCCTTCTTCTCTGCTTGCTCACGAGCCTTGGTGTCAGCCTTGCGCTGCTTAGCTTGCTCCGCCTCGTATTCTCGCTGCGCGCGCATAAGAGCCTTCGAGTTACCCTGCTTGGCGCGTTTCATGGGGCTCAGAGGCGAGTTGACATAGTCACCAGAGTCATCCGGCGAAGGTGGGAACTCAGGTCGGGCAAGCAGTCTGTTCAGCCCTCCAGTGAGACCAGAGTGAAGCGTCGCGGGCGCATCTGCCATCATAGTGTCTCTTTCCTCCTGGGCGCGGACTAGCGACATATCGAGTTCACTGGGCGAATTGCGCTTGCGCTTGCGATCGGTTTTCTTCGACGTGGTTTCAACATCCGTGTCGCGCGACTTGTTCCTCGAGTGCTTTGACTTGGAGGCAGGTGTAGTGTACGAGTCGTAGCGCTCATTGGAAGGACGAACTTGCTCGTTCCCGTACGAGAAGCCGTTTTGTGCAAAGGACTCGTCGTCGTCGGGCACCTGGAACTTCATGACGTCGGCGATTGTAGGCATGTACTGCTCCTCGTATGCAGGTGGCTGACTGTCTTCAAGCATGCGCGCTTCGTTGATGGGCGCGCTCGTTCTCGGAACATTGGGTGTCGACGAGGGGTCAAGGAAATCGAAGACATTAGGAGCCTCAATAGCCTCTTGCTGGTGATAGCCTAGAGAGTGCGCCGCTGGCGGAGGAGTGGGCGCACGAGGCGGGGCATCCACGACTGCGACGGCGTTGTCATCATTGCGCGCTTCTTCGACGGATGCGTTGTGAGGAGTGATGGCTTGAGAGTTGTCGTGGTAGGCGCTGTCTCTCTTCTGTTGCGGGCCCTTCTTCTTCTCTTTGTAGAGTTTGCCCTGGTACTTTTGGTCTTCGGTTATGCAGGCCTACCATGTGTCAGTTAGCGACTGCGAAGGGTGAAAAATTGAATACGGCGCAATGCGCGACGCGGGCGCACAAGTTGCAACAGTCGCAGCGTGCTGTTCTAGCAGCAACGGGTCGCCATGTAGGGCAAGAAAGGTATGATGCGTACCGTATGAGATTTGTACGAGGTTCCTGGGAAGTGGACCATGCAGTCGAGGCAGGTAAAGGAAGCGCCATAGCATTGGTTACGATGCCCGTCAAGCTTCTTCTTTGTGAGGACGTCTCCACAGCCCTAGACCGTCACAGTAAGCCTTCAATGCATCTCCAGGGAAGGGGCCAATGGTGGGGAGAATATGGACATGGGGCTCAAGTAAGTACCTCGCAGGAGAAGGACACCATGGTGGAAAGATGAGGGTCGATAGACAAGTAGCGGTGAACAGCTGGCAGACGGTCAATGGAGGAGAGGATGAAGAGTCGGTGTATGGAGGGGGTGCCGCGTCGTTATCACCCCTCGCTGGCCCAGGTAAGGTTTCAGTTGTTTGGGATACAACAAAAGTCGTTATGGCGCTAAGTTGCTTTGGGAACAGGCCCCTGACAATGCGCGCCTCGCGACCATCCCGAAATACATCATGCGACCGCGCATCTTGCATGCAGCCTGTTAGCGCCTGCGAATAGCTGCCATCCCAAGCCACGCGCCCGCCGAACTGGTGGGCTGCCCATGGTCATCTCCTAATGGATCGCCGACCTGTAGCATCGCTTTGCCATGACGCACGACCATCACACACGGTTGGAAAGTTGGAGAGGGGCACGGTGTCGCAGGTAGAGTACTATGCTTCATTCTATCGTCCTTCTATCGGGCTTGATAAGGGCATGCTGTTTGGCGCGCATCTTGCTTGCGTGGCTCTCTTCACGACAGGGCTTCACCTGTCTGAAGGCTGATCACTGAGCAGTCATTCGCTAGGGTGTGCTTAGGGCAATCTCGAGTCCGGTTTACATCCCACCACCATCGAAGCCACTTCTCGACATGCCGTGTGAAACCTGGCTGACGAACTCTGCGATCTGCCGGGAAGGCCGGAGGAGCTCCGTCGATACCTTTCAGCTATCGTCTTGACTATTGGCTTATTGGCTCCTCTTCCAAGTCGTTAGCCATCGTTTGCGGCGTAGCAAGTACCCGCAAATAGAGATATCGTGACCATGTCGCAACCCCCTTCTGCGCAGCACAGTGTCTCGGGCATTTCGCATCTCAAGTCCGCTGTGCCGTCCAACCCCACCTTGCATGCGAATCCGTCTTACGTGTTTCAAGATGGAGTTTGGGCTCTCGTAAAGGATACATTGGCAAGTGTATCCTCTTGAGCTATGCGCTTTGCCTGGTGATCCTTCCCCTACCCTAGCGCTTCATGGTCCGGGGTCTCATGCAGCTGTGTCTTTGCTCGATGCTGTCGGCTCCTCGTCTCCACACTAGATGTTGGTGTACGCAGTCAGTTTATGTCTCATATGTAGTTCGTACAGGGATACTACTTACACCACAATCATATGCATCACCTATATCTTCACAACTGAACTCGGGCTTGCCCAGCCTCTTGTTGACGATATTGTGTACGTAGCAACCCCACATGGCGGCTGCTGTCCGCGACGATACTTGAGGAGGATACTTTGCGAGTACTTGCCCGAAGTGCTCTGCGCATTCCCCGCTGCAATTCCAGTCAGTTTGCGCATGACCTTTGTGTGCGCCACACGGTGTAAGACATACCAAGGGTACAGGCGTTGGAACAGGTGTACGTATGACCGCAGTGCCTCTTGCTCCTCGTCGGTAGGGCTTTCGGGGAAGCGAGCAAAGGTTGTGTGTAAGACTTTCCACGCGGCGCGACCGAGTTCTGCCCTGCGTTTGCTTGTCAGTCTGCCCGTGTTCTGTACATGGTGTCTGCGCAGAGGCTGTGATGCACATACTTTGCCGTCGCATTCTCCAACTTTGGCGCGATCGCATGTCCGGTGAGCACGGCTTCGCTGGTACGACCCAGCTTCTTCTCGACCGATGTTGGTGCTAGATGTGATGGCGTTACTTTGTAGGGCCCTACAAGCACGAACGAGCACAGGGCAAAGACGACTAGAGCAAGGAGAGCAAACCGGGCCCTGGGGCCACTGATGCGCATCATGGTGAAGTGTTTAGGTCAGATCTCCGAGGTGAGAAAACGAGATTTCAAGGTGGTGAGACGCGTTCCATGGTTCACTGTGGAATGCGAATGGCTGTCATCTATGGCCACGCACTCGATGCCTCAGATAGCGCCAAGCTTGCGGCTTCGAAGCATCACGCCCGAGTGGTCCCACCATGCGGGTAAATCTGCAGGTACATGTGTGCAATCGAAGCTAGTTCGCATTCGACAACGCCATTAGCATTCTCCGCGATGGGAAATCAATAAAGTGCAGTTGGTGAGCTTTTGGTACGCTGCGACGGGTGCCGGGGGATATTACCGGTCTACGTCATCCGATATCGCAGTAGGGCTGAGCTTGCTGGTCCTCCGAAAGCGTTCAAAACTTCAAAATTGCCCATTGACCAATCTGCATATTGGCTCGCGCTTCAGCACACGACACCGTAACTCACTGCAAATAACACAACCATGTCAGACTTTCCTCCTTCACCCGTCGATACCATTGGTACGTCAATCGCTGAGCGGGTTGCCGGCACGTTCCACGCAGCGCAAAGGCCCACGCTAACTCAACTACAGACTGGAGCAATGTGGGCTTCAAGATCCGAGAAGGTAAGACTTAATCCTGTTACGAATGAACTCGGCGAGTGCATAAACTGGGACATGCACGAGAAGGTATTGAGAGGGCGCCCAAAGTGTGTTTGTACTGCGTATATCCACCCCGCCGTGGAGTCACCCACCAGTACGATTTCGAACTCTTCCTAACTTTACAAAGTCGCTGGCCATGTTGAATCACACTACTCTGTTGAGACCGGCAAATGGACCCCCCCAGTCTTTGTCGAGGATCCATTCCTGCGCATCCACGGCATGGCACCCGGTCTGAATTACGGGATGCAGTGCTACGAGGGTATGAAGGCCTTCCGAGCACCAAATAACACCATAAACATCTTCAGGCCCAACAAGAATGCCGAAAGGATGCAACACTCGGCCTCTTTTATTTCCATCCCAGAGGTACCGACAGACCACTTCCTCGCCTGCTGCAGTATGGCTGTAGGAATGAACGCGGCATACGTGCCACCTCATGAGACCGGGGCGGCCATGTACATCCGACCACTGCTCTTCGGTAGCTCAGCGCAGCTTGGCCTGAACCCGCCACAGGAGTACACATTCGTAGTCTACTGTATTCCAACAGGTGTCTACCATGGATCAAACCCGGTAGATGCCGTCATCCTTGAGGACTTTGACCGCGCCGCGCCGGAGGGAACTGGATCAGCAAAGGTCGGAGGCAACTACGCTCCAGTATTGCGGCATAGCGAGAAGGCGTACAAGGCAGGCTACGGCATTACCCTGCACCTTGACAGCAAGACCAGAAGCGTCGTTGACGAGTTCTCAACGTCCGCATTCATTGGAGTGAAGAAGGATGGCGACAAGGTCAAGCTTGTTGCATCTAACAGCAAAAACGTCATCCAGAGTGTGACTGGAGACAGCGTCCTCAGGATTGCGGAATCATTTGGCTGGGAAGCCGAGTCCCGAGAGGTACTATATTCGCTTTGCAAACGTGCTACACTCAGCTAACAATTTTAGATCGCGTATGAAGAACTCAAGTCCTTCGACGAAGTCCTTGCTGCAGGAACCGCGGCGGCTCTTGTTCCCATCAAATCTATCACTCTACCATCGAAGGATGACAAGTTCACGTATGCAGAGGCACAGCAAGAACCAGGCCCAGTATGCAAGAAGCTTCTTACGACACTGAAAGGTATCCAGCAAGGAAAGATTGAAGACAAGCAGAGCTGGCTTTTCAAGGTGGAGAGGCCTGAGCAGTTTGGAAAACAAGAACAGGCAAACGGGGCCAAGATTGTCGGACAACTGCCTTGAGAGGATGGGTCGAGTGCGCTTTCCGGTCTTCACGCATGCAGAAATGACTATAGATGACCAAGGCAAGGACAAACTTGTCAAGGTTGTAAACGCAGGCCTGTACAGAAAAGACTGATGAATAATGCAATGCAAAAAGAAAACACTGCTTCAACTATATGGCCGGATTTGCTTTGTCCTATACTTAGACTTGACTGTTACAACCCAGACATCCAAGCACGGTTGAAACAGACAAGAGCAACATGATACTGGGAACGCGGAGCTCGCAATCGTGGTACACGTTTGCGATGGCTTAAAGCTGTTCGCGCCGCGAGACTTTAAGTGCCGAGGTGGCCCAGAACTATCTTGGTCGACACCCCCACACAGTCTAGCCAAAACGCATACGTCATCCCTGCTTTTCACCCGCATAATCGAGGTGCACCATTTGAGCGCGCGTCTATCCAACCGTGCAACGAGGCAGACAGACACCCAACATCCCTACCCTCTCGCATAACCACGAGGTCCGAAACCTTGGTATACCCCGCCAGTAGTTGCAGCCTCGCACAAAATTAATAGCACGCCTGTGCCACGCGATCCTACGCCGAGTCACAGCGCAAACGCCTACAGCATGCCTGGATCGTTTTCGAGAATCAGGGACAAGGCCAGGCGCCACCTGGGTGATCCTAGTCCGGATGAGGCCTATCTTTCTTGTGAGTCGGGACGCAGGGACTGTGAGAGGGTAAAAACTGACTGAGGGCAGATCATGATGTGAGGGGTGTGTATGCGTCACCTGTTCTTTGACTTGCGCTTCCATGTGCTTTTGACAACCACGACGGTAGTACTGACGGCTGCCAACAGTAACGCGAGCCGATCTAGACAGCATCAAGTCTAACGACTGGCTCACGGACAATGTGCGTACACCATTACCCCTCTGCACACCACAACTAGGGCTAACATAGACCCAAGGCCATCGCCTTCTGGCAAGAATACCTCGAACGCGAAGAGCTCAATGCCTTCCCCAAAGCCTCCATCGTCCTCCTCCGCCCCTCCATGTCCTACATGCTCATGCAATCCGCCGAGCCCCTCTCCTTGAAAGAAGTCCTCCCCAACTTCACTCACACAACACACGTCTTCCTGCCCATAAATGACAACACCGACGTCACACAAGCCGAAGGCGGCTCACATTGGTCCCTCCTTCTCGTTTCCATCATCGATGGCGTTTCATTCCACTACGACTCCATGACTCAGTCCAACGAGCGCGAAGCACGAAGCACAACCATGAAGCTGGAACAACTACTAGGAAAGCGACTGCGGTTTATCCCTATGAGTGATAGTCCGCAGCAAGAAAACGGAAGTGATTGTGGTGTGTTCGTCTGTGTGCTTATGCGGCATTTGCTGCTCAAGAGGCTGCTTCGGGCCGATGCGAGCAAGAAGGTCAGCATGAGCATGCGGGATGCACACATAAACGCAAAAGATGGACGGAGA
Organism: Alternaria alternata; assembly: GCF_001642055.1. Lineage (NCBI taxonomy): Eukaryota > Fungi > Ascomycota > Dothideomycetes > Pleosporales > Pleosporaceae > Alternaria > Alternaria alternata. Next base: position 824,137 of record NW_017306198.1, read on the forward strand.
ACTATGCTCAAGGTCATCGAAGAGAGGAGAGACGAGGGAAAGCGGAGACGCTCGTATGTTTCCGAAACATCATTGTCATTGGGAAGGAGAAGCTAACACGCGTGCAGAGGCAGTCATTCACCCTTTAGAAATCCCTCCGCCCACTCCAAGAGCCCACCACGCATAGGCGACGAACAATCGCAGGAGCGCTAGTAGCCGCTGAGATTTGCATCAGACTAATATCCCTGATTTGGCTCCATTACGTGGAGACTTTATGAGCACCTGTGTGCACGAAGGCGCTGTGCTTTGCTACGCCTGTCGCCTCGGTAATACACAAGCGAGCGTCGGATACTGTCTGAATGAGGTAGCAGGCGGAGTAGGTCATGATTTACGATTTATGTGCTTCATGTTTACGCAAATATATGAATGGTTAGCATCGGCACCGGAGTACTTTTACTGGAGACGCACATAATACATACCACGAAAAAGACGTACACAGCGAATCAGACTACGATTTTCAATACTTCGGTCTACATCAATGTTGATACCATATCAGTCACTAGCTGTTCTATGAGTGTTAACGCCATCCATGCATGACAACCAGCTCCGACCCAACTCCCAGGTTTTGCTCTCCACAAGCTAGAAGAGTGCGTACTCGATAACATGTCTCAAAGTGTTCTAGTCAAATGTAGATGGCGTCTAAATTGTCTTCTCGTCAGGCTTGGTCTCTTTGGGCTTGGTCTCTTTGGGCTTGGTCTCTTTGGGCACGAGGTTGCCCTGATCATCCCGCGGTATACGTTCCCAACCCGTCTTGAATCGCTTGTGGCTTGCATCGAAGCGAGGGAAAGGATGAGCCTCAGTATTCAGGACGATTTGATCGAGAGGAAGGAGATCGTTGGGGGAAAAGAGAAGGTACATGTACTTCAGTGTCTCAGCCTGCATTGTGTGTTAGTAAATAAATTCAGTTATTTTGATGTATAAGGGAAGGGTAAAAGCGAGGGGAGGTACTTACAAGCCAGAAACTCTCCATATTGTCTCGCGATGGAGGAGGTATCTTTGTGACATCGCCAATACTAGAGAAACCACCATTGTCCTCTACGATAGTGTGTTTGACAAAAGCTTCGAACATGTCCCAACCCCATTCGCGGTAGATGTCGTCGCCGGTTATACGCCACATGTATAGCAGAGATTCCACCGTCTCTGGTCGCTGGAGGTTGTGTGTATCAGCTGGCTTGAGGTCAAAATCGCCCTTCCAGCCTTCACCGTCGGGGATACTGGTGTCGAGCTCAGACTTGGATGCTAAGATCTCGGTGCGGTACATCTTTGGTGGGTCGTCCAGCTCGAAATACGCAATCTCAGGCGCGAGACCTGTGGCGGTTACTTTGTACATGCCCATACAAGTCTTTGTGAGCTCGCGAGCGAGGGTGATGTCTTCCTCTTGTGCTTTGCCCCAGGTGGGTAGCTTGCGCGCATCAGCGAGAGGAATGCCACCGGTTGCTGCTAGGGCGATGGTACCAGGCAGGAAACAGACTAGGTGATCCATCTTGGGGTGCAATTTCCCTTCAATTCCGTTTGGTCGCTCTCCTAACACAGTAAAGTGGCTGTTTTTCGTATAGGTGAGAAGATGCTTCTTTGCGCCGTTGAGCGACTCATTCCACATCTCTTGATAGATTGGTTCTTGCTTCTGGGTCTGGAGGTACTGCTTGATAAGGTACTCGTAGTAACTGTCACCACGACTGCCCCATCGGATCTCGTTGCCGCGGAAGGTTCCCCTGTCTGCGTAGATGAAGATAGGTAGAAGACCGTCTTTAGCACCGTTGTTGTCAACGACTTGCATCACCTTTTCAGCTACATCCCAGTAATGTTTCTCACCGGTAATGAAGGCCAAGTATTTCATCTCAAGTTGCAGAGTAGTTGCTTCAGCTGTAGAAGACGCACCACCGTCGGCGTGCGAGGCTTCGCCTTTGGCATCTCTAAGAATGACACTGGCCCACGGAACACCCGAAGGTGACTCGTACGCGCCCATGAGACGGTCTGCCAAATCGGTTGCTTTTTCCAAGAACAGGTCCTCTTCGTTCTGATTCTCGGGCTTCAGGCCCGGAAGTGTCTCTTGCAAGTAGTGCGCAGACAGCAGACCACCAAGCATGCGTATAGTCGTTTCGAAGGTATTGACATCTTGCTTCTTGTCGTAATCGAGGCTTGTTGCAATCCATTGACGCGCGTGGTTGACTTCCTTTGTCAGGTTCATAATCATGAGCGTATCGAGGGCGTCCACGATAATCCAGCCCAGGCCGTTGGGCTCTGCCATGTATCGACCCTTCTTCGAAACGGGATGGTACTCGTCGTAGCCCCAGCCGTGCTCCTCATATGCGTTCCAGCTCAATAAAAAGGCATCCTTTACTGCTTGTCTCCGCTTCTCCCAGTCAACTTTGCTCTTCTTTCCGGCAGCGCTTCCGCCCATGTTTGACAGTAAGCTCTTCCCCTTGTCCTTCTCATCTTGCACTACATCCACACTTGTCCCTCCACTTGACCATCCAAACCAGTAGAAAAGCCCGAGCACGACCAGTGCTATCAATGACATGCCCCTCTTACTCTTCAGAAAGCCTCTCCTCCCCCTCGCGCCGCCGCCGCCGCCATATCCGTATACCTTTCCTGAAGGCTTGTCCTTATACATTGGCAAGCCCTTCTCGTTTCCCGGTAGTTTGTTCCAAACATTATCTTCAAACTTGCGTTGCGCGCTCTCGAAGTTGGGTACGTTGCGCGGGATGGCGAAGGACATGTCTGAGTCCTGAATCGCCTGTTTCGTGGCCTCGACCGCCTGCTTGGTCGATTCGACGGCTTGTGAGGCTTTCTTGTTGGCGGCGTTCTGGAGGACGGCGAAGGCGGAGGGTGTCTTGAACGTTGCTTTGCTTCGGAGGTTGAATGGATCGCGTGTCAAGTTCATGAGGCGGCGCGACGCGTAGTGCTAAACAAATGATAGACCAAGCGGAGCGAGTGTAAGTTCACCCTTGCAAAGTCTGACAAGCTGTCATCTTGCTCCAAACTCGCAATGGATTCTGGAAGCAATGCTCAAAGCGCCCTCTGACTCGCCAGGTGTTCATTGCTCACCCCCGATGTATGTGGCTTGGCGCAACAGGGGTCCCGCATCGTAGAGCCATCAGCCACAGCGGAGTCCAACGGGGGAGCTCCACCCCTCTACATCTCAGCCTCTGCGACTCGCAAGCATCGCTCTTCCTCGTACTACAAGTCAGAGATACGCGTGTCCGGGCACAGGCACGCTCACAGCCACCTTCCGTAGTCTTGGGCTTATCTCTGCGCCATGGGTACTTAAGGAGTAGCTGCGATGCAGCGATTGAACATTTCAGATGCGTTTAGACAAGCTGTTCCTATGATCATCGCATACCCTGCCGTATTTACACCATTACCGCGTCTTGTCGTCATTGCTGTTTACGAGTTACGTGATGGCTTTTTACACCAAAGACGAAGCGCGCTTCCTATTCTTTGCCCTCTTTTCCTGTCTGCCCTTACATCGTTGCTTTCGGCTTGCCCGCACTTCGTCACCTACAGTAAAGAGGTCGGATACTCCCAAGATCGGAGAGTCACAGTCCAGAGAATCTTTACGGAAGAAGAAGATAGAGCGACACGATTCTCCTTCTACAACATCCATCTTACCTAGCAAAACACCATGTCAGGCGCAAGCATGAAGCGCATACAAATCACACCGGATGGCTCAGGTCCACCTACAAAACTCAACACTGACGTCCCTGCCTCTTTACCTGACGCCAAAGAGACCAGGATTCATCCCCAAAACGCCCCAGACGCTTCAACAAATGCTTCACTCTTCTTCGTCGGGACTGCCACTACAATTCTAGAGTGGGAAGGCATCCGCATTCTCACAGATCCCAACTTCCTCCATGCTGGCGACCATGTTCATCTAGGACCAGGTGTCGGTGCAACAAGACAGACCAACCCCGCGATCGATTTGGAAGAGCTACCAAGGATCGACGTGATTCTGCTTTCGCATTACCATGAAGATCACTTTGACCGAGAAGTAGAGGAGAAACTGTCAAAGGGTCTCCCAATCATCACTACGCCACACGCCAAGGAATGCTTGACAGGCAAAGGCGAAGAATCATTCAAGAACGTACATGCGCTCGACTTCTGGCACAGTTTGCTTCTCGATGTATCGCAGTCAGACCAAACAAGTGGTAGCGGTCCAAAGCCCAGCATCAAAGTCACAGGAATGCCTGGAAAGCATGTACCTCCTGGCCCGTTAAATGTTGCAAATGAGATTCTTGGCGCTGTACCGCCTACAAACGGCTGGATGGTTGAGCTCGGGTACTCCGATGGTTCCTCTAGCGACGGTAGCGATTTTGAGAATGGATACCGAATCTATATCTCTGGCGACACGCTGATGGTAGACGAGCTCAAGGAGATCCCTGAGCGGTACAAGGATCACAACATCGACTTGATGCTAGTCCATCTGGGAGGCACCACAATTCCTGGTCCCAAGATGCCGTTGCTGATGGTCACAATGGACGCAGAACAGGGCGTACAGCTGATGCAGCTTATCAACCCCGACCTCACAATCCCGATCCACTACGACGATTACGATGTTTTCCTGAGTCCCTTGGACGACTTCAAGAAGGCTGTACATGCGGCTGGATTGGATAGCAAGGTTGTGTATCTAGACCGCAAGGATCAGTACAAGTTCAACGTGAAACAAGGACAGAAGCAGCCGAAGCAATCGCTGTATTAGTAGCCATATCTGTAATGACTCGGTAACTAGCTGTTCAGCAATATTGATCATGATACATGATGATTCTTGGTGCACGTCGGAAACAAGTCGTGATTCGGAATGAAGTTTGACTTTTTTCATTCCTGGTGGTAACCCAATCTGAAGGGTTCCGTAGTTGCCATTGAACAAAATTTATCCGTTGAGACGCCGCCCGCCATGCCTTCGTGCTTCGTGCGCATCATGCGTTGATGTCCTTGCACACTTCCGTCCTCAGTTCCTTATGCGTTCGATCCGTTTATGCGGTGCGCTTGCCCTTGGGGTTCTTCTTGCCGACGTCGGTGATGGTAAGACCTGCAAATGTTAGACTCACGTCGCTGGCCACGTGTTATTGATTGTTTGTGCGTACCCGGGGGCAGACTCTGCTTGAGCTTCTCGGCCTTGTCGGTGTCCTTAAGGACGAGGGTGTAGACGTTGGTGGAGCATCGGACCTTGAACTTGATGTTGTTGACCTTCTTGTTCTTCTTTATGCGGGCGGCTGCAATACTGTCAGTCCAGATCTCTCATCACATTCTCTGCCTCGATTGTCGCAGCTTTCTGCATCTCCCGCTTCTTGTGCACAATTCCTCTTCCTACTGCGACCGCAACCTCCCCCTAACAAAATTGGTAGACGTACAGCTGGCATCCTTGCGCCTGCAGATCTCGATGAACTGCTTGATGTCGGAAACTTCGGAAGGCATCTTGACGATTTGTGTGTTGACGGGTCGTTGGAATTCGGAATCGATCGTGAAGTTCGGGAACGCAATATTGTTGTGGACTCTGGCCCCGGGGAGACCTCGCTTGAAAAGCACGGGCTACAAAGGGGCTGGCCGCAAGCGTTGCTGCTTCGGGCTTGGTGGGGTGACGACGTGTGTGGCGTAAACGAGCGAGGCAACCTTGGAATGTAGATGCGTTGCATGTGAGACAGCGCTGCCTACACTTAAATCCTACAAATCCCGCGAAATTCAGACAGATATCTCATTCAATCCCCACAACTGCGCTCAAAACTCTTCAATCTCACCTGTTCTCCTAGCCACGACTTCCACTTCCATCCTTCAGCATGCCGACTCCTATCGATCGCGCGGTGCAACAACGTGTAGGTTACTCATGGCTATCCTGGCATCTGCTATACATAGTGGGCCTTCTGCATGTTGCTTTTGTACTATACTAAGACAATTCAGGGCCCGTTCTTCGCTTTTGCTGCAGTAGTTGCTGGTGTTGCAGCATGGAGTATTTGGGGACAAGACATCTTTCCCAGTCAAGACCCTACTGGAGGTACGCAAACACACGCCCTTTAGATTGTCGAATGACTCCATTTTCGACTTTGCTAATATCGTTTTCAGACCCAGAGACATGGACACACGACCAATGCGTTACTTGGCTCAAGCACGTAAGTTCTCTCATGGCTGACACATCCGACAAGATCCACTCTAGTTCTGGCTACTGTCAAACTGCTGTGGCATTATGCAGATTATGGATGACTTCGATCATGCAGTTTTGTGCTAACACTATGGCAGAGGAATCTACACCCCTCTCCACTCGCAACGACAGCTGAACTGCTGGAGAGGATCAAGGCGAACATGAGGGTAGCAAGAGAGCGGACGCCAGGGCAATAAATCATATTAGCCGTCGCATAACTGGATAGTCCTTCAACCCAAACTATGCTCACCAGTACCTTGTGTTGGCTACTGAATACATGATGTTAAGCAATCATAAGCACTTTTCCCCTTCGCGGCATTGGTAGTCGCCTCACTAAGCATTTGTCGATCCGTTCGTGAATTCAATACCGTTGGTAGTTGCCAGCCGGGCTTTGACCAACTCCTCTGAGGTCCTCAAAAACTCCGAATCACTCCAGGCCTCATTTTTTTATACCTCAACGCCATACTCCTTCCGACGCACTTTTGTCGAACTTGCACTCAACCAGCAACCTAGTTGCTACCTTCTGCCTTCTTGAACGCCTGCAGAATCCCTATACTAGCACTGTAGTGTTCAGTCTCCTCAGCATAAGCGTTCTCCTCTTGTGTCATGATTTGATGGAGACGATCCAGCTCCTCGGCCATACGCTGCTTGTAGGGAATCATCTCTTTGTCGATCACAGCTTGTTTGTGAGCGGTATCGCTACGCTTCTTGCGCAGTTCTTCGAGCTTCTTGCGCTGATCCGCAAGCTGTCGCTCGATTGACATGGGCTTTGGGGTAGGTGAGCGCAGAAGGGTACTTGAAACTACAGGCTCAACTAAGAGTGCAGGAGGCGTCAGGACGGCCTTGGTGCGCTTTGGCTCGGACGTTGCGCTATTTGTGGTGCGTATCTGACGCTTGGTCGGTATAGCTGCGACGGGCGGGGTATCTGGCTTCTTTCCCATACTCGTGATACCACTGATTGGCGCTGGTCTCTCAACCGGCTTCTTTCCTTGCGTGATGGGCGACTGTGGAGGCTTCCTAACTGTTTCTTCCGCTGCGACCGCGGGTCTCTCTGGATGTGAGATTGCGGACTTGGCCTCGAGACCTGGAAGATTGGACAACTTCGCGATAGAGTTGGCTGCCGGCTCAGGAGGCGTAACAGCAATTTTGTCAACAACCTTATCGCCATCATTGCCAGTAGAGATAGTAGGAGCGTCTCTATCAGTCTCGAGACTGTCGAGCGCCTTCTTGACTCTTACTTTGAGGCCCGGCTTTGCGCTTCTTGCTGGAGTAGAAGGTTTGCTAGGAGACATTGGGGATGATGATGATGATCGGGACGAGGCCTCCCCGTCGTTCTTACACGGTTTTTCGCCCAATAGCAGAGGGGGTACGGGATTTAGGAATAGGGTATGCGGTTTGGGCTTCTCTTTGCTGTTCGGGTCATGAGTCATCTCCATTTCTCGCTTTAAAATGTCTTCTGAACAACCGTGTAAACACAATATTCGAGAAAGATGCCTGACAAACTCACCTTGACTTCGATAGTGGAAACGAAATATGGCCCAGGGCTCTGTGCCTGGACGTTTCGCGTCCACCTTGCGCTGTTGAAGACTTGGCTGTCTGTCCTCTAGAAGAGCAGCGTTCGTCTCGAACGACATCCTGAAAGTCGGAGGGATGACCTTGTAACTCGCCTTCTGTTCCATACTACCTGTTTGCTTATCTCCGATGCTACCTCCGACTGTGAAGTACTTTTTAACTTCACCTACATCGTGCCAAGTTCCTAGCTGTCGGGTAATGTACAGGCGCAGTTCCAAAGTTCCGATTGTCTCGGGGTCATTATTTTGTGTCGTAGCGAAACCTAGCAGTGGTGCCACGGTGATGTCGGTATCAATGATCCCCTTCGTAGTCTTGTACAGAAACTTTACTGTTTCTATCTTCCTCTTGTTCTGAAAGCTTACCGCTTTGGCTGCGTACGAGTTTGCCTTACGAAGTACTCCGTCCACGATAGTATCCCAGGCCACGGCCAGAGTCTGAGAATTGGTCAGATAAGCCTGTTGAGCATGTACAAGTAGGACTTACCGTGCCAGAGAACTGGCCTCTGATGCGAGGTTTATCGCCCTCATACAGAGCCACGTAGCAACATATTGCTTTGTCCCTTGGATCGATATATTCACCGTACTCTTTCAATGCCGGAACTTGGCCTTCGATGAAGACGTTGACCTCGGCTGTTCTGTCGGTGTCCTTCTCAGTGACTTTCATTTTCAGAGCTTTATCGTGGGACGATCAATATATCTTTGATAACAGCTGGATGACAATGGTAAGCGATCATGAAATGGTGACTGTAGTAGGACTGCCTAGACGACTAGACGGAACTATACAAGCTAGCGAGTAGGTCGTTGAGGGCTGATAGGGCTTCTGAAGTACAGTGCCTGTAGCGCTGGAAGCAAGGAAATCGTCGTAGCTAGAGCACTTTTTTTTTTTCGCTGACTGGGTGAGCTACAAACCGCGGGTTATGTTCGTGTATCGGCTGGATCGCTATTCATAGTACGGATGTCACAAGAGAGTCCAGTGCATGCCCAAACAAAAGAGGAGTAGAAGTGATAGGTAGGGGAAATGGTGAAGAGATGAAAGGCCGTCTTATATGCTAGTAGCAAGCGAAGACAGATGAGAGGTAAGGTGAAAGTAAAGCCAGCCTCGTGCGTGACGTGTGCTGAAGGAGTGTCGCTGGCATCGCGACCACCATGTCTACCAAGGCTCAAGTGAGAGTCACCTGAGAGGTATCTGGAGCTCAGCTATACATGAAAACCGATGTATGCCGTAATCATCCTTATATCGTGCTGGAAGATGCCCCTCGATTGTTCGAACAAAGATGTGGTTCCGTGGAGCAGCACACGTTCAATAGCTGAAGACCACGGTAGTCGCCGTCGTTCTATATGATTATTTCTTCCTGCTCTTTCGACGTCTGGCATTCTCGGTAACCCAAGTATCTGGAATACGACTTTTGCTAAATACGTGTGAAAGATGGATTTTCTTTACCATCCGACGAAATGACAAGACATGGTGAGGATATCTGGCAAAACCTACAAGGCAAAGTAGTCTCAGACTGCCATTGCGCATCGTAAGAACAGTTGCAAGATACTATGAAGAGGGCCAACTGCCGTTCTGACTGCTTATCACCTGAAACCTGGTACGGATGAAACACGCATGCACTACGCGAACCATGGTCGGTACTATCACATGCAAATGAGGCCGTGGTGGATTGCGCACAAATGGCTGGGCAGTTGTGGAAAATCGGAGTATATGCCGACTAGGACACGAGCAAAAATAGGAAAAAGCAAGTAGCATAGAGAGTGAAAGGCACGAACAGGGCTGCGCCGGAGGCAACAGACAGAGCGAGCCGCGGCGGAAGGACGGATGCGGTCATTTGCCAAGCGCGGTTTCTTCCTTCGGTTCGGATGCATTTTCGGGGGACGGCAGCTCGAGCTGGTTTCTCTCTACCTCAAATCCCTCACCACCAGCCCAACGCCGCAACTCCACCATGTTGTCGAGGACCTCTCAACGAACAGCGCAGGTACGGACATGTCGATGCGCTTGCAATTGGCGGTCATGGCGGAAATTCGAGTGCTAATGCGCCCATACAGACGCTCCTGCGGGGCGCGAAGCCTGCCGCTCGATGGGCATCCCCAATGGCTACTCGATGTACGAAGACGCCCTGAAGTATTCGGAGCAATGCAGAGTCTAACGCGGCGACAGCAATGGCCACGGTCACCCAGGACATCTTCAAGCCCACCAAGTTCGGCGGCAAATACACTGTCACCTTGATTCCTGGTACGCGCGATAGCCGCCCATAAACCCGATCTACTTTCTGAACATGCGCAGGTGACGGTATCGGTGCTGAGGTCTCCGAGTCGGTCAAGGAGATCTTCAAGGCGGACAACGTCCCCATTGAGTGGGAGCAGGTCGACGTGTCTGGTGTCGACTCGGGCAACGTCCACTCCGAGGAGCTCCTCCGCGAGTCGATTGCTTCGCTCAAGCGCAACAAGCTCGGTCTTAAGGGTATCCTCCACACTCCCGTCGAGCGCTCCGGCCACCGTTCCTTCAACGTTGCTCTCCGTCAAGAGCTCGACATCTACGCCTCCATCGTCCTCCTCAAGAACATCCCCGGCTACGAGACGCGCCACAAGGACATCGACTTCTGCATTATCCGTGAGAACACCGAGGGTGAATACTCCGGTCTCGAGCACCAGTCGGTCAACGGCGTCGTTGAGTCGCTCAAGATCATCACCCGTGAGAAGTCGGAGCGCATCGCCAAGTTTGCCTTCGCCTTTGCGCTCGCCAACAACCGCAAGAAGGTTACCTGCATCCACAAGGCCAACATCATGAAGCTTGCCGATGGTCTGTTCCGCAACACTGTCAAGCGTGTTGGTGAGGACTACCCCACTCTCGAGACCAACGACATGATCGTCGACAACGCCTCCATGCAGTGTGTCTCAAGGCCACAGCAATTCGACGTCATGGTCATGCCCAACTTGTACGGAGGTATCCTGTCCAACATCGGTGCCGGTCTTGTCGGTGGCCCTGGTATCGTCCCCGGTTGCAACATGGGCCGCAACGTCGCCGTTTTCGAGCCTGGATGCCGTCACGTCGGTCTCGACATCAAGGGCAAGGACCAGGCCAACCCCACCGCTCTGATCCTGTCCGCTGCCATGATGCTCCGTCACATTGGTCTCGATGACCACGCCAACCGCATCTCGCAGTCCGTCTACAAGGTTATCGCTGACGGGTGAGTTTTCTTTGTCAAGTCAGAAAGTAATCCATGACTAACATTCTCTAGCACTGCCCGCACACGCGACATGGGAGGCAACACCACCACCCACGAGTTCACCCGCGCAGTTCTGAACCAGATGGAGAAGGCATGATTTAACCATCATGGTCTTCGTGTTTGCTAAGCTTTGATCTAGCGCGATGATACCGTCAAATCTAGGCCTCGGCTCACATTGGGTTAACCTATGATAGGGAGCAATAACACATTTTCTTAACGATTGGACGCAATGGCACTTGTACAACTACCAGCTGGAATGTGAATAGAGCTGTACTTGTAGGTGGTATATAGCATGCTGCATGATTGAATTGACCATTCTTATACCCTCCTGAAAATGCCAAAACCAGAACTCCGTGCTATGCGTAACATCGTGATGATGGTGTCGTGGGTATATCTAGAATTGGATCCTCCTCTTCCTGCCAGTGTACTTGGACGACGCCTTGACAACCTTGCCTTGCCTCTCCATCTGCTCCTTCTTCTTCATGATGTATGCTTTGCTGCCCTTGCGTTCTTCACCTCTCTTCATGCCCTTTGCCTTTCTTCGTGCATCATCGACGTCAACGCCTTCCATGCCCCTCACAACACCTGTGATGTCGCCATCGAGCGCTCCTCCGCCCACAGTTAGGACAAGATATGTCTTTGCGCTCTTGGTTCCCATGTCATCCTCAAGAAGACCCGCACCGAAACCGGCCTTGATGGCTGCCTGCGCCACCATTTTCTTCTGTGCATCGTTCTTTGGGTAGAACTGACAGACAGCCCTCCCTCCTCTCTTCAGACTCGCATAGAGCTGGTTGAAGAACCTCGATAATCTGCCCGCAGGACTCTCCTCACTAGTTTCAGCGTTACACAGCCATTGGACTGCACTGATACTGATGGCAGCGTCGAAGGTTCCTGGTCTGAACGGTACACCTTGGCCTGCGTCGGCTAGCAGCAAATCTCCTTCTACCTCTTTCTCCAACGCAACGCCCAGCATGGATGCGCTAATGTCAAAGCCAATCCATACGTGTGGGCCGCCAGGTGTGCCTTGTTCTGCGGTTTGCGACAGGATCTCGCCACTAAGACCGGAGCCGCAGCCAATGTCGAGAATCATGGAGGGCGAGGAAAGTGCGAGAAGGGAGAGGGCGCGATGGGTCATTGTGGATTGAATCTTCTGGATACGCGAAGAGGTTGTGTATTTTCGCGATTCCGAGTCATTGTAGAAGAGATCGGGGGGTCTGTAGAAAAGTAAGCGCTGAATTCCTCGCTATGCGACTTGCGATATTGCGAAGAGGCGTGCGTACAGGATGTCTTCGGGGCGCGACATGGTTGCGGTTGTGGGCTGTGACTCTCTCTGCAACAAGCGCAGTACTCTTTGGTTCGCTTTGACTTGTGCGACTGGGGGCTGCAAGGGAACTGTGGGAAGCGAGCGTGATGTGTCGGTTGGTCGATTCACTCAAGCCAAGAGTTCGACGACTTTTTGGTGTTGCACCCCACACTTTGCCGCGGGTCCACGGGTTTCTCCGCTAGCCTTGATGCCACCTTTGGACTGACCTCATCGTGCGCCCGCCAAACTTCCAGACTCCATCCTTCTTCACATCCCCCTGAAGTGTCACAAGTCAACATGTGGATACTGCCGTTGCTTGGATATGTGGGTGTCATTTTGGGCTTCGCCTTCTTGACGCTTGCCATAGGTACTTTGCAGCCATGCACATAGTCTTTGGTTCACGGAGCTGACGCAACATAGCTTCCGGCCTGTACTACCTCTCTGAGCTTGTGGAAGAGCATACCGTATTCGCAAAGAAGCTACTGTACCGACTCATCTATGGCGTGGTCGGCATCCAAATCTTGCTTCTAGTCGTCGATCGGTTTCCAGTCGGACTCAGCGCGTTAAGTGTTGTGTCGCATGTCATTTATGCGCAGAACCTCAGGCGATTTCCCATTGTCAAGCTCACGGACCCACTGTTCTTGGTCTCTTGCGGTATGTTGTACCTTATCCTGAGTCCGTTTCATGTCTGTACTAAGCATCTTTCTAGCCCTCGTCATCGCAAACCACTATCTTTGGTTTCGTCACTTCAGCGCTCCGCCAGCGAACACATACTCTTCGTACTCATACTCCCGCGACGTCAACATTCCCACCTTTACCGAGATCGCCTCTTACTTTGGCCTATGCGTCTGGCTAGTTCCATTTGCCTTGTTCGTCTCCTTGTCCGCTGGCGAGAACGTTCTTCCCTCAATGGGCTCCGAGTACGCGACTGGAGACGGTAGCAGCTACATCATGCCAGGGAAAGCACCAGAGTCGTTTGGCAGCGGGACGGGTATTGGAGTTGGCGGAGTGAGCAGTGGGATGGAGGGCAAGAGGAGGGCAAGAAGTGGAACAAACGCGGGCATGGCGAAGGCCGTTGTCACTGGCGTCAGGGAGTGGGTCGGAGAGACAGGAGAGGTTATGGGACTGTGGAAGGGTGAGAGAACGAGGCCAACATTTTAAGAGCTGGGTCTCTAGGGAATACGATTGTACGAGTAACACGGGTTTATAATACAACAGCTCTCTGCGGATCGGTCGAGTTCCTACATGCGTTTGCATTTGCCTCCCTGAAATCCCCACAATTCGCGTCCTACTCTGAAAAAGAGAAAGACGATATCGCACACGAGACCCGCAAACAAACGAGCAGGTCACAAGTTTCTCCACACCGTTTTCTGCCTCTGCTGCCTTCGCACCATGTCAAAGTTTTGGTTTGTTTGAAGCGATCGTTCCTCAGTCAGCATTCGTAATGGATAGCCCGCTCTCTTTACCCACACCCATGGCCGCTCCGATGTCCCAGGTCAAGCCGCCACAGCTGCAGCGCGGTACTGCCTCTCTCCGACAGCCACCGGTTGATCCGCGTAATGCTTCCAATCTTTTGCGTAAGGTTTTCAAGAAGGGCTGGGATCCTCTGCCCACAGCGCAAAAGTTACATACCGAGTAAATAACACCTCACTCCAGGAAGGTGCTTGCAGTGACTAACGATAATATTCAGGCACGCTGAGTTGTTGCTTGATACGCCAATTGGTCGCGACTTTACTCTGATCACTGTTGCTGGTGTGGAGTTTCAGGTACATTCCATCATGTTGATTGGCGGCTCGAAGGCGTTGCAGGAGGGGCTATTTCCAGGTGGTGTAAGATTACCTCTTTTTTGTTCGCCTCCAACCTAGTTAGGATCATATCCTTGGGTTGATGAGCTGCTACTGGGACCTCAGGCGTCGTAGATTGAAGGCTGACATGACCAGGCGATGAGCCCTAACCGACCAGGTTGTGTAAATTTGCCGGCTCACTTTCATCCTATCCTCGTAGACCGCATTGTCAATTTCAGTAAGTGTCGCGTACGTTGGTGAATTTGAAAAACATACTGATCCATAGCATAGTCTACACATCAGACTATAGGTTCCTTCCAGGCTCAGAAGGCGGCCAACTCAAGCAGACCACCTTCAAATTCTATCATGCAACTCTCATCCCGAACGAGATTCCACCCTCACCTGCCACAGTTGCCCTCGTCGGTATTGCCGAATATGCATACCATCTCCACATCTACGCCCTGGCAGAGGAATTGGACTACAATACACTGAGATCAGCTGCGCACGCGAAGCTCGTCGAACTATTGGTATTCCGTTCTTCCAATCCCGAAGTTCTCAAAGAGGCCATCAAGACTATCTTAGCCCCGACCGGGACCGCGGAGCGCATCTGCAAAGACGAGGATGGTGCGTTGCAGCAACTTGTCGTCGCGGCTGTCCTTGCACAAGAGGCTAAGCATTGGACGGAAGTACAGCTTACAGGTTTTCTCGACAGTATCCAAGATCCAGCATATGGGGATTTCCGTAAGATCTATACTACCGTCAAGGAAGACACTGAGGACCTCATCAAGCAGGCCGCTATCGCGAAGCATTTGGCGGCAGAGCGCAAGAAGGACCGGGAACGTAGGAAGGCGGCTAACTCTAAGCGTGGCAACGACGGTAAGAACAGGATCTTTGGGAGCGATGGCTCGCCCATGGGCGCCTTAGGTGCACGTCCCATACCATCGAAAGACAAGTTCAAACAAAGGTATGAAGCGAAGCGTGGTGTTGCTAGGTCTGCAAAGGCGGATAAAGACGGAGACATGGATATGGAGGTTGACTAGGCTGTCCTAATATCGAGGCAGCATATACTTGTGCATATCACTGTCACATACCTTTCTTAGTCTGGTCATCTTGCGACTGAACTCCCGAGACGATATTGCGGCGGGCTTAGTACTTTCATAGGGTCAGATTCTTTAGCCATCAATGCGGCGTTTGGTCCTCTCAGATATGATCGAACTTGGAAGCATTCTTTCGCGATCAAGTATCTAGTATAGTAATCCATGAATGAGGTATATGTTATACCTGAAATTGAAAGTCACCAACTGTGCATAACCAGATTTCATAGTCAGATTACGCCAATTTGAGCTGTTATGTTCGTATGCTACTCTATCGTCATGATGTTGCAGCTCGTGGTGTCTGAGTTGTATCCTGAAAGTTATCTAGGTAAAAGCTAAGTCTAAAGGCATACGTAGTATTTTACGTCTAAAACATATTTAAATGGTAGCAGAGTTTGTCTTGAGGATGCAAATTGATAACAACGAGCTTCTCCATCGCAGACATGTCCAAGGTTCCGCCACTTTGAATGAACTTTGACATCACCCGTACGTGCTCAATGAGGAGCATATATTTCGTAAGTTGCGGTAGGCAGAATCTACTCAGAGAGTATTCGCTATGATTCACATCACTGTGCTGGCGGAGGAAGGTTCCGTAAACACAGTCAGGATATGGAAATATCAATCGTTCAGGCAACTGGCAAGTGAGAGGCTGCCTCATTTGCTGCGTGTAGTGAATTTGCAGTCGGGACTTTCCTCCGACTTCCGCCCGAACGCCCCCAACATCATTTTCCGTCTCTACACGTCCCCGCCAGCAACATATAATTCCCCAGCCAATCACCACATATTTGCCATTGTTCGAGCATCGCTAGTCTCTGGTTTATCTCTCTTGTTTCTGCGATACCCAATCGCGCTCAAGTACCTGTTCTCATGGCGTGCAACAGCTGGGAGAAATTGTGCAAGGCTCAGCGCGATTACCCCAAACCGAAGTTCGCAGATTCCTTCGTGCAAAAGTCGCTCAAGAAGACACCCAAAAACCCATTTCTCCTGGTAAGCTATTCTGAGCTTGATATTACGTTGCCACGCTAAATTTTGAGCAGGCATGGAAAGCTCGTCTAGGTCTCACACTCAACCATGGACACAACGATGTTGTAAATCTAGTCCAACAGGCCTGGGAACAGCCAGGAGTAGATGATGTTCGGTTGCTTTCTTACCTATACCAAATCCTAGCGGAAGCAACGCGGAGAGACCAGGGTAACAACCTTAACATCAGCGGAGTGGGCGACGGCAACCTCAAAATTTGGCAACGTGCTGCGAAAGCGTTGGGCCGTAAAGAAGATCGTCAAGAACTCTGGTCTGCCTTGGGCAAAGTAGCATTGGCTGAGGAATGCTGGGAGGACTTCCGCCTGGTACGTAAGAAGTCGAAACTGGCCCCTCATATGAGTGACTCGGGGCCATCAGGAGACATAATTCTCCTAGTGCCTTCTTCTTACAACGGAGAATTACATGATACTATTGGACATATCTTTGATGCCACTTGCTAACATACGACAGGCTGTCTTTCACTACAGCAAGGAGACTAAGGATAGCACTGGATCAGTGTCAGCGAAGAAGCATGCTCACTTCACGCAAATACTTGCTATTCAACTCGCTGCCGAACAGCAGCGCGGACTTCCATCAGGCGAGATGAAAAGTAAGCTACAATCCGACCTGGCTCGTAGACTCATGAAGCAAGCATACGAGGCGGCTCCTGATGACCCGATCGCATTCAAAGACATACGCGATCTACGCTTCATGGGTGAGATTTTCGCGCGGCAAGGCAAATGTAATGAGCTGTTAGAGCACTGGGATCAGCCGCCTGCAGCCCTCCAGGACCTAATGACCAGGCATCAGGGTGATTTGTGGGATATGAGAATCAGACTTCCAAAAAACAGTGGAGAGTGGTCTCTGCTTGAAAGCCAGTGTCTTGCGTATATTGAGCGTGTGATATCGCACCAAGAAAGGTATGTTATTGTAGAGGAGAGGCTACAGCTCACAACGGCAGCTACGGATCTCTGCCATTCCTCAAGACAGTCGCTAACATGATTAGCCTTCGAGAAACTTGCGCCTGGAGGCAAGATGTTTGGACAAGTTTGCTACAAGCCGCTCGAGCAACACGTGTCAAAGACGATAGCATTCGCCTTATCTCCGATGTCATACGCCGCACTTTCAAGCCGGATGAATTCCAAACCCAGGACCGTAGCCTAAGATTGGCGTACATGAAACTTCGTCAGACTGTTGTCCCAGGAACTACGATGTTAGCCGACTGTGAGGCTTACTGGAAAGCCCATGCGAATCTCATCACTTGTTATGCGGACATCCGTCCGTTTGTGGAAGCATTGAGTAGAGAGGACCGTCACGCGTTTTCAAATTTTGTGGACGCGGAATGGAATGAGATATTCAAGTTGTCAGCGGAAAACAAATATCCGTACCAAGACGTGGTTACCTATCACGGAAACCGCCTGAAGCTATCCTATCTCCTGTGGATATCACTGACGACAAAGCCGAGTTCGAAATGGCAGGATTATATGGAAGTGCCTTTGTCCATCGCATTGACAGCCCCCTGGTTACGCTCTCCTAAGTCTTCAGAAGGTATCGTCGGGATCTACATCCTCCTCCAGATGCATCGTAACGCTATGCATAACAAAGAAGATGCTCATCCTTTCGGAACAACGCCAAACTCGCGACTCCTCCTTCAAGCTACGATGCTCGCACGTCATCTGGTGGCTTGCGATAAAGAGAAGCAGGACAGGCCACTAGCACTACTTGCTGCACGAATGCACCTGAACCTCGGCCTGGGGAAATGTGCCTTCCAATTGTACAGCCATACCAAGTGCAAGGAAATGCTGGTGCACACATTGTCGCCCTATGTTCTGTCTCGGATCTCATTGACACACCCATTTGGTGCTAAAGGTTATCAAGGATTCTCGGCGGAAGAAGAACTTGGCAAAGCTGTTGGCACTATGGAGAGAATGGAACGCAAGATTGACGATACTTTATATGCTGATTTGCAATCGCTTCCTTGGGACCAAGCTATGGAACTTCTGGGTATGAAGCGGAAATTCAAATCGAGCTTGACAAAGCACATATGCAACGTCGAGCGCCGCCGCATATCACGATTAAAGGGCGAGCCGATTGATAATTTGCCGGTTGTGGACCCGGGTAGTAAGTGTCTTTCAAGTTGTAGTTGATCGCCGGCTAATTCACGTAGGCTACCGACACATATCCGACAACGTGGATAGGTCCGTATTCCCCAACTACGAGCACTCTCGTTCTCCTGGACCACTTCCATACATCATGCCCAACACGATTCCTAATATCAACTGGCTATGTGAAAGCCTTGATACCTGGGATGCGAGCAGTAGACTACTCTATAGAGAGACACAAACGCGGGAACTTCAGGGTGCATGGATACGCTCGGCTGCCACACCTCAGAGTCACATCAAAGAAACTGAACATAACATGACACCTGCGGAATCCACAGCTCACGGAATCTGGGACTATATCAACTCTATCGTTGAGATGATGCTGTTGGAAGATTCCCCCCGACTTGCGTCCCCAGAGCTGCTCTCTTCCATAATAAAAGTACTACCGGAAGAAATACATGCGATGCGAGTCGCAATGGAAAAACTACGTATGCCCGGCGCTACCAACTTGAAACTCGAAGACGAGCCTACTATGTTCCACGAGAACATGCTCATCTCTTGCTACACCAAGTTCGAAGTTCTTCGCGCGCTCATCAAGCTGGTCGAGCACATACGCGAGAAAGTCATCAACTCGAAGACTCATAACATGAAGGCCAAGTTGTCGAAAGACTGGGTCAATGACATAGAGAGCAAGACAAAGATCTGCTTCGAGGCGATACGTGATGTCGCGCAGAGCTATATCAAGCTTATCGAGACGAAGGGCCAAGCTGCAATCAAGGCGCAGATACGGTGGGGCAAGACGGGCGAGATTTTGAAAGAAGTGCTAAATGACGACGATGTCGACTTCTACGCCGCCGAATACGTTGACAGTGCTCTGCAAGCTTGGAAAGGTGTGCTGCAGGTTAAGCTTAAGTAGACAGACAGACTGCGAATGCAACCACACTTGTCTTCCATATGCTTCTTTCCTATGCGGCTTTCTGTAAAGAGGTTCCAACGGGACGAATAGACATTGGTCAGCAGCTTTTCCGTTCACGAAGGTGTTCTAGTTTTCATCGTAAGTTTAACGACAAAGCATACAAATACTCCGCCTTTGATATCAGCTTGACAACCAAACCACCAGTGTATATATAAGTGTCGTTATCTGGTTCATCTGTAGGTATCAGCACCATTCTATACGCCTCCTCATACGGTTCAGTCGATCCAATACTAACCCTTTCTACATTTGCTCAAGAAATCATGAACAAAAAATAACTCGCTCTAGAAACTTGGTCGCCTTTCCACACAAGCACCGTCATGATTGCAGCGATCCCACGCTACTGGTAACTGCCATCGAGGTTACATTGAGATATTTCTGCCTTCTTCATAAGGAATACAGGCCTGTTGTCGTCTGCTGCTGCATATGCCACCATGAATCGCATGAACAGTGAATGCGAGATCCAGATGGCACCGTTGCTAAATGCTAGTGTTCATAAAGACAAGGATTGCAAATGCCGAGGAAGTGGCCTACGAATGGGACGTTGGAGAGCTACGTTGGACGATAAAATTGTTTTGATAGACAATATGGCTGGGGATGGCATCCGACAACGAGTAGAATCGTGTTGCCATGTTCTTAGCTCATCCAATATCTATCGATACTGCAGCAAGTAGTTTTTGTGTCATCTAGACGTTGTTTCATCATAGTCAGCGGCGACTGAATGAGGAAGTAAAGGCTGCACATCCTCGCACTTTCACGCTTATCACTCAGCTGCAGCCATCGCCTGCATCTTGGTTTCCAGGTTGGACCATGTGCACGTGTTAGCGGTGATTGTTTAGATGTCGTTCACTTTGTCGAATCTTCTGGCTCCACAGTGAAGACGCAAACGCTGTATTCCCACACGCAACCCACGTTCACCTCATTTTTAGCTCTACTGCCATTAACATATTGTTCACTGAAAGTTGCTTCAGGTCAAACTATTACTGCCAGCTTGACCTGTTGTTTCGCTCAGCTTTGCCGCGAGTCCATCTTTTGCACTGGTGAACGCTTTACTGTCAATACCGCGCAAGCCTTTCGCAGTCATCTCCGCGGGTACAATGTCTGACGGTCATCAATCAGGCGAACACTCTGAAGTCTCGCGCCCGGAGCGAGTGGACTCCCTCGCAAAATCCAAAGACCAACAGCACCTGGTGATGAGCCTACCAAACATCTCAATCAGTAACCCGGATGGCGATAAGATGAGTCAGTTGGCAGAATCTGGAGAATCTGCTCAGAGAGCTCGGTATGAGGGTCTAAGGTATTCAATCGACATGACTGGAGGAAGCTACAAATATGCAGGACTAGGGCTGACGAGGAAACTCCCTGGTAGTGTCGCACGCGCACGAGCTCAAGCAGAGCGTCGACTACAAGAGAGCAAGATACAGCAGAACAATACCACTCCGCCCACAAGCTTTACACCGAAGTATACCGGAGACTCGCTGGCCACGATGGAGAAGACTGTCCGAGATCGCCACAACGGGCCTGCTACATCCGCGCCTAACAACCAGTCTTTCACTTCCGCCTACTCCAGTAGTGACAAACAAACAGTCTCAAATGTCATGGCTTTCTCTAACGATGAGAACGTGGTACCAAAATCCGACAGCAAGTGGCGCTGTTGCAAGTGTCACCGCGGTCACGAGATTCACAGCTTCGCACAAGGCCAACATCCAGTCAGCGTCTTGAGCTGCGAATGCACACATCGATCTTGTTCGAAGTGCAAGCTAGAAGGCCTGGTCAAGCAATTCGTACCGATGAGCGAGCCGGAGTTAATCCCGTTGTCCGAAGATGATAGTAAAGCTATACGGTTCGGTGTATTCTGCGAAGGCTGTGGTTTATCCTGGCGCGCAGAGAAAGCCCAGGACAAGGTCAAAAAGACGAAAATGTACAAGTCGGCACTGCTACGTGTGGCTGCAATTCCTAGGCGACTAGCGATACGCGGTGGTGCACACCCTCTGGAGCGCCTCCGACCTAGTCGGTCGATGAACAACCTTAACGATCACGCAGAGAGGGAGCCTTCTGATGTATCGATCGCCTCTTCCAGGTCCGTCACAAGTCTCCTCAGCTTCCGATCTCTCTCTCGCGAGATGAAGAAAGAATATGGAGAGCAGGCCGAATCTGTTTTTGTCAAGTTCACCCGTATCAAGTGTACCTGCGGCATGATTACTGAAGCTTCTTCTCTCTGTTTCCAGATCGTGGATCCGCCGAAAGACTTTCGCGAGGTTCAGTGTGCAAAGCAAGTGGTCGCGCGCAATGTGGCTGGGTTTGGCAGTACACCGGAAGATAGGGCGAGAGGACATGGTACGCCGACCTTGACGTTGAAGGGAGGGCGCCACCCGAATCCCCTCAGGAGCAACCCTGTGGAGTAAAACGACACTGAATCAAGTAGTGGTAGTATTTCTGCTGTAATACTGGGAGTATGGATTCGGTCAAAGGAAGGATGGGGTCGCAAGGTAGCGTCTGGGGTTCGCATGTATTGAGCCGAATTTGAGGCCGCCAAGGTCTAGGATCTCGTAAGGCCGTCCATGCTCCATCTCCGTACCTTGAGTGTTTTCTTCAGGGGTCGTGGATGAATTGCTCAGGCGCAGTAGGATTAGCATGTCCACCTCTTACCTGAAAGATTCACATAAGCGGACGTTGGTCATACGTCGTTTGAACTTGTAGGCAGATGTGACCTGACAGTTCATCGGGTTTCCTGAGCCTGTCGATCGTAAGTGATGAGATTATCATGAGGGAGGTAATATTCAGGCCAATCCTCAGTCTTTTGATCAATCTTGGTGTTGTGCCTGTGACAACATCGCCACAATATGCCGTCGTTCGTGACCCCATGTTTCATACAATGAACATGGAAAATTCTCATGACGTTTTTGAAGTCAAACTGACACTTTGTAAGCGTGACTGATGATGGTTGATGTGACTCGTGTTGTTCAGCTCCTCCGCGCTCACATGTGCTTCAGCTCCAACCTCAGCCGCCGTAATTTATCGTGATAGCTCCTTCGGACATCTCCGAGACCTTGAATACCAACGTTGAGATCGCCGTATCACTTACCTCATAAATTATCACGGATTTCTATGATCGAGACGACGGCTGTGAGTGATCTGGTTACTGCCTTGAATGACAGCCTTAAAGACAGCCTCACCACTAGCACCGAGGGCACAAAAGAGGGGAACAGGAACCAGCCACACTTCGCCACACATGAATCAGTCTAGTGTACAAGCAACATCCTAAAGAACAGAGTCGGTGTATACATATTAGCACGTGTATTATGACCGATCTTAATTACCGGCGCGAACTATCAGGCGCCCTTGGAGGCGCAGTTTGTGGACCCATGTCGCAGCCTGGCGCCAAACATTCAAGCTGCAGCCTCAAGAAATCGCAAATAAGATGCGCACACTTATGCTCTTTGTAACGTGTGTGCCCGTCGATTGAAGTCAGAGTTTCACCGTTCAAACACTCATCTGCGACGCTTGCCAACATTGTCTGTGTCCGTTTGCATCGTTCCACGAGTGCTCAAAGACCCAAGACATAAGCAGTCAAGGGGTCCAGTTATGTCATTGGTCAAGTATGACTTAGCCCCACCAAACGACCATCAAACAACCAAGGCACCCAACTAACATCTATTCGCAGCTTCCACTCTCTTCATCAGCCTTTTTCCTGCACCACTCTGGCCCGAGCAGCTACTCTTCCGACAAAATCCGAGGTTTCTATTGCTAAAGATCGACTTCAGCAGCTGACCGGTCACCTCATGAGGAGCCATACAACCTGGTCTAAGATCGTCGAGAAGTTCGTAGGCAAGGACGAGAAAACCGGTAGCGAACCTACCAAGGCGAACATGCCCGAAGAAGCAACAAAGGAGCTGGCTGCTGATATGGTCAAATCTCCCGGTATGACGAGTATTGATAAGGTGGTTGAAGACAAAAAGAATCAACTTCCGCCTTGGCCATCACCAGTACCAACACCACACAAAGATTTTGTGCACTCTAATCCTCCGGAACCACCTAAATACCGCAAGTTTACTGTCTTTACCGCTGGAAGCATAGAGATGGGTGATGCAGTCAACTGGCAGCCCTTGATGGCAACCATGCTTAATCACTTGCCTATCACCGTGTGCAATCCTCGAAAAGGCTCCTGGGATCAAAGCATTAAGCAGCAAGCCAAGGATGAACTCTTCAAACAGCAAGTTGTATGGGAGCTAGGTGCGCTAGAACAAGCAGATGTCATCTGTTTCTTCTTCGATACCGAGACCAAGAGCCCAGTGTCCCTGCTTGAGCTAGGTGTCTGGGCTGCGTCCGATAAGGTTATCGTTTGCTGCGGCGATGCATACTGGAAATCAGGAAACGTCCACCTCACATGCGAGAGATACGATGTCCCATGTGTCAAAAACTTCACAGAATTGGTACCCTTGGTTGAGGAGATGCTCAAGAAGAAGGGCATGGAGCTTGACAACAAGGGCGACTTGATCGGAGAAAACGTGCACGTACCCAAAGAAAAGCCGAAGAAGAAAACACAGCTCGAGGCAGAGAAAGCTGAGTTGCAGAAGCAAGTGGATGATCTGCTAGCTAAGCTGGCGGCACAGCCTAAGATGTGATCAAGACATAATCTTAGATGGCTGCGGTGCCCTTGGTCCTACTGGCGTTGGCGGATATCTGTGCATGTTTGATACCAAGTGGCTTGGGCGGATATGTCGATTGTTGGTCTAGTCTTTTTATAACTTTGTCTCTGTCTAATCCATGAGTATACGTCTCGATGTCCGGGGTTTCCGCACCCCTTCTAACTGCCTATTATGAAGATAAGATAAATGATAGTCGAATTACACCGATACCCTTTTCGTTCTCTTCTTGTGCCTCATCGTCAAATACTAGACCATGAAAACGGTGTATTTGCTTCAACGATCTGACGAAATCTCGAGACCTTTATTCCCATTCAGTTCCCCAATAGGTCAAGATATTGGGCGGATACGTATCACGGACTACTCGCTACGCATCTCGAAAACTTGCTCGAAAGCTTGAACAAGGAACCTTTGCAAGCCATGGAAACACCTGTCTGGGCATGTCGAGTAACATAGCTGGTTCCAGATCCTCTTGCACCCAAAGAGCAGGTAGGTGAGTGGGTGAGTAAAAGCGGAGCGATCCCACATCATATGGTTCTGCACTCTGGCCATCAGTTGATAAGCCAGGCTCAGTAACAGTCTGTGTCACTGGCTGCCTTTGATGAGATGCTGCGTCCACATGTCTTTCCCCCATTCCTCAACCTACCTCGACATCGAACGCAACCCTAACCCACAGACTGCACCCTAAACACCCCACCAGAACCTCTTTCTCATCCCTTGCCTCCGCATCCTCTAGCTCTTCTTCGAGTATACTAAAACCCTTTTCCGCACCACACCGACAAGCTCTTGTCCATGTCGTTTGTTCCGGACTATTCGTGTCTGCAGACGTATCCCCATCCTCTGGTTCCCAGACCTCAAAGTCCCCAAGATCAAGCAACTCGAGCCCAAGTATGAAATCGCTTGACGGTTGTGTATTCGCGTGCGCATGCGGATCCGCAGTCTTCGACGACGCAAGGCTATCCCGATGATGCAAGAACCAGTTCTCGTATTCCGTCTTCGTTGTTTCGGTTGCGAGGGTTGTGTAGGCTTCTTTCACGTCGTCGACTGTGTATGCGGGCTTCGTCCTTGCCGTCGCGGAGACGGCGCTCGCCTTATCTGGGTGCGCTGCTAACAACGCGACTTTGTACGCTCGACGTAATTCCGCTGGCGATGTTTGCTGTTTCGATGAGGACCAAACTGGCGCAGGCAGTTGCAGGATGTGGTAGTAATCTTTGGAGTATGCCATGGCTTTTGTCTTTGCGCGACAGTCGTAGGTTGCTCTGATGGCATGAAGGTAGGGATCCAAATGAATAGAAACTGCTATACGGAATTATGCGCGACGCTCGCCCTTGGAGGGCTTGTTCGGATTTTTTGCCATACGCGACGCGACATTGGAGACAAAAAAGCTGGGCGGGGAGGGCTGTTCGGCTCCAAATGGTGGGGCAGCGGCTGCCCATTCCACAGGGTCTGGCACATGGAAAAAGGACCGACCAAAGTCCTAAGATCGACGACATATATGCTCCTTGCAGTGAGCCAGAAGTCAACGTACGTCAAGGTTTGAGAGTCACGGCATAGGAGCGAGATATTGAAGTAGCGATTCCTTTGGCTAGCTAAGAGTGCAGTATGATGACATTAAGCCCACTGAGCCTTTCGTACTGCTCTACCGGCCATCGAAACGGATGTCCTGACTCCTAGAATCACCAAGAGGATGTCAAACATCTCTGCCGGTATAGGATCGAGGTGTTTATGTGCTGCCAAAACGAAAACATGGGGGAATTGAGGGTAGCATCCGACGTACCAAACGCAGCCGTATCTTGCCGGTAGCAGCCCGAGACTCTCACGAGGGAAAGCTCAGGAGTACTGTGGTCGTGTGGGAAACGCGACCTCAGCACACTGCGTGCTCGATAGGACAGCGCCGGCGATAGGAGAGTAAAGGGAAATACATTCAGTCATGGGGAATTCGACCGTACCGAACCGCTTGCTGCCAAAGCCAATTTTTGAAATCACACAGAACACGTACAACTCCGTAGGACACTCGCTGCCGGCCCTCTTCGTCTATTCGAGAACAGATGACGATGGCTTAGGATACACAAGGTCGAGATAGAGAGAGTGTGCTTAAGCGGCAGGAGCAGGGGCGGCAGCAGGTGGCTGCTCGTCGGCCTTGGGCTCAGATGCAGCCGGTGCATCCTCAGTGGTCTTGGCCTCCTCCTTGGGTGCGTCAGTGGCACCGGCGGCCTCGCCCTCGTTGCCGTCTGATGACGTCCAGAGAGTGAGGTTGTCACGGAGGAGCTGCATGATGAGGGTGCTGTCGCGGTAGGACTCCTCGGAGAGAGAGTCAAGCTCAGCAATGGCGTCGTCGAAAGCCTGCTTGGCAAGGTGGCAAGCACGGTCGGGCGAGTTCAGGATCTCGTAGTAGAAGACCGAGAAGTTCAGCGCAAGGCCGAGACGGATGGGGTGGGTAGGTGTGAGCTCAGTCTGGGCAACGTCGGTGGCCGTCTGTGTAGTGGGGTTAGGTGGCTGTTATTGCACTCTGTATTGATTGCGTCATACCTTGTAGGCCTCGTGTGCAGCAGTCGCAGCAACCTTGCGCTTCTCACCGGAAGCGAATTCGGCGAGGTAGCGGTGGTAGTCTCCCTTCCTGTGCCGGTGTTAGCCTTGTTTGCCGCAGATGTAGCGGTGTGGACGCACATCTTGTGGTAGAAGACCTTGGACTCGCCAGACTCGGCCTTAGGGATGAGGGAGTCGTCGAGGACGTTGAGGACATCCTGGCAGACCTGCTCAAGCTCGGTCTCGATCTTCTGGCGGTAGTCGCGGATGGTGCCGACGTGCTTCTCAGAGCCCTTGGACTCCTCCTTCTGCTCGATCGAGGAAATGATGCGCCACGACGCGCGTCGGGTACCGACAACGTTCTTGTAGGCGACGGACAGAAGGTTGCGCTCGTCAACGGTGAGCTCACCGGCGACCTGTCTCGTTTGTTAGCCTGCGTCAGCGGAGAGCCCGCTGTGGCGAGCGCCTGCTCGCGTGGGAGCGGATGCGGTCGGGCATACCTTGGCGACTTCCTGCGAGAATATCAGCATATGAGTACAAATGAGCAGCGATGGCAGAACAACTGACCTTCATGTATGTGACCATCTCTGCAGACTGCGGTTAGCTTGCGCGGCCGTAGCTGGGAGCGCGCGGAGACTTACCATCGTAACGCTCAGCCTGTTCGCACAGCCGGGCGAGGAAAGTCTTGCTATTGCGACGTCAATTACGGGCGGGCGCTGGAAGCAGCAGCTGTCTCGTACCTCTCACGCTGTCTGGCGTTAGTCCATGTCGCTGGCTTGTAGTTTATCGGGGCTCAGAGGGGCATCCCGCCGGGGGACAACAGCGGGGGGGGATGGGGCAGAATCAGCACCACGTACCTCAGTCGCCATTGTGATGGTTGAGTTGATGTGTGTTTGGGTAATCGGGAGACTGTGGGGGTGGGTGCAGATGCGTATGGAAGGATAGACGGTGGGCGGACTTGTTGAGGTGTTTGTGTGGATCAACGAACAGAAGAGGATCGAAGTTGTTTTGAGGAAGCGAGCGTCTGCCCTAAGACAGACCGGGGGGCCGTGCGCAGAGCGAACAACACCACCCCGTCGACTGCGCCTTCCCCCAATTGGCGCCTGGGCTGCCATTCACATGATGTCTTGCCCCGTTTACACGCTGGCACAGCTTCCTTGACACCCTTCATGCTCCTCACCACTATCAAGTGTCCCTCTATCGCCCCTACAGTTGCGCCCCAATGTCAGCCCTCCATGCCATGTTCGTGGGAGGGAGCTGGCAATGAGGGGTACACGGGCACGTGAGCAGCTCCAGGGTCTGCCCTTTCACCGGCCACCCCCTTCAGCTACCTCACTCGCTCCCTAAAGTCTTGATTCGCGGCTTGTGCCATTGCGTCGTCCTGCACTCATCTTACTCCAGTTTGCCTTCAACGTCTACATCCACCCGCCACACCAGTCGAGCTCTGAAGCGCGGCCGCCAGCGAGAGGCTGGCTCCTAGACTGCCGTCCCATGTCCAAGTGGGGGCCAATCAGTGCACCTTGGAAACAGCTAGAAAACCTGGACGGAAGCTGTTGCGTTGCGACCTCTCTGCGCCATGATTCGTGTCACGTTGCGGTCAAGTACCACGGCCAAATCCCAGAGACCAGAGCCGCTAGCTCTCCGTGTCACATGTGGCTGATGCACATGTATCCACACAGCAGCTGCACGCTACTCAATATCGGCGCGCATGTTGTGAATTTGCCTGAATACCAAGGCAGTCGTTTGTATCTAACTGTTCACACGGGCAGCGTTGTTCCCGCCCGCTGCATATGCACGCCACAACGTCTTATCTAAAACCAACCGTTTTCATCTCGGCATCACCTCATCGTGCACGGCTGCCATGGGGCCCTTCGTCCGTTGCACCCGTGAACTGCATTGACGGGTACTGTAGCACATTTATGGCGCGGCGCAGGGCCATGGCTGTACACTGGAGCTTTTGTAGCTCTTTGAAGCAGTTTCATAACTGCCATTGCATCGTGCTTCACATTAACAACCGCCACACACCCAACATCAACGCCGCAGTACCAGTGCAGACTCCCATCAGCCACTGTAGCGTTGAGAATTTGACGGCCTCTAGTCTCTCCCTCAGCTGCGCCGTCTCCTGCTCAATCCTTGTCTCCGTCTCCTTGAGCTTCAGTTCCTGCACGTTTGCCTCTTCTCTAATGCGCCCCTTCTCCAGGTTCAAGTCTAGCCTCACCGATGCCTGTGTCCGTTGTATCTCGTCCCGTAAGCGCGAATTCAGCTTTGCGAGCTCGTTTGTAAGACGCTCATGCGATGCGCGCGTGAGGCTGGATTCAGTCGAGTCGGCCGTCATGAGTTCGGAGCGGAGTTTGGCAAAGTCGACTTTCTGCGTGTAGGTGGCTTTCTCTTGGTCTTCACGAAGGACCATGGTGCGTGTGAGGTTTTGGATGCTGTACAAGTTAGTTGGCCATTTTTGAAAAGTAGTGCAGTGACTTGCCTCTCCTCGATTACATCGCCGAGAACCCTCATCATGCCCTCGGCTTGCTCTTCTGTGAAACCTTCCTCCTTCAATCGCTGCACAAACTTGAGCGTGTCGAAGTGATGGTCCTTGGAATGCTGTGCAGTTGCGCTGAAGTTGCGCCGAAACTCCAGAGCCGATGCATGACCGCTTGCATATTGTGGTGATGTCTTTGGCCACAGTGTACGTGTTCGTGCTTGGAGTGGTAATGACTTCGGAAAGGCAGCGCGACTCTCGGAAGCTATACAGGACCTATGCCGACCCTGCTCCAGTGCACCCAGCGCTGCTGGCCGTGACACCCTGGCGGGCCATGATATCTGCGGTAGAAGGAATCGTGGTATCGCTGTCGCTTGTCTTGCAGGAGCTGCCATGTTGTGGATGTTGTGGTTTCGGTCCCGTCTCGCTGTCGAGAATTCAAAGGCCGCGGATAGCCATAGCCAAGCCTTGCAGATGTCATTGCCGAATTGGGAAAACCATTCCACGCCTCCAAGACTCTACAAAGTTTCGAGCTTACGAGATTTCTGTTGAGATTATCATTAGAGGAGCTTGGTCATGTGTCGTTGGTGGATGCATAGAAAAGCTGTTCATCATTGCTTGATATCATATTGAAAGAGTTCGCCCAACATTCCACCCTGAAAGCATATACAACGCTTGCTATGCATCCTATCGCTGAATAAGAAGAAAACAGAAAATCAACCATCCGTCTATCTACCATACTCCAAGCTGGGCACGATGACTGGTCCGTACTTCATGGGCGCACTATATCCACCATCGTTTTGCACCATAAAGTCGACTGCCAGGCTCAACTTGCCACTACCATGCCCAGGGACCGCCTGACCAAACGTCCCATTGACGATCTCTGGATCATAAATGACGCATGCAACGTAGTTCCTTCTTCCCATTAGTCTCTTGTACTCTCGTGGCTGACCGTTGACATCTTGAGTGAAGATTTCCATCATGTCTTCCTTGGTGTCGCTCGGTTGATTGTTGCTGCGATGTCCGTTCTGGGGTACGTAGAGGGCACGGTTGTTATGGAGTAGTCGCAATACATA
Source organism: Alternaria alternata (assembly GCF_001642055.1). Classification (NCBI taxonomy): domain Eukaryota; kingdom Fungi; phylum Ascomycota; class Dothideomycetes; order Pleosporales; family Pleosporaceae; genus Alternaria; species Alternaria alternata. The sequence goes on from NW_017306198.1 coordinate 854,107, forward strand.
GTTTCCAGGCGGACCGTTGACCACTGATGATGAGATGATTTGGTACATTGTCTTGTGGTCTTGAGGTCTCGACGGGTCGTGAACAAGACCAGCACCACAACAGTCGACCGCACCAGAGAAGAACGTCATCCGTAACGACTTGTTGTGGGCGATGCCTTGGAGTGTACGGATCAAGTACGTTCGTTCAAGGTCCTACGACATGTTAGTAGATTGGATCACAGTAGTTAGGAGCTACCAACCTTTGAATCGTGCGTCCACTGATCTCTTAGCTCGTCAAGCAGATCAATTTCTCCAAAAGGACTCAAGACTCCACTCATCAGACCGGACTTGCCAATAGCTTTCTTGACAGAATTGAAGCCATCGCCAACGACACTCTTAGCACCAACGACACCAGCGACACCAGCCGTCACCTTTCCAAGCATGTTGAAAGTGCCAGTGACGGCTTTCTTACCAGTGGCCATTGAGTGAGCGAGATGTTCCACAGACTCCAGGCGAGGATAGACAATAGGAACAGGAACCATCCAGATGCAGTGCTGAACACTCGGCGGCAATGTCGCAACTTTAGGGAAGATACCTTGATACGTCGGCCCTGCCATGACTTGATGCGGGTTGCGCTCAGAGCGACAATCAGGCCCAACAACTGTGACACAAGGACCCAGGTACTTGATAAAATGCCAGCCTGTACCTGTAACAGTGAAAAGGTCCATGTCGTTGTTGACATTTCGGAGGATCTCCAGCGTCGTGTGGTGTTGGAAGAGCAGGTACATCTCAATACCCAATCTTCCGATGTTCTTGAACATGTTCGAGAACTGCATGTACTCAGGATATGATCCAAAGCCATCGAAACTAGACATCGTTAGAACTGCTTGCTGTTTCACACTTAAAATGCACTTACATGTCATGGTCATCCAGAGCAAGGATGTGAGGTATCTGTGCGAACGCTTCACGCAAATGTGGCTGATCGAAGTGACTTGTGTAGTAATGGAAGTATGCGTGGCAAACATCTTCTTCATGCTTCGCAGTCCACGGCGCATTCTTCCGGATCTCTTTCCCACTTGTCGCCGTCCATTGCTTTAGTAGAGGAAGTTCTTTCCATAGTCGGTCGGCGTAAATTTGGCCACCAAGACCCAGCTGTACATGGAAGCCACCACACTCGGCATTCTTCTGTAGGATATCCTTCCACATCAGACCCACACCGCCGAGCTTCGCTCTCTCGTTAGCATTGACGTTCAATGCAAAGTCGTTGCCAGAATGAGCGATGAATCGCCAGCTTGTCTCATGTCGTCCTGCTACCAAGAACTCAAAGCGAGTGCAGCCCAGGTGGGAAGTGATGGCATAGGTCCACTTCGCTGCATGCTCTTCTTCCATCCTCAGGTCGATATCATATCGATAAAAGATCCATGTTTGATGTGTGTAGATAGGATTGGCTTTGAGTTGTCGTGGATTAGGGGACAAATCTGTGCTCTGATGAATGTGAATTGTAGGTGGATGGGGCGTGTTTGTGATAAGCAGGATTGAACCTAGCCACAGACCCCGTTCAATGTCCATGTTGGTGTATCTGAGGTAGGGTCCAAAGTAGACGCCATTGGTAGGAGCGACCTTGTATTGATCCACACCAGCCACCGGAGGTGGCCCAGTGAAGCCGGCGGTAGTGGTTGGAGTTGCAAGCGGTGCCATGCCAAAGTCTCCAGGAAAAGTAGCAGTTTGTGGAGCAAAACCAGGCGATGCGATAGGGGCCTTGCCAAAGGATGGAGATGCCAAAGGACCGCCGACGAATGTACCTGTTGGAGACATGGGCTCGTTCAAGTTCAAAGGTGTCGGGCCTTTGGGAAATTCCCACTGTGTAGATTGTGTGGGCAAATGAATATAGTAATACTGGCCGGAGCTGGGGTCCAGATGTGCTATCCAGCCCTCAGGAAGCGGTGGAGGCGAGGCAGGCCCGGGTCCTGGACCAGGAGCCGGACTTGGTGTGTGGGTGGGCTGGGCAGTTTGTATTTGAGGAGGGAATTGGTTTTGCGTAGGCGTTGGTGCGACCACGGTAGCAGGTTGTGAGGGTCCAGGTTGCGGGCGCGTATCGTTGGCAAACGCAGGATGACCTTGGTTGGGGTCAGAGAAACTAACGCCTTGAGCTACTGGTTGTTGGCCCTTCTCGTTGGGATAGCTGTTGGCTTGTCCTGTTGGCGGGGTTGTGATACTTGAGTACGCTGGTGGTGGCTCTTCATTCAGGTTCATACGTCCCATCTCGTGATTGAGTGGGTGTTCTGGGGGTACGTTCGTGTGCGGAACATTTGTAGGAGGAGGCGAAAATCGAGTGTTTGGTGCCTGTGGAAGAGGACCCTGTGGAGGGGTGCTCGAGGGAGGAACCTGATCCATACCCTGGTATACCGCCGGTGGACCATGTGGATTGCCTCCGGGTTGCTCGGTGGGTGTCCATGGTCTCCTCACTGGTTGTTGCTGGCTCGGCTGTGGGGTTGAGAGAGCGGGTCTGGGCTGCTGGTTGGCATAGATCTGGTTGCGCTGAGCAGCTGCCGCGTTCTGGGCACTTTGCGCTTGGAGGTTGGTGAGGGTGGAGGTTCCTGCAATGCCAGCTGCGGCAAAGCGCGCTTCTATGCCACCGCCAGAGGGAGGAATAATGGGTGTCTCGGGGGGTGGTGGAGAGCCTCTCTGTGCTCTTACAGTGGACGTCGAAGCAGTGGAACTCATGCGATTGACGTCCATGGGCGTAGGCACCTTGAGCACCGGCTCATTCTGGTTAGGACCTGTGTATACGACTGGAGCAGCGGGAGCAGCAGGAGCCGCGCTGGGGCCGGCAGCGGGCGGGGGGAAGTACTGCTGGTGGTATTCGGGATAAGGGTTGTTCGCGCCTACATCTTCACTGCCCTTTCTCTGTGGCGCCTTCTGGAACAGACCCTCTTTGTCAGGAGTCTCTGGGCCTGGCGAGTCTGGGAGTGGCTTTGGCGCTGTTCCTCTTCGCTCTGCCAGGCGTGAAGGCTGGATGGAGCCATCTGGATTCCTTGCGCCATAACCACTTATCGTCGGTCGGTTTGGGTCGTTGGCGTCGAAGCGAGCGCGCTGGCTGGGCGACGTGGGACTTGGTCCTGTCGCACTGGAACCTCTCCTTCGCCCATCGGCGCTCTCAGGGGGCGTGGCATTCTTCGCACGGCGCTCCCTCTCGCTGAGCGGCGTATATCTGCCTGTGCCTAGGGTAGGCTGTACGTTTGGCGGCCGATCCGTGTCGGGGTAGGGAAGAGGGGCGTTGGGCGGACTTGTAGGCGGCGCGGGGAACGAGGGCATGGGCGGAGGGCGCGAGAAGGCGGGCTGGCTCGAGCTGCCGGCCGAGTCTGTTCGCGGGGGCGGGCTCTTGCCATCGCGACCCTTTTGTATCCTCAGAGGACCAACCGTGGGAATGATGGGCGTGTCAGGGTTGTTGTTGTTGCTGTTGTCGTATCGCAAGAAGAGCTCCTCGTCCGGCCGGCCCTGCTTGCGCCCGTCCATGGTGGTGGAACGCGCGACTGTGTGGGTTTACAGCGACAGTACCTGATCGCCGGCGATGGCAGGCGTAAACTTATTTTTGGCTACGGGTGCGGATAGCTCGACGTGCGCAGGGTGTGGGTGTGGATGGCTGCTGCTGTGGGTGGGGTAGTGGCTCGTGGCTCGTGGCTCAATACATATGACGCTGCCGGGCGAGGGGTGCATCAATGGTACATGAATCCGGACCCCTAGGTTTATATGCGAGAAAAAGACGGACCACGGCAAATACGCCTGTCGCCTGCTTGTTTCTACGCGATACTGCTGACTTACGTAGCCTGTCGACCATGGCCCCCTCCAAGAGTTGGGCTGCGGCGGGTCTCTCTATACCCATCACCCTGGGCCTCTGAGCGCTGTCCCATGTGATTGGGCATGTCGACTTTACGCGCTGGCGACCGAATTTGCGGCCACTCCTGATCACACTTGGCGGCGCATACGAGCAGCATCCAGTACCTGATGTGGCACGCGCTACCACCTTGTCCCAGCGAATCAAACCCTCTATCCCCTCAAGCTGTCTGTGGCTGGTGACCTCCACGATCATCGACGCATGGCGGGCCGCGCAGTGCAGCGGGCCGAAATCTCTGTCAACATCCGCGAGGCACGAGTTTTCACTGCTCGGCAGTTTCATCTCTCCAGACATCCCAGCCATCTCTGCGCAAGTAAGAACACGGTTAAGAGTAAACACGCCAGATACGACACCAACGGAGGCTCAGCGCACCATATTCCGCAATATACGTTGTTTAGGATTATGAAATACGCAACATCTATAGAATCTATCAAACTTTTGATCAAACGTTTCCCGCCCTTCTCTCCTTTCTGCATGCCCGCCATTACACGTCTGCAAGATACATTCGCAAAGAACAACACTCCACTAGAACATCTACATGTCCATAAGAGCGGCAGCACCAGACTCGCTGCACACGTAAACAACCTCGTGGCTGTCGCTGAAGCCGTTGAAGCGAGTAGCAGAGCACTTGGTGTATGCGCCCATTTCTTCAAAGTAGAGCCAGTCACCGACATCGAGTAGCTCGGGGAAGGTGCATGAGGATGAGATGACGTCGATACCGTCGCATGTCGGACCCCAGATGGAGTACTCGACCTGGGATGGAGTGTCATATCCAGAACGACGCACATCGTACAGGACGTCGTTGCCGTTCTTCAGTACACGCGGCACAGGGTGCTGGTGATCGAAGATGATGCTGGAGAAGTTGCCGTAGACACCGTCGTTGAGGTACAGCATGTACGAAGTAGTGCCGAGGGTAGCATCAGTAACAGTGCGACGAGCGATGACGTGGCACGCGATGGTGAAGGCCGTGGAGACATAGTAGCGTCCAGGCTCCCCAATGACGCGGATGTGGGGCGGGAAGTACTCATCCAAGGCAGTAGACAAGACTGCGGCCATGGGCTCGAAGGTGACATCGCCGGTAAAGCCGCCGCCCACATCCAGGGTATGCATGTTGAAGCCGAGCGCAGACGCCTGGTCGAAGACAAACCGAGCGTCCTGAACAGCCTTGATGAAAGCCTTGGGGTCCGATGCGCCAGAGCCAACGTGGAACGCAACTCCAACAACATTGAGCTCCAACTTCTTGGCTAGCTCCAAGAGCTCTGCAGTCGTGTCCAAAGCAGCGCCGAATTTCTGGCTGAGTCGGCACAAGCTGGCCGAGTCATCAGTCAAGATGCGCAGGTACAGCTCGGCGTCAGGGAAGAGCTGCTTGGTCTTGTAGAGCTCATCAGCATTATCGAATGTCATCTGCTTAACACCAGACTGAGCGGCGTAGCGAACATAAGACTTGGTCTTGCAGGGCTGCGCGTAGATGATGCGCGAAGGGTCGACGCCCAACTTGAGCACAGTCTCAATCTCGTTCTTCGAGGCACAGTCGAAGCCGAGGCCCAGCGCAGTCATAAGGCGCAGCACTTGGGGGTCAGGGTTGCACTTGACGGCTGCGACATGTTAGCGGCGTCCCAAGACGACATGGAATGCGGCCGACTTACCATAGTGCGGCTTGACACGGCCTAGATTCTTCTTCCAGCGCAAATGCTGGCGGTAGACCTCGCCCAGGTCGGCGACGAAGAAAGCATCTTCCTCGCCCACACTGCAGGTATCAGGATCAATAGCCTCGACACGGCTCTTGAGAGCGTCGGCAATCAGCTGCTTGGATTTCCAGGCGCCATGATTGTCAACACTACCAGCGGGATAGGTGCTGAACGACTGTATGTCTTTCAACGGGAACTGGTATTCTTCGGTAGTCGTGAGAGCAGAAGGTGCCATGCCCTTGGTGATGGGTGCTGACAGTCTGGTGGTTGAGTGGGTTATTGTGCCGGAGCGTTAGGCCGTGTTAAGGTGGCTTGAAGGGTGTGAAGCCGAGGCTTGGTGTTGGGCGAGGTCTGGCCGCTTCCTCTGCGAGAGGAAGAACCGCTGATGGCGTCCTATGCGGCAGCTGAAGTTCGGGCTGCTCGAGTGTCTGGGTTGGAGACAGAAAGAAAAGACGCTCAAGCTCCTTCTTAGACGGCGACAAGACGCGGAGGGGGGATGTTGTTGAAAACGTGTGGCGCTGGTCGAGCAGAGACAACTTGAAGGTTGAGCAGGATCAGGGCCGAAGCCGTAGTGAGACGGGAGCCTTTGACGCGACCAAAGGCTGTCGGATGCAGGGGCTGGGCAGCAGCGAACGGGCAGACGGTCGCTTTATAGAGGGCGACGTCTGGCAGGCGGTGAATATGGGGAATGGGTGAAGTGTAGGAGAAAGGGAGGCGATGGCGGGGAGCTGGAGTGACAATTTTCGCGCAGTTCGGTTGTGGTCCTGGAGTCTTGGACCGAACATTACTTAACATCCCTGCGCCGTCCTCGACCTGCAGCCACTAGCATTTCAGTCTGACATCACCGAGGCTCGTGCATGTAGCCCAGTGGTGCCTGATCGGCTCGATGGCACGCAGCGAGGCTGAGCGCTTGTTTTGCGCAAAAAACCGCGCATCCCGTGTATGCCCAATGCGACTCGCCTGCGTTGTGGGCCGACTGGCTCACTCAACACCCCAGGTTAGTTCACGAGCACATGTCAAATGGCGCACGGCAACTACAAGGCCAACTGTCGGATGCGATATGTCTATATTATTTCGTTACTTGATTTGTGGAGTCGTAAATACAATGCGGGTCCATGCAATATCAACTCAAAACAGCAAGAACTCCATAATCCCCTCCATCCCAGTACCGAAATGCCGCTCTGTACGCGTGAATATATATGAAAGTGGAAAACATTCGTAACAAAGACAATGCAGCAATGAGTAGCTGCTTCTACATGCGCGAGATCAGGACTGGTAGTGAATCATGATTGGGACATCGGAAAGGTCCACGCCGTATTGGTGCTGGTAGTGCAGCGACTTGACCGATGCGTGGCTGTGGAGAGATCGCGTACCTGCGCTGCCTCCGATGCCTGCCCCGCGTTCGTAGTTGTACTCCAACCCCCCACTGAACCGATCCCATTTCGATATGTTGTTGGGAGCCTTGGCTTGTTTTGGTGGAGTTGTCTGGGGGCTTCTTTGAGGAGTCGTCTCGACTGGGGTTCCATTGTCGGCTGTGAGATCCGATTCTGATCCCATGTCCAAGTTGACGTCTGAGTACAAACGTTCTCCCAAAGTCCTACGGCGCTGCTTCCAGATCTGCGAGTGCGTCTCCCAGTTCACGGGAGTCTGCGAAAGCCTCTGCGGGGGTGAGTCGTATTTGCCCACAGGCTGGGACATTCTCTGGCTGCGAGAACTCATGCTGGGAGCAGCCCGGGGTCCCTGAGGCTTAACAGGTTTCGGAACGGTAAGCCTGGTAGTGTCGATGGAGGGCACCGGTGGCACATCGACGCTCTGCGGGCGAAGCTTCGAAGCAGTGGCCTCGCCGGATTCCCTGTGCAGACTGTGGTAGCTTTTTCGTCGTTGCTGGGGAGGTGGCTTCCGTCCAGCGACTGATAGATCCTTGCTATGAAGGCGCGCAAACTCCGCCGCAGCCTTGCTATCCATGCTCACCATAGACTTTGCTCGGGGCAAGGAATTGCCAAGTTGGTGCGGGTGGGTAGGAGAACTCACGCTCTCCCTGCGAGTGTCGGGCATGGCAATATCATACGGGGAATTACCAAGAGACGTGGTGATAGTACCCAGATGAACCACGTCGAGTGCGGCATGCTCGGGTTCTTTCTCAACCTGGTTCTTTCCAGATGAAGACTTTCTCCGGAAGAATGATAGACTCCTTCGACGACCATGAGCAGGGGGCGTAGGTGGTCGCTCTGGCTCCAACTCAGCCAACTGCTTGAATTCGGTTTGGCCGTGATCAGGGCCGTGATCAGCAGGCTCGTCTGCGACAACGTGTTCCTTTGTTGGATACGTGTGCGTCAAGCAATCGATTCCTGGAGTGTTCGATACGCGTCGTTCAAACTTGGCACGCACCTTGGTTGGCACCTCAGGGATTGTCCCTTCTGGAATTGGCTGGCAGGACTGAACAACTGGGTGCTCCGGCTGTGACTGACGTCGCTTACGGAAACGCTTCTGCGACTTCGAAGATGCACTGTCGAACGATGCTCGCGAACCAAGAGATCTAGGCGTGTTGGGTGAGTCCAGAGACTCCGACGCCGAAGACCTGGCAGAAGAACTCGTAGACGGAACTGGGCTGTTCAGCGCTGGTACATGTCGGGCCATCTGTGCGTGCTGTGTAGCTCGAGCTGGTGAGTGTCCATCAGAGTCACTGTTCGCAGACGACAGGTCGGCGTCCTGGTGACTCTTCTTTGCAAGGACAGAACGTCGAGTTCCTTGTTCCTGGCTTGCATCGACCATCTGGGGAGAATCGCTACACCGATGACATAGGATCGAGGTAGCGTTCTCCGATTGTTCTTGACCCATTTTCCTGAGACTCACAGCGGATGAGTAACCAGAATCAGTTGTTCGTGGTGGTGGTCTCTGATTAGCCTTGCTCTTTGGTTTCGGCGCAGTGAGCGCATTTGATGTTGCAGAAGGATTCGAAACTTTGATCTCAGGCTGAGGCTTGGGTTCTTCAACGGCAGTCTCCCTGACACTGCGAGGAGTTCTCATTATATCAGCCGAATCACTGTTTTCTGGCCGGAAGAACATAGCAGTTTCCTCGGATGCGAAGAAAGGACTTAATGGTATGTCAGCTTGGTAGCTCTCTGCAATTTCAGATGCGCTCTGCTTGCGCTGGTGCGAATGTTGATGGGACTTCTGAGACTCGTCTTCGGTAACCGGGTTTGGCTCCCTTGGACAAGAGACCGACTCAGCTGCAACACCACTAGCCGTAATTTCTGGATCGTAAGGAGTGGGCATTTCGTTTGCTTCCAGTTCGTAGAGCGGGGAAGGCGTTGGGACAACAGCTGACTTGCTCCTTGTATGGGCCCGTCGACGTGTGGACTTCATAATCAGTGGACTGGAGCTGGCCTCCGTTGCTGAGAAGTAGTCATCGTCCACTGACTTTTGCCCTTCAAGAGCTCTTGTGCTGGGTACGGGCGATGCTGCACCATTCGTGACTACAAGAGTTCCTAGCTTCAAGCTTCCCAGATGCGCATAGTCCTGCTCCGAGGGTGTAACGGCTCGAGCAGTAGTGGACTCACGAGCTTCGTCAGACAAACGAAGCACTGTCTGAGGGGCCAAGTGAGAGTTTCCCTTTGGCTTGGACTGCCATTTTGCCTCTTCTTCGGCATCGAGCTTGGGAGCTTTCCACGAGTTCCACGTCCTGCGGCGCCCTTCAACTGGTGAATGTCTGGTGCCTACTCCAGGCGTCTGGATGATTGATTGTCGACGTGTGAGCGAAGAAGAAGACCTGTCAACTAACGAAGTTCTTCGACTTACGGGTGCCTCAGCCACTGGCAGTGCATGCTCTTCAGGTGCTTCTAACACTTCTTGCAGCGCCGCAAGTTCTTCTGGCGTACCATTCTTTTTGACTTGTTGTAGAAGTCGAATTGCCTCAGCGATATCGACATGTGACACAGAAGCCAAAGACAGCTTTGAATCCGCCAGACCAGCAAGCTGAGCTGCGGAGCCTTGTTTACTTCCAAAACACGACAATGAATTCGATCGTGAATTGGTCCTGGAGTTGGTTCGCGAGTTTGATCTTGAAGCGACTGTCGATGCACGACCACGCGTCTTCGCAATCTCCCCTAAACCATCATCGTTGTGCATCCAGATGTTGGGGTCGAATTCGGTGGCAGTAGGTGAAAGCAGGGCGTCTTTGATTTGCTGGCGCCCCTCAGGGCTGAGGTCTGCCGGTCGCGAAGTTATGGGCTGCGGTGAGTCGACCTTTGCACCTCCACTTGCGGAATTGGTGTTGGTCTTCGGTTTGGAAAGCTTGTTGTGATTCGTGCTACTGGGTTGGTTCCCCATGTTGACAGGTGGTAGTGGGGTTAGAGAGCGACGGCGCTCAAGACTATTGGGAACGATGCATCGGGATTGTGATAGCTAAAGAACGAGTTAATGGTAGTTCGTGCCTGCTGGACAGAATGTCAGTCCCGCGGCATACCTTTATAAAGCTCTATGAGCATGCAACGTTATCTATCCGGAGGCTGGCGTGAAGATATGAAAGCGTAGTCCGGTGGTACACTAGGACTGGCGGACCATGTGGAGGGATATCGAAGAATAAGTAATATGTCCCCGCGCGAACAGGCGTCTAGTGCAGTCGGCTACAAGTGTCAAGGATGCTGGGCCTGGAATTACGAGTGCTGCATGTAGCAGGCAAAGACAGAGCTGGTCTAAGTAACAACAAACTTGGAAGAAGCTCGACATGAAACCGGACAATGCAGGCTACATCGAGGATTGAAGTGATCTGCCAATCAAGATCGCTCAACGCACGAGCACCGAAGCCAATCAAGGCGGGGCGTCGTGCTGCATGCGCAACGCGAAGGCTGGATCCCAGCTGCTTTTTGCCGTATCGGTGAACCTAACGGCTATCGGACCTCTGCAAGTCTCAGGCCATGGCAAAGTGAAAAGTCCAGCATCCACAAGTCGTGCCATGACTTTGCATGATCCACACCAGGAAAACCTGACCGAAGTGGCCTGCTGTGGCCGTGCCGATATACGCGTCCCGCGATATATAGAGTGGCTGTGCGCCCCGACAGTGCCTGGCCATGCTATTGCCAGTTTGCTGGTGTTCCCTGGTCCATGCATGAACAGTTCGCGCGGTACCGTCGTCCTTCCTTTTGCTGCAACTCTTGTTGCGGACACATGAACCTGTCGATCTCGGGTTGAGCAAACCGTGGGTAATCTCCGATCAACAGTCCCATCTTCATTTCAGCGTCGCATCGTGATTGCCCTAGGATCCTGGCCACGCACATTATCACCGTCGCCACGTACCTGCAGGACAAGTAGTCACCGCTATTCCCCTACCGGCCATGGGACAACTGGCAGCATACTTTTGTTGGACGAAAAATAGCAGTAAGTAGGCTGATTAGGTTGGACGTCCGGAGCGCGACAGACACGATACAATTGCGCAGCGCACCTACCAAGGCTCTGGATAAAAGCCCGGATCCGTTGACTGGCCTCGAAACCATATTGCATGCTGGTATACACTTGCGCCAGCAACAGGCCATGTTGGAGTTCGGCATGGTCTTATAGGGCTTTTCAAGGCCGAAGCGCTGAAGGCCTGGATGTTGCACATGCTTAGCAGCGCTCCACCTGGCGACGGAGTGACAGCCGCGAACAGGCCGCGCAGTACTGCCGAACATTGCAGATCACATGGACCAGTTGATGTCCGGTTTCTTGTTACGACACCAGCCTGGTCCATGGGGGTTCCACCATAGCGTCGACGTTGAAACTCTGTGTTGTGTTTGAGCGAGGTCGAGTTTTGCGACGCTTCGCTTGGAAATCTGCCATCGGTGATGCATGTGGCGGTCCTGGACGCGTGAGAGACAGGGCGTCAGCGGCACAAACACAGCGTTAGTCCGCATCGCGGCTTTGCAGAAGCCACACCCGCAGAGGCTCACTGTCCCAACATCATCATTGCTTCGATATCAAATTTCGTCCGAAGGTATTCGGACGCGTCCATGATCTTCAATTCGACGCAATCGAAGACTCTGCGCCTTGCCTGGTGACGTTGAATAGGGCGATCGAATCGGACCCGGCGGCATCTTACGCAAGCTGGCTTAGTCTTGGAGACGTGACATCATAGTCGCGCCTAGCAACAACATAGTTTGTATGAGACTTTCGTCGCGCCGCGGACTACCCATTATTCATCTTTGCCTTGGTCCCTCCTCTTTATCATAGCCCTGCTCCCTGTTGCTGATCGCGCTGTCGTCTGTTGTCTGCTTCATTTTCATCACCTTACCATCTGGTCGCGTGTCGTGCTACCCAATTCCGCAGCTTTCCGTCGCAGGCGCATTGAACCTCCCTAGCAGTCACACCAGAGGGCTCATTGTTACAACATCCACATACCTCAGAGCAACGCCCAAGGAAACTCACTCGCCATGTTGGGACTCTCGTATTGGGTCGTTCCCATCTTCTCCGCAGTAGTATGGACCGCCATGCTTATCACCATGTTGGTCTATTGGGCGGCGACCGGCAAACCTCACTATTCTACAATGAGCCCAGGGCAAAACATTCCTTACATATCTGGTGAGTTGCACGATACACACAATCAAGCACACATGCTAACGATATGAAGATATTGGTGCGGACTACCTGAAAGCTATGTTCATCGCCATGTCAGCCGTGACAGTTGTCACTTTTGATCTCGCCTTCATTTTCGAGCGCTGGCTACGACACACGAACAAACTTGCACCAAACACATCTCACTGGCAGAAAATTTACTCCCTGTGCGCTACTATTGCCGCCATTGTCGGTGCGGCCGGTCTGATACTGCTCACCATCTTCGATTGCAAGAACCACAACAGACTGCACAATATCTTCCTTGGTGTATTCATCATTGGTTACATCGTCTCAGCAATCTTCATTTGCTGGGAGTACCAACGCCTAGGTATTCACTACCGGGAACATTCCATCCTCAGAATCTCCTTCTGGATCAAGCTCTTTTTCATCATCACCGAGGTTTGCCTCGCTATCGCCTTTGCAGTCTGCTCCAAGCAGGACATTTGGAACGTAGCCGCTGTTCTTGAATGGTGTGTATCCTTCATCTACTGCTTCTACGTGTTCAGCTTCTTCATCGATTTCCTACCCGCCACACGTTCAAAGCACCACCAGTCCAAGCAGACCGAGATGCAAGTGTTCGAGGAAAGCGGCGAGACAGAACGGAACCACATGGGCGATGGCGCTGCCGATAGCCAGCAATACTACCGTGGCAACTCGCAGATGGCCGTACCTCAGACCAACGGCTACACAAATGGATACACAAATGGCAACACCTACACCAACGGGAACTCTAACGGTTATGTATCGCATACTGCGAATGGATACCCGAAGCCCGCAGTGGACCCATCCCCACTTCCTTCGCATAATTTCTAAATTCTCCCTGTATACCCTATTTTGTACATGTTGTTTTTGCGTTGAGCTTTTGGCAAACAGATATACCACTAGCGTTTTTTTTTATCGTTCTCAATCGTACTGCATAGTGACGGTTTTGTAATGACGCATGCATGAAGAGTGTCCCGGCGGAGGACTTGTGTACGAGTAAATGACAATTAAACTGGCATATAATGAAATAAGATAATACTACGTCACTGTTCTCACTTTACTATCAACCAGACTATATTGAGATATGTTCACAACAGCTATCGACTGAGACAAACGTGCTGTATACATCACATGTCCATATCCAGGTCACTTCTAGAGAATACAGATGATATATTATTGTGGTATGACGTCTTGGATTGTATGTTGGTAATATGATAGCTCGTTCATGCATATGCCATTTTCGGTGTGGTTCCAGTCCAGAACGCCAGATACATGCATAACCATACCCTCTATTGCTGTTCCTGAGCTCGGTGGGAACTACTTGTAATATTTATTATCCCTATGCCTCTTCTTCTCGTACCTGTCCTCATCGTCATATTCCTTGTCCCTTCTCCGTTTCTTGCGATCATCGGGATCACGACTCCTACTACGATCTTTTCTATCGCTCTTCCGTTTCGAGTCCCGACTTCTACTGCGGTATCGATCACGGCGTTTGTCTCTTCGGTCGTCGGGGCTACGACTGCGTTCTCTTCGTTTTTCGCGTCTACGCTCGCTGTCGTAGTCGTCCTCCCGGGCTCGATCTTTACGATTGTCTCGGCGGCGATCGCTATCATAGTAATCGTCCTTATCTCGTCGACGGTCCTTATCTTTCCTCCGTTCGCTATCGTAATCGCCATCTCGTCGACGGTCGCGGTCGCGGTCGCGGTCGCGGTCATCTCGTTTCTCTCTCCGCTTTTCACGCCTTCGCTCATCGTCCTCGCTGTCATCGTGGTATCTGCTCTTGCTTCTTGGTGCCTTCTCGTCCGGGATCATGCTCTGTCGCTCAAGTTTTGCCTTGAGCTCCTCTTCTGTTATAACCTCGCCAGTGTGCTTGTTCCGCAACGTAACGGGATTATAGATCTGCGTGACCTTCTTCCCTTTGCTTTTCCCACCACTCCATTCACCAAGCTCAACGCCTACAGCAGCCTCCTCCTTTGCGCCTATGCCAAGTAGCGCTGGCCGCCGCTTGATTTCTTTCGGTTTCGCAGCAACGCCGTTCTTGCCAATTTCTTCTCCATCTTTCCAGCCCATACCACGAAGCAGCGCCGCGCCAAATCCTTCAATGGGTGTAGCTTCATAGGCTTCGAGGGTGGGAGCGTCAGGCGCATTGTGAACGTCATTCAAGAACGCATCTTCTTCCGTCTGTACGGGAATGACGAGGTCATTATCGGTGGATTTACCGCTAATCAGCGCATCGAGAGCTTTCTTCTCAAGTCGCTGCTCCTCTGTAAGGTTGTCCTGCTTCATCTCCATAGGCTCTGGCGCTCCAGCCTCCGCAGCTCCGATCTCTTGTGATTCATCCTTCTTGATAATTGTAAGTCCATATTGCACCTTCGGCTCCTCCATCTTGCTCTCATCGACAATCTTAGTCTCGGTCTGCGATTGTTGGTGTGGCGCTTTCGCAAGGTGTTTTCGCCGTGCCTCTGCGCGCCAATCGCGGTTCGGTAGAGCTGGAATAATGCGAGGTCCCTCCTTCTCCTTCTTCTCATTGGCATCAAGCGCGCCGCCCTCCGCTGCGTCCCATCCTGTGATCTCTTGTTGCGTATTCGAATCGTCTGGTTCGTCGTCACCAAGTAGAAGCTTGGTTTTTTTTGTGTCTTTCTGCGCGGGAGAAGATTTAAGCCCTGGCTTTGTCTTCAGTGCCCCCAGTGACATCTTGAAGCCGCCCGATTTGGGGGCGGCCATGATGGGCTGATCTCGTGTGGAAACGCGCGCGATGCTTTATCGTATCTTTACAGTCGTTGTGAGAGAATTCGCAGAATTCCGACAGTTCCGGCGCGAAGAGGGGTGGCGAACAGCGTGAAAGGTAGAGAGAAGTTGGTGATTGCGCTGCCGTGGGAAATGTTCGCGCGGAAATCCAAAAGTTCGCGCGATGATGTAGTCTTGGCATTAGGCCTCAGCAACATGTGATCAGCAAGCCTCGGTCGCTTTCATCTTAGATTGTAACCTGGTCTCTCTATTAAAGGCTATGCTTTGCGAAGATAATAGCTGCAGACAACAATGACTCTGGTAGTTAAGCCAGAGCGTCTAGGATGTCAAAGCAAAATCGGATTTGACAGTTGCATCGCCTGTAATAAGCGAAATAATATACATTTGTTCAGCTCTAGGATAATCACACTAATATACATTTCCTACTCTTCACTTGGCAGTGGCGGGAACAGCACGCCCTTGTGTGCTGTGCCCAGCTCTACGAATGGAGTTCCATAGTCTAGATCAGCGCCAGGCTTGCAGTATTCAAAGGTTCTCCGATCGTGATGTACGCCCAACTGGTCTAGTAGCATTCTTGCCTTGTTCGGCATGTATGGCAGTAGTAAGATGCCTGTAATGCGAAGTGCTTCAGCAGCAAGATAGACAATCCTGTCGACATCTTCGCCAGGCTCGCCGGGGCCGTAGACTAGAACCTTGTCCCAGGGTTTCGACATCTGAAAGAACCAGTTTGACTAAGCTTTGTCAGTAGAGTGGCAATCCGAAAAAAAGTCAGACTTACTCCTCGAATAAATTCAGCAATTTGAGACACAGCTTTGCGCGGATCGTAGGCATCAAAAGATGCGTCTACTTGCCAGGCAATCTTGGCGAGAGAATTATTCCAGAATCTGGAGCCGGGTCCTTCAGCCCACTCCTCCGTTGGCGTTCCACCAACACGTTCGACTGCGCCTCGGACGCTCCATTTCTTGCCTCGTGTAACACGAGAAGCTAGGTTGCCAAGCTGCTGGTTCAAGAACGTATTGTACAATCCGATGATGCGACGATTATCGTAGTTTGCATCGTCCTGTATACCGCCTTCACGAACCATGTAGAAGCGCATAACATCCGATCCATATCGATTAAGGGCATTGAACGGATCGACAACCCTTCCAGTTGATTTGGACATCTTAGACCCCCCAAGTGTCCAGTGAGCGTGTGTCAAAATCTTCTTCGGAAGGGGAAGTCCAAGCGCCATGAGGAAGGCCGGCCAGTAAATGCAGTGGAATCGAACAATGTCTTTACCAATGACATGACAGTCTGCGGGCCAGCCTCCAGCTTGTTCACGGCCCGGTGCCCATGGGTATCCTGCCTTGGTCGCATAGTTCATGAGCGCGTCAAGCCATACATAAATGGTTTGTGAGTCGTCTCCAGGGACTCGGATACCCCACGCGAGTCGTTCATATGGTCGAGATATAGACAAGTCCTCCAATCCCGATTCAACGGCCTGCACAACCTCCTTCATGCGATATTCTGGTGCTATCCACTCGGGATTATTCTTGTAGAACTCCAGCAGTTTGTCCTGGAATGCCGAGAGCCGGAAATGATAGTTGATCTCCGAAGACCATTCTACTTCGCTGCCCGTTTCAATGGATGTCTGCAGGTTGATCAGCTCAGACGACTACCGTTTACTAGGCAGCGCATACCATAATCTTCCTTCCTGTCGGTGGGTCGAGGTACAGTTGTACAGCTGACTGTGGGTAGAAGCATTCGTCGGTGACTGAGTACCACCCTTCATGCTTCTGCTCGTATATGAGACCCTTCTCTTGCAACAGGAACTGTCTGCCATCAGCTACCGTGGCTTTACATCAGCTGCTCCGGAGTCTCGTACCCATGCATACTCGACAGCTTCCTTGTGTTCTCTATCCGTCGTCCGGACGAAATGATCGTTCGTGATCTCGGCTTTCCGTGCAAGTTCCTTTTGCAGGTAAGCAACAATGGTGTAGGTCCGCTATGCGTGTGTGCGTACCCTGAAGATCTCGGCGCCTTTATCACAAAAAAGTTTCGGATCAATGCCAGCCTTGGCAGCTGCTCGTTGGACCTACTGTAGTGTTAGTGCAATACCTTCACATTGTCAGGTAAAGCTACCTTCAGGCCATGTTCATCTGTCCCAGTACATAGCAATGCTGTCTCTCCTTTGAGCACATGCCACCGCTTGATGACGTCCGTGAGGACCATGGTATACAAGTGGCCGACATGAGGGGCAGCATTGACGTAAAATATTGGTGTGGTGATGTAGTAGGGCTTTT
Source organism: Alternaria alternata (assembly GCF_001642055.1). Classification (NCBI taxonomy): domain Eukaryota; kingdom Fungi; phylum Ascomycota; class Dothideomycetes; order Pleosporales; family Pleosporaceae; genus Alternaria; species Alternaria alternata. The sequence goes on from NW_017306198.1 coordinate 871,266, forward strand.
CGGAAGTCTGTGTGGTGATATGTCGTCGACCACAACCGCTACCATTATGGCAAGACGACGAAGCCCATAGTGATCGTCTCGAGAAGCTCGAAAACGCTCTTCTGATAGCAGGCGCCGTTGAATTGGCTATTCTAGAATACATGCTTCCATGGGCGTCTCACGTTAATTCGCGACAATCCCCCGCGCCAAAAGTTGGCGCGAAGCCACGTGTGGCGCTAGCTTAATCAGCCAGCTGCCCAAGTACATGGGCAAGATCTCACCACATCGTGCCATTCCATCACCCTCACATTGACGTCGCAAGATGTGGCAGTCGATATAGAATAGATCTCAAACAGTCTATATACACTAATCTTCATAATGCAGGCGACCCAATGTTGACGATTCTCTAACAGAGACTCATCTTGCAAGCAGATCTAACATATCCACAGCCCAACAAGCACAATTTGCGACCTGAGAACCTCGAACCGGTAAGCCAGCACGCGGCATACAGCAAGGAGTACGTATGCATGAGCTTCGTTCCGGAGATGCACATCATATTTGACGCTCGCAAACGCATGCATGGGGGCAACAGAAACGCTGTCGCCTTTCCGGCAGCATCGCCTCACTCTGCCCCAAGCCGAAGACTGGAGGAAGCACATAGGCTAACTTTTTCACTCTAAGAAGTGTTTCGTTTGGACCTTTCGCAAAATCGCTCGCGGTGTTGTCCTACAACACAAAGCGGACATAATCCCACCTTACAGATCACATAGTCGGAAAGAGTCAAAATCATCAATGCACGAGGAATCTGTTCATTTTTATTGCTCAGATAGTATCAATCTCCATGTGCACTGATGTGCGTCATACTGCTCGCCCATATCTCCATGGGTGGCTCGTCTTCATGCAAGCCACTGGGACATTCGTCAATACCTCAGCCTTAAATCCTCTATTAGCTTATCTTGCAAACGATATCGCTCAGTCCAATAACTCGCTCAGTCCAAACGGGTGGCGCATCATCACTCTGAAGCCGAACGCACGCAATCCACGCCAAGCCTCCAATTTCTATTGAAGCTATTCAGACCCAAAAGAGGTAACCTCAACACCAGACCTCCACCCTGACGCCCTCTTTCAACAGTAAAGCAATCCCTTGTTGAGTCTCCAAGGAAAACGTATGTGCTTTGTGTTCTAGGCATTGTGCCGTCCGGCGTAGGAAGCTAAAAGCCTTCTAGGAGCAACTCAACCGTGAACTATTGAGCCTTTGATGGTCTGGAAGAGCTCGTTTACGCTGGAAGATATCGGTACGGCCTTGACCTACTCTGTTCGGAGTGATCCCTTGAGGAACCCGCATTCACCTGAGTAGCCACTGCGCTATTGGACGAATGCCCATTGACCTTCACCCCACAAACCTATTGAGCAATGGAGTGGTCTATTCATGCAATTCGGAATCAGTAGCGAGGTGGAACGCCTTCAACTGATGCCTTTGTGTGTCTATGTCTATCGTACTTAAATACTCCTCTACTCCTGCACCAATATCTTTCGTCACCGACTACAACTTTAAGGACCACTATCAATCACTTGGTCAATAGTCGATCTGTCCCGACCTCTACCGTTCATTATCACCCGACATATAATTCGACACTATGAGAATCAACGCGATCATCGCCTCTGCCATCCTGGCTGCCACCGTCTCCGGTGCCGCTCTGCCACTACCTGCTGCCACCGCTGTCCCTGCCACTATCGGCCAGCGTGAAGCTAAGGCTGAGGCCGGCTCAATGGCCACTTGGCGTCCTTACGGTCTACCCATTGGCGGCAAGCGTGAGGCTGCCCCCGAAGCTGAAGCCGAGGCTGGCGCCCCGAAGCGTCCTTACGGCCTGCCTATTGGTGGTAAGCGTGAAGCTGCTCCTGTGGCTGCGTGGAAACCTCCAAAACGTCCTTACGGTCTACCCGTCGGTGGAAAGCGTGAAGCTGCTCCTGAAGCTGATGCACCATGGCGTCCTTACGGTCTACCCATTGGGGGCAATGGGGGCAAGCGTGAGGCTGCTCCCGAAGCTGATGCTCCATGGCGTCCTTACGGTCTACCAATCGGCGGCAAGCATGAGGCTGATGAGGAATAAACCTCTCAACCATCGATACCTTACCTGCCGTCTATACGGATCACAACGACCATTTCCATCACACCGATGAGAACATCTCATTATTTCACTTCGGAACACTCGACGCACACCTGATCATTCGCAAGCCATATATACGCAATTTTATACTTGCAATTTGGTCATCAACTACTACGCGACGAGCCTTGTACAGTCATCTCGAAGGCTCTACATTATGTTGTCTCTATTACAGGCATGCTCCAGTACTGAAACATACACAGAGCGTGACCGGTCTCTCGCCTCTTGGGTTACATTCCCTGTATCAAACGATATGTACCACAGTAGGAGGACAGCTGGTCTATTTTCTAATTTCTCGTGTAAATAACTGATCGAACGACATCGGCCTGCTTGAATGCCTCGCTGGTTCTATTAATTTAATCATATTTGTATCTGACGAAAAGATTTCTTCCTGCTTTGGTGCGCCTTTCCCATACTACTACTTTGATACATACTTCGCATGCCCTCGAGAGCACCGCTGGTGATGGTTCTCTCATCATCGACTCACAAGGGAGCATTCTTCAGGTCAATCTCACATACTAACCTAAAAAAATATTGCTGGTGTGTTCAAGTCCAGCTGTTATCCATTTGCCGCTTCATCTCCGGCTTGACATCACTCGTGCTCCTCTCAGAAATAGCCAATAAACGGTACTATTATTGCGATATCAGTCTCCACGTCTATAACCCATCATTATGATCCGTCTGTCACTTCACATTCATGTCACGACTCACAGGCGATCTTGACAGCTGTCAGTGCGACCTTGCTTCGCAACGTGCGTCATCTTGTTGGAAGAAGTGGCCCTATACAAGTAACCTAGTTCATTCACATGTTCGTGTTCACCCATATCTCTCAAAAGAGAGGTAACTTTACCAGAATGTTGGGCCACAGGAATGAAACTGCGCGATGACGGTGGAGGATACAGGATTTGTACTATCAAACGTTTAGGCTAGAATGCGAATCGGAGACTGTGCGACACGAAATAGACATTCAATTTGCTGATAGGTGACTCGAGAGTGATATTATCTCAGATTTACAGCGCATTCTAAATAATAGCTTGGGTTGGTCTACGGCTTCGGATGTGATCATTGATTGCTTCTTCCATTTTCCAATACGTTGATGTAGCGTATATTTGCTTACCATAATTCCAGAATGAAGTATCTACATAAAGCCACATAACTATACACTAAGGTTCGAGAGACTGACAAGTGTCCAAGCTATTGTATCACGAATCCTACATGCCTCCAGTAACAATTTGTCACTCATTGAATATCGTAATATTGAACGTTTGTCATGTTCACAACCCAAACCGCCCCTTTGGTAGAAAAAACCATCCAATGCATTTCACAAGACACGTTCTGAACGAATAGTCTTAGTTACCACTATCGCGGTTCTCGCTTAGCATATCACATATGAGGTGTCGTTTGAAAAGCAGGTGATAGCCGTTCATGCAGAAAATCATGCGAACGCATGATGCGAGACGTGTGCTTTAGGCATTAAGGCGTGTGTTTGTAACGAAATGACTCGAAATAAGCAAGCAGAATAATAGAGCATAATTAACAATATTTTGTGTGTATGTTGACAACATATATGATTGACGTGTTTAGGGGCGACGTGGTTTCGTGATGGGGCTGTGTCGGCCGGGAGTGTACAACACACACCGCCGGCCGGCCCCCGAGTGTCATATCGGAAACCGAGTGTTTCGAACGGCGCGAAAAGCACAGATGTTTCGGAGAGCGACGGTGGATTGGTAGCTGTACGTGGACATGCCAAGACGGTGGACATGGAAGGGGTATATTGTATGACGTTCATCGTATTCATTGATAGTACCATATTTTCGTCCACCATTCCGCCCCACTCATACACCCATCCCGCTCAATCTCAACGTAACGACAGCTTTTGACCAACAGCATAACAGCATAATACCACCCTAGTCAATGAGTGATTGTAGGACTTCCACGCTCGAGCAAATAACTGATTCAACCCCCCAAACATTACCAAGTTCAAGCCATAAGTAGCCAATAACGTTCCATGCCTTGCGGCCCCGCTCAGCGTTCCAAGTCTTTAGATGTATGTAGTAATGAAAATAAATATACGCTGTCTCCAAGAGATTGGGACAAGACACAATGAACAGTAACATGCGGCGTATAGCAAAAAGCGTCAACGGAAAGGGTATAATAGCGGGTCATGATCGGACTAAGGAAGAGGAGATTGCGCAAAATCAACAACGGACAGAAAACACGCTCGCTTGCTAGACAAAAAAAGATACCTGAAAACAATAAGGAAGAGATGAGGTGCACGCTGGTGCAGCGATCACATGTTGGCCCCGTTGACGTTGACTTCGTAGCCATCGCTCTTAGCCTTCAAGGCCTTTGCCAACATGAGCTCGCGCATCCAGTCGATCCTCTGGTCTTTGGTGGTTACGGCAAAGTGCTGCACCTTGCCATTCGGCATAACCTTCTTGACGTCGCCCTTTCCAGGTGCAGCAGGTACAAGCTGAAACTCGAATGCGGGAGTGGAAGCGGAAGACTTCTCCTTGTGGTGACCGGAAGAAAGTTTCAGAGCCTTGAATTTGGCGGAAAGTTTGTTGGAAGCGAGTGATGAGCATGCTACGGCATAATCATCCACATCAATGGTCTGCAACGCGGAGGAAGACGGCAGCTCGTTGGGATGCATAGCTAGCATCGTGCCCTGGAGGCGGAAGTGGTGGTCTTGCCATTCGTGACGCAGAAGCTTGGTACGTCGCTTCTTCATCCAGCCGTGGTGATTCACACCCTTGTACACGAAGCCTCCCTTGGGCAAAGGCGCAATAGTGTCGCCAGCTTCGCTATCGAACGGCTTAGTGGCTTTGAGTGGCGACGAGCTAGCGCTATCACTAGTACTGATGGAATCGTCGAAGATGGTCTCCCGCAGGGTGTCGTCGTCCGAGTGGGCTGTTGGGCTGAATACGCGATCTTCAGCAAGAACGGGCATGGGCAACGAAGGGCGTCGACGGTCATGACGCGATCCAACCCTTTGAATTTGGGGTTGGTATTGCATATTCGGAGGCACGGACTGGCTTGTGTCACGACTTAGTGGCTCGTGTTGCACAGCAGTCACAGGGACGTCCATCTCAGAGAACGGCGTACCGAACCGGTAGACCCCGCCCGGTGACGCCGTCCTACATGGCGAGAAAGCGGTGTCGGGTGCAAGGTACTGGTGTGTTGGGATTCCACTGCGTGGGTTACCAGCAGGCTGGGCAGACATTGAACGTGCCGGGGGGATCGTCAATTTGGGGAGGCTCTTGAGGTTCGAGTGAGGAGCCGGCATAAACTCTGGGGGATGCAGAGCTGGAGTTGAAGGTGTCTGGCTAAAAGGATCGAAAGACTTTGTGGTATGCGCCGACGTAGATGCAGAAAAGGCTGAAACCTGCGGGTAGTGCTGTTGCTGTGGTATCACCAAGAAGGGCCGAGGTGGGTATGATTCTGTAGGTGGCGTTGGGGGAGCCTCAATTGGAGTAGCGCTGACGAAGGGCTGCTGCTGACCCTGTAGGGTAAGAAACTGTCGTACGTTGTCTTGCGGGTCGCGTTGCTCGAACTTTTGTAGGTCCTGAAGAGTAAAGTCAGGTAGCTGGCCAGGCCCCAACACATCGGATGATGCTACCACGGACGGTACCACAACGGAAGGAGTAGCTTCTGAATTCGGGCGGTGGACGTTCTCCACTACGTGAGATGCTGTCTGGGGGTTGCCTGGGTCGCCAGCAATGAAGATATGACCACCCTTCTCGGGCGAAATAGGAAAGCCGTGTTCCTGTTGAAGTCGGGCAAGCTGCCTTTGTTGTTTCCTCCATTTGGCGCATCGTTCACCCTTTGCGCATACGTGCGGCTTAGGTAGTAGTTGTTCGATTGCTACGATCGAGACGGAATGTGCAGGAGTAATAACATCGTCTGTTAAGTGACGCCCTCGCGACTTGTCGCGCCGACTAGCCTTTCGGCCCTTGCTCTTGGACCTGTTCCTTGCCTCTGTGCACGGCCGTTCGATGTCCTCGAATGGAGTTGGGATGGCTGCTGGAGCAGTTGGCGACATTAGGCCATCCGCGGTGCGCAGCGAGTCGATTTGGTTCCACAATTGATGCCTCTTGCCGAAGGACTGAATTTCCAATTCCTTCAGATCGTCGAATTGCAAATCTAGCAAAACAGCACCTGAGATATCGTGCTGGATGAACTTGTCAATTACATCGTCTTCAAACCCATTTTGATACATCCAGGTGGCCACATCCTTGGAAGTCCAGGCACGCACTTCGGCATTGTCCAAGTGGGCAACTGCCAGAGCGATGTTGTTGTACTCTCTCTGAGGGACGATGGTTTCGGGAGTCGCTTCTCGGAACGAGGTCGGATGACGGAGTGGAGTTTCTTTTGGCAGTAAAGGCGACATTTGCATTACTTGGGCGTCGTCGTATAGAAAGTCGTTGGATGATACTGAAGCACGGAAGAGGTGTGGCCCTTTAGGACCTTCTACTGACTTTCGCTCCGGCCAATAGGCGAACTGTGGCCGTACCTCTTCCCCAGGAGTCTGTACTTCCTCGAATGTCGATATCGTTGTTTGACTTCGCCTGTTGTCGCTCTTTGTGGGGTCAGTGTCGCATATGCAGTTAGAGCAAGGAAAACATACAGACGAGCCACTGAACTCCTCAAATTCGCTAGAATCATCTTCGATATCTGTATATGCGACACTGATATGCGAAAGTGGACGTTCCAGCGATGACCGGACCGTTAGAGCACTAGAAAAGAACGACTGCGCCTTTCCTCGTTCGAACATTTCCACGCCCGGCTCCAGCGGGGTGATGGGTGTCATGGCCTGCTGATGGACGTGTTAGAATCGCGCATGGAGCGGGAAGTGAATGTAGCTTACCATGATCACGAGTTTGCAGTGTACACGCTCTGTAGTAGGGAATATGGTTGTTCGGAAGACTGCTAACAACTATTCCGAGCGAATGTCGCGAGCATGGCATACACACGGTAACAGCACAACGATCGAAAACGGAGAAAGGGACCCTTCGGGTGGAGAGCGCTTGAGAGTCTTTTGTAGAGGTTGCTTGGGCGCCGTTGACGGTGGGGGTGTGTGGTTCGACAATATCACATTGGAGCTGCTGCACGAGACAGCGCATGCCTGCTTAAGCCGGCCACTGAGGCATTCGAGTCCTGGAGAGACACCGCTCTTCGGCCAATGTGAATCCGGGCCTTTCCCGCCCGCATGCTGGTCGAGGTTTAGGCTGGCGCTTAGACTCGAGCGTTGAGAGGGCAGGAGACGGCCGCCATTCGCTGGAGTGCAGATTGGCTTGCAGGCTAATTCTGCTCGATGAGGACACTTAAATGCCATTAATATCTCGCAGCGCAGGCCAGACGCATGAAAAGGCCAGGGTCGTCGCGGGTCCACTCATGATCAGGGTCGACGGCAGCGGATCGTGTCGCCGCTTGTCGAGGGCAGATGCGACGAAGATCTGAGTTGGCCATGCCGTGCACGCTTGCTGTTGGTCGCTTCGTTGTTCCTGCGCAGCCCCAAAGTACGTACCTCGGGATTTCTTTCATCCAGTCGCGTCACCACCGCCACCGTGGCCACGGTCAAGTGACATTGGAAATGACCTTTGGTGACTTGTCGACCTTGCTGTGCTGTGTCGGTGAAGCTTCGGTTCGGAGCGTTCCAAGGCTGTGGCTGGTTGAGGTCGCTAGCCGACAGCCTCATCAGCGATATGCAGCAAGCGATATTGGCACAAACATATCACATGCGGATGCGTTCCGTGCTCGACGGCTGCGTGCAGCCCTGCAAGCCACCGACGACTCGCGCACGCCGGACCTTGTCGTCATCGCTGTAATCGCGGATCCGAACCTTTCATGCTCGCCGGACCTACCTCGATGTCTTTTGCGTTGTCGTGCGACCTGGCGGGCTGGCACAAACCCCGATAGCGGGCACAAGCTTGACTCATCCCACAGCAAGCGTCCCACCGGCTATCTGCTACCGTTGCGATGCCATGGCAGACCGCTGCTCCGACCGTTGCATACTACCATCTAGCCCACCGACGGCTCTTTCTCGTGACGGCTCGCCATGGGACCCTCATCAACATGCCGACCAACGGTCGCTCAGAAAGCTCCTACACCACGAGCCCGTGACTGTAAGGTCCTGCGGCCAGCCGCGTCTTTTGCCTATTGTGTGTCCCATCATCACAATGGTCTCGTTGAAGCGTGGTTGTCCAAGGCGAATCAGCGTGCGAAGACGGCTTCCCACGACCGGACTACCAGACCGCAACTTGTGCAAGCATGGTCCCCAGCAACTTGAATAAACCGCGCCAAGCAGAACAGAATTTCCGTCTCTTATGCTACACGCTGCATAGTTCGTGGATTTCCAGCAGAACGGCAACCGGTCCACATTTGCATGCATTACGAGGAGTCACACTGCTCTGGCGAGCTTCTGGCTCTGAAAGTTCTGCTTATGGCGCTGAAGATTTGTCTAGTTTACTATTCACTGCGGTCCCAAAGTAATGACCAGGAAGCGAGCGCAGAGGCTGTTGAGTCGTGTTCATTAGCCAGATTTGGCGTCTCAATCTATCTCGCTTCATCCACCACCTTGAGCGTCCAACAGGATGCATACAAGGCAGCATCATTTCCAAATACCGGGGAAGAATAGCGGCTTGTAGCGGGAACATGGCCATGAGCATGAATCCGCATTGTCAGGTGAGCCATCCTGCGAAGCCCAGCCGTCCGAGGAGGTACCTAGTTACTCGAGGGCCATTCGTGGACTACCAAGTATTGATTGCAATTGTCGGTAACCAATCGCGTGCTTAGCAAGTGGTATCACATCCCGAAAGGGCCTCGCTTCACACGTCTTGCAGGCATGATGTACGCTCACTAATTATGGGCATTTACTGAACGTTGAAAGAATAATTAAGGGCCTATGTTTAGCACCGGCCCTTCCCTGTCACCCTCCGAGCTCTCCGAGCCGGTGGCTTGCCCCGCAGTGTAAGCTAGGACGATGAATGCTGTCATTGGACACACGAGTTCGCTAGAAAAAGCTTGTCATGCAAATTCCAACCCCATCGACATGCACAAGCGACTTGATTCGCGTGGGAGTGCACGCTGACTGGATGCCACAGCCTGTCGTGCTATGCCAACTCGCCGCGTTACTCGAAGGCTCACCCACTCAACCTGCCCCCTCCCGCATAGCTCGGGAAAACACCATCAACCGACCTGCCGTGTTTGGTCGACAATGCGGTCTACGTTTTCGTTCGCCTAGCTACTAGCTGGTCAAGTCCCGCTGTGGAAATGATCACGACAGTGTGGACGCGAATTGGGCCGCCTCGAGTCTGCGTGACTCTGTCCTCAGTGCCCGAACGTTCTGGCTCAATGTGGCACAAGCGAATAGATTCCAACAACAGCCGCATCTCGCCGTACCACGAGTCACTGTACATTCCTTGGGGTCGACACGAGGGCAGGTACCGACACACCACGTATACGAGACTTGCAGATGCTATGCTATCATCTACATACAGACTTGGCACACTGCAGTCCGGATCTGCACATCTGCACAAGGCCACCAGCAACGTCCGGGCCGGCCACTTATCGCAGCCGCTGCATGTGTTTCCTAGGCCCTTCCTGGATACAGCTCGATAGTGCCCCGCAAGGAGGTTGGGTCAAGAGGGGGATCAAGGCACACGGCCCCAGTCAGCGAAAACTCTCAAGTCGACATGGTAATATGCTTCCAGTACTAAATGGGTCATTTAACTTGCTAAAGTCGTTGCGGGGACCAGTAAGCCGATCGATAGCCGTGGAGAGATGCGCGCTAAGTACTGCAGTTGGCTTTAGCGCGGCGGGTAAGAGTGCCCCAAAATAGCAAGGAGCACAGAATGACCCCAAATGTCGACATCAGGCTGCACGCCAGAGACTAGTCGTCCAATCAATGTGCCGTGTCGACATGCTGCATGGCGTTCGCATCTCCCTCCCGTTGGACGACCACCTGGCCAGATAGCAGGGTCTCCAAGAATAGATTCAGCAATATTTGTGAACAAATGTGCCGTTCGTGGTAGATATAAGGTACTTGTCTCTCACTAATACATCTCCACGCAACAGGTAGACCGCATAATTTGGTTCCGCTCCTTCCTTCACATCAAGCCCGCTGGTCAGGCTTTGAATACCCATCTTTAATTACGAGCAGCCCGGTCGAGCCCTGCCATCCTGTCCCTTACGAATCGTCCCGTCGCGCGTTAGTCGTTATTGCCGCATTGTTTACTGGCTTTCCTCATATACCACAGCTCTGGGTACATCAAGCGTCCATGTCCTCCTCGTCCGCTCCCCCATCCGCTACCAAACAGTCCTCAACCATGGTAGGGACCACAAATGCTGCTAACGCAGCAAAACAACAACAACAAGCCGCAAAAATGCACCGTCGTTCACGATCAGGTAAGGACCACCCTTCAGATGTGGATGCAGGGATCCCGCGCATGGACAATCGACTAACGGGAGCTTTGCAGGGTGCTTCACATGTCGCCTGCGACGGAAGAAGTGTGATGAAGGAAAACCGTCTTGCCGTGCTTGCAGACACCTTGGTCTCAAGTGCGAATACAAGAGGCCAATGTGGTGGAGTAACAATGAACAAAGGCGGACGCAAAAAGAAGTCATCAAAAACATCATCAAGCGCACCAAACTCAACGAGAAGACAGCACAGAGCGGCGCGATGGGCACCAACACACCACCAAGCCTTTGTCATTCAATGCAAACCGCCGACACATTCTCGGACGGCGTCAGCTGCACCCGGGCACCCTCTGTGGACTCACAAAACTCGCTGGACTACAACTTCAACCCTACTGTTACACCTGACTTTTATAACTCGACAATGCCTCCCCCAATGTTCGCCCCAGCTTTCGCCCATCCAGGACACTACGTGCCCTACGACATTGACATCAAGACCGAAAGCCAAATGTTCATCAACGACATTCCAACCCGTCGCGATTCCACACTATCATCCTACAGTCACTACCAAACCCCACCAGCTGCTGGTAACATCTACCCATCTGATGACTGGATACAGAAAGACTACTTCGAGCGCCGCGAATCCTACATTGAGGAGCCCCTCGAATTCCCCATCTTCGATTACAACACCTGTGGTACTTTCAGCCCATCCCACCAACCGTCCATTCAGGTCGAGGACTGCGATCGCCACCTTCTTAGCCATTTTCTTGAGAACATCATGCCCACAGCCTTCCCGGTCCTCGAGACAAACCAGCCCGGAGCGGCACAACGCGATGTCATCATACCCGCACTTGAGTCTAACAAGGCATACCTGCACTGCTGCATGAGCATATCCGCGTTACATATGAAGACCACCCAGAACCTTGCAGGAGAGCAGATCGACCAGGACATCCAAAGACATCGCGGTGAAACAGTCCAGCAGCTTACTGCGGCGCTCTACAGCGATAGCCAACATGGCCATACTCTCGAGGCTGCGCTTGGTATGATCTTTTTCCAGTGTTCAGTTGGCCGCTTCAACGACGGCCTAATGGATATTCCATGGCATGGCCATTTCGAAGCAGTCCAAAACCTTGTTCACAGGCTCGAGCTGCCTGCACAGATGATTGCGATGAACGGACAAGTACATGCTCAGCCTCCATTCAACATGACACTAGCTTCTTGGATCGACATTCTCGGTGCTACTATGTTGGGCAGGACACCCTCTTTCGCTGACACTTACCGCGAGAAGCTCATCGCCGACGCATCTTCTGGCCTTGCCGAACTCATGGGCTGTGAAGACCGCATCATGTATCTGATTTCGGAGATCGCTTGTCTCGAGGCGCTAAAGAACGAGAACATGGATGTCGTGCAGCTCTGCGCGCACATCAAGCTCCTTGGTGAGCAAATCAGTTTGACTGAGCCCCCTCAGGGATCACTCAACAGCGCCTACACGTCTACCGGCGAAATTCTTCCAAGGCAGCTTCGACGCAACATGACGGCAGTCTACCGTTTAGCCGCTCGCATCTACTTGTGCAGCCTGGTGCCGGACTTTGACCGCACATCTCCCACGTTCGTCAACCTGGTTAGCGCTCTTTGTAAGGCTATGGAGTATATTCCTGCCGGTCCTGACGGATTCGACCGATCTCTAGTATGGCCACTTTTGGTCGCTGGCTCAATCTCAGTGCAGCAATCAGGCTTCCGCAGCATGTTTGCGGAGCGCTCCGCCCTCTTGGGAGAAGCTGCAAACTTTGGCTCTTACGGAAGAGTCAAGAACCTCCTTGAAGAGGTGTGGCGTGTCAACGACGACAACCTTGCGAAGGGCAACACACAGAGTGTCCACTGGCGGGACATGATGCGACAGAAGAACTGGGACTTTTTGCTCATCTAAAAAGCCTGGATCTTCTGCTGGTATGCATCCTGGTCTGTTGTCTCTCTTCGCAAACTACATTCTCTCAGTGTCTGATGATGCTCACCATGCCTCTTCTTGCGATGACCTGAAAAGCATTTTGCTTATTTCTTTGCATATATTTTCTTCACCACGATACCCACTTTTGTAATTCGGATACCATTGGCTCAACGAGAGCAAGGTAGCATTCATAGGGCGGAGTAGCATGGATTGGATGGCGTTGGAAGGGACTTTACGGCTGACGATATCACGGTAGAACTCGGGGTCTGCTTGCCCTGGTAGGTCGGAGGTGGAAAGGGGCACAGAAAGTGCAAGGGAAGCTAGCGCAGCACCCAGGCGCCTACATGTACAGTAAAGTTGGATGGGGTTCCAGTGCGAGCGCCCATAGATGGAGGAGAAGGAATGGAGATGAAACAAGCGTATCGCTCACTGTTGCAACGCCTCAATTGTGCATATGTGAAGATGATTGGCTGCCACAGTTGGAGAGGGCAATTCGCATATCTACTGTAGGTGTGGCGCGACAGTCGCTCGTGCCCGTTGCTGAAGAGATGCCTTTCTAATTTTAGCGAGGAACATGGGGCGGACTGCGAAGCTGCAAGTCGACGCGTACAGCAACAGACGACCAGCACGACGTTTCCAGATCGCCATCCAAGTCGGAACAAGGTAGCGGTGGGTGCATCTAGCCTTTGTGTCGACTGCATCGCGTCTCACGCCGTCGAATACGGGCCCGTACATGACTATCATTTTGCCGTCGCCGTTATTAACACCTAGACTCGTATTCCGCCCCCACCCATTTGTATAGACGTACCGTCCCGCCTGCATCGCGCTCTCGACGTCCGAACTCCACCTTCCCAATGGCGTCTCCAGCCACGGTTCCCTTCACCTCAGTCGACACCACCACGCGGCAGCCAGCTAAGGATGAGGTCGAGTCGCCGAGCATCTCGAGCACTAATGCGCTTGCCCGCTACGAATACGAGGCGGGCCATGGCAATGCCACAACCGGCACCAAGATCCTGATGGTGGAGTGGGAGGACGACGACACAACGCGGGGAGTGCGGGGAGACTGGCACATATCGTGGGACGGCAGCACGCGTGTTCTGCCCGCCAACGACCAGCCTGCCAACGACGTGAACCGCATGTATTTCCTGCTGCCCCCGGGTGTCGCAGTACCTACAAGCGTTACACTCACGCTACGACCACAAGACGCTAGTATATCGCCTGTGGTCTGGCATACAAATCCTCTGCCCGCCTTGTTCCCTCCTGAATTAGGAGCATCCGCGCGTGCAGCGGGCAAGAAGGGCGTCCTGCACACTATTTGGGCCAAGAAGAGGCTACAGGTGCTGCAGAGAGAAATCGAAGCCGAATCGCGGAACAATGTCGAAGGCGTTGGTCTGCTCATGGTGGTGCAAGAAAAGGAATGGATCGAATCGACTTTTGGTGTAAATGCCAAACCAGCTGGTCTCAGCATCTCGCTGGGAGAGGCCACGTTGGCCCCAATGAAGGGCCCAGCTAGTCCACGATCACCAGGCGGAGGGCGGCTGATGGACAAGCTGGCTGGCCTGCGACTAGGTACGAGCGACAAAGACCTCACACCCACCAGCAGCGCGCCAGGCTTCTCAAATCCTCTCTCGCCCGAGTCATCGGATATCGCTATTAGTTCATTTTCCGTGTTCAAAGGAGCAAATCCATCGGCACTTGCTGCGAAACCTCCACAGCAACCACAGTCTCAACCAGCCGCGCCGCCTCGCAAGGTCGCTGCACAAGCCCCTCCGCAGTTCATTACAGAACAGCAAGGCGCTGGTATGATGGGCTCTTTGAACGCTCTATCCAGCCCTGCGCCTGTCTTTCAATCGCGAGGCTCATCTGGACCTGCAGACGAGGACGACAAGGACGATGGGCTCTTCGCCCTACCTATAAGTCCGAGAAGTCCTGAGGTGGGGAAAAGTCCGTTTTCGTTTGCGGTAAATGAGACAGCCCCTTTCTTGAAAAAGGAGAGTACTGTTTGATACCGTCGTACATGGGTTCGCTTCTGCGTCAGAGTGTGGTATGGATGCGCTGTGTTAGTCGAAGGGACCATGTAGCCCTACTATGAAAGTGATACCTTGGTGGATTTTTTGCCCCTGCGAGTTTTTATCGTAGTTGGAATCAACAAGAGCGAGATTTACGTTATCACAATTGCATTGATGTGGCATGAAAGCAGTCTGATCAATATTTGGTCAAGAGTGTGCCCAGCCGCCGTTGAAGCACTAGCAGCAATCTCACACATCTCACGAGACGCATTCACAAAACGATTCTTTTTTGCTCTTGCTCTCGAGTGACTTGCAGATGTGATTGCACGTGTTGGTTGCAGACTAAAGAGATGGTTGCACGTGCTAGGCCAGCCTTACCGACCTTGGAAGGCGCTAGAGTGCATCGCTGACGAAAGTTCCCGACGCGAACTCGGGCGCAACTTCCACGGTACGAGTCGCAAAGCTCTCAACACCTACACCCATCCATCCATCCATCCTCCTCCGTCGCACTCCACACTCCTTCGACCACGAGACACGTACCGCTACCACAAAGTCGACGCGCGACAGAATGTTGACCACCGGACGCGGCAGCATTGCCCAGATCCATTACACTGGAGAAGAAGCTGCGGGTGAGATCAACAAGCTCCTCAGCGCAGTCGTACGTACTATGCCACGTGATCGCGAAACTCGTGCTGACCCGCGTACAGGTAGAGAACGAAGATGACTTCGAGAGATGGGAGGCGCTCGTCACTCGTGCCTCTGACCTCGAGGGTGGCGTCACCCGCAATTCCAGCCCGTCCGCCATCGAACTCGTGCGCAACGTATACGACTGCTTTCTGACCAAGTTCCCACTGTTCTTCGGATACTGGAAAAAGTATGCTGATCTCGAGTTCTCTATCGGCGGCACCGAGACTGCTGAGATGGTCTACGAGCGTGGCGTCTCGTGCATCACACCCTCAGTAGACCTGTGGGCCAACTACTGCACCTTCAAGATGGACACATCGCACGACAACGACATTATCCGAGAGTAAGTCTTGCCTTTCCTCCCCATCCCCCCTCCCCGATTCCGAGGCTCAATCTCGCCGTAGCCAGCGGGAAGTCGTGCGCATTTTGGCGCTGCGTTTTCAGATATGACACAGTCTCACTGCATACCGTCTGATGCACCTCCTCATTGCCCCATTGTACCATGCCCCACGAAAGAGCGATATGGTACGCTACGAGCCTAAAGTCGATGGCCTTGCCTTCCCCCTCGTTGGCATGATAGGTTACTTTGCAACATCACCCCCTCCTATCCCTCCCCGTTGCTTGCTTTCGAAATACTGACCTCGCAGTTTATTCGAGCGCGGTGCCCACTTTGTTGGTCTCGACTTCCAGAGCCACCCATTCTGGGACAAGTATATCGAGTTTGAAGAGCGCATCGGAGAGCCAACCAATGTCTCCAAGATCTACAGCCGCGTGCTACATCTTCCCATCTATCAGTTCGCCCGATACTACGAAAAGTTCTCCGTCCTGCTTAACAACCGACCAGTCGATGAGTTGGTCGATCCAGATACCCTTGAGACGATGAAGAACGCCGTTGAGCTGGAGAACCAGGGACAGCCCGAGAAGCCAGTGCTTGAGGTGGAGCGACAACTGCGTACCAAGATTCACGAGTACTACTACGCCGAATACACAAAGACGCAGCAGGACGTGACGAACCGTTGGACCTTTGAACAAACCATCAAGAGGGCTTACTTCCATGTCACAGAGCTTGAAGATGCGGAGCTCGAAAACTGGCGAAAGTATCTGGAGTACGAGGAGAAGCAAGGCGACTTCGAGCGCACCTCCTTCCTGTACGAGCGCTGTCTTGTTGCTTGCGCGCTCTACGACGAGTTCTGGCTACGATATGCCCGTTGGATGTTCTCGCAGGGCAAAGAGGAGAATGCGAGGATCATCTATATGCGAGCCAGTTGCATATTTGTACCTATCTCGGCCCCTGCAATACGCCTGAACTGGGCTCGCTTCGAAGAAAAGCTTGGTCGTATCTCTGTCGCTCGCGATATCTACTTGTCCATGCTGGACGAGGCCCCCGAGCACACCGAGACCCTCATTGCTCTGGCGGGTGTAGAGCGGCGCCACGAAGGCAACGACGCTGCGGTCCGTCTTTTGGAGGAGCACATTGGCCGTGCAAACAACCACATCGGTGGCATATTGTCTGCCGAGCAGGCGCGTATACTCTGGCAATGCAAGGGCAGCGTCGACGAGGCCCGCCAAGTGTTCAAGGACAAGCACGAACGATTCCCAGACTCGCGCGAGTTCTGGGTCAAGTACCTTGAGTTTGAAGTCGCTCAACCCTCGCCCGATCAGGAAGAGGCTCATACTCGGATAAAGGCAGTTCACGAGCTCATGCGCACTAAAGGACGCTTCTCACCAGACGTCTCCAAGGAACTCTCGCACTACTACATGGCTTATCTTCTGGATCGTGGAGGCAAGGGCGCAGCCGAGGAGTACATGCAGCTGGATAAGGATGTCAACGGGTATGTATCATCTGCTAAGAGCGACTCCTCCCAAATCCCTCCCCAGAAGAAACGGAAAAGCCAGCCTCACAACGCAGCAAACAAACGTCAGCGCAAATAGTTGTGCATTAGGTCTCCTCAGCACAAGGCTGCGACGCGAGTTGCGAGTCGTCTCATGACAGCATTCTAGTGTTCATCATACCCCCTTCTTGAACTTTTAGTATTTACCATTTTTCTGCACCACACGACCACTAGCAAAACGTAATACACCACACTTCTTGTCACATTGTTGTGCTTGCTAACATTATGTTTTCGTTACAGTGCAAAGCAGATCGAAGACGTCGCTGCAGCTCCTGTTGCACCTTCGAAGCCTAGTCACCGAACCCGCTTCTAGGAGTGCGATAGTATCTTGGTACGCACCTCTCCGATTCTCGTACTCATTGATATACTGACGGTGATGCCCAGATGAGGTGTGCTTATCCCCAATTGCTTGAGCCTTTCGCTATGTGCGAATATTGCGCTCCAAAATAATGTCTGATCAGCTGCGCCATGAACCACATCGATGCGAAATGACCTGATGCTATGCCATATCGAGGCAGATGCCCTTCTGAAGGGTATGCTTCAAACCTGGATAGACCCGCGCAGTCCATGCCATTTCATAGGTAAAACACCTTGCACCCTTCCTTTGCTTGTTTTGTTTACACTGTAAAATTTCCGGCGTTGTATTCCTTCTGATAAGATTTCGGTGACACGAGAGGAGATACTTGTAAGAGACGTTGAATTTGCTTGGGTAGCGTCAGATCGCTAGGCTGCTCGTATCGAGTTGCATTTGTACAATAGATTATCAACAATTTACCAAATATCCAAAATGAAGTTATGCACAACCAAGTTTCATGTGTGCACGTTATCAGTAGTCGAAATCTCATTCACGACTCAATCTACGGGCACTATGAGGCTATGGCACTATAGTTATTCCCACCTTACTTATCTAAACAGCAAATCCACCGCTATTCTTCTGTCTAGGCTCACCAGCAGCTTCGAACGTTCCATTTGTCAAGCGTCTCAAACCCTGTGCTGTACTTGAACCAGGCGCGACCCAGGTAACATTACTTCCCAGCTCCTTCAAGAAAGCCGTGGTTCCATTGTTGAATCCATACTCAAAGCTCACTTGGGCAGGCACCAACTGATCATGAATTCTTGGTTCAGCTAGCGCCTCTGCCGTTGTCAGCTTTCCATCCAAGATATGGATCAGGTTCTGGATGGTAGCTGTGATGATACGACTGCCACCCGCAGCACCAATAGCGACGTAAAAAGCGCTCGCGATGGATGACGAGTTTAGATGTTCAACGATTACAGGGGAGATGGATGAAAGAGGGCGTTTTCCAGGGCGAATGAAGTTCGCAGGCGACGGAATGTATCCAAAAGCATTTGTCGTGTTTGGGATACTGAAGTCGTTCATCTCATTGTTCATGATGACACCAGTTTCTGGGACGACAAGCTTGCTTCCAAAGAGTAGGTTCACGGTTGTCGTTAGTGTGACGGCCATGCCGCTCTTGTCTGCAGTTACAATATGGCTAGTTCCGGGTGTTTCGAGGGATTCGAGACCAGCGGGGTCGTAGTAGGCCACGTCGAAAGTCTTTGAGTCGGAAATCTTGGAGCGGATCTCTTTAGCTGTAGCTTCAGAGAGCATTTGCTCTTGATATGCGTCTATTCCGTCGAGGAACAGAGGGTCGCCTAGTTCAGCGCGCATGCCGTAGGCGAATCTCATACTTTCGTCAAGGCGGTGGGTAGTTAGGTTGATGTTTTCTGGGTTGCCGACTTCGGAATAGCCTTCCATAATCTTAAGTGTGGCGAGGGCGACTTCTCCTCCTGAGGGTGCGCTACAGGCTGTGAGCTTGTAGTCGCGGTAGTTTATGGTAGATGGCTTGCGAATGGCCACAGTGTAATTGGAGAGGTCATCGAGGGTCATAGTTCCGTTGGCAGCTTGGAGTGCCCGGATAGTGGCTTCTGCAATAGGACCACTGTAGAATGCATCTGGACCGTCGTTTGCAATGGTCTCGAGTGTGTCGGCATAACGTTTTCGCGTAATGGTCTCATTGAGCTTGAGCAGACGTCCTTTCGGCGCAAAATCAAGGGCAAACTCGACGTCGTCGACCAAGAAGTTGGACGATGAGGTGGCAGAGGCCATGTACTTGACCAGATCTTCGTTCACTCGCCAGCCATTTCTGGCCACCTTTACAGCTGGGGTGAGCACAGTGGCCCATGGCAAGACACCGTAATTTTCGTGAAGATGTTGAAGCCCACGCAATTCACCTGGAACTCCAGAAGCGAGACCGCCATTGATGCTGGCGTCCTCATTGTTCTTGTACATGTCTTCAAATGCAGCGGCTGGTGCTGTCTCGCGGAAGTCGATGAACTCATATGTGCCGTTTGGTGCGCGTACAAGCATGAAACCTCCTCCGCCGATACCTGTGTCTGATTAGCAAGTAGCCAGGCGAATGTATATATGGAAATCTTACCAGAATGGTACATGCCGACAACGCCTACACATGCTACAGTACCGACCATGGCATCTGCAGCATTTCCACCCAACTTCAGTAACTCAATACCGATATGACTGCAGATATCACTCTCCGAGGCGACAGCACCCAACTCCCCCTCCTTCAGAATGGGCTTGGAAGGGTAGTCTGACGACCATGATTCCCCACTCTTGACAGGAGTACCCAAGGCACTTTGCAACGTCAAGAGACCGGTGAAACACTTGACCAGCGATCCGCGCGCCATATTTGCAGCAGCACAGTATTGACGAAAGGAGGGAGGAAGAACAAGCTCACCAAGACTACGAGAGGCGAACCACGGGCTCATGGTGCAGGTTATATACTAGCCGAAGTCGGCTTGGTGGATCCCCGAGTTGCGACGGTAATAGCTTGTAATGGTAAGCGCTGCGACGAATTGGGAAGCTGCAAAAGCCCAAGGCTGGGATTGCGTGCGCAGCAGTCGAAATGCACCATCGCGGGCGGGCCGAGTGGACGCGGTCAGGTAATAATGTAGTCGTCGAACGGGCAGGTTTGGCCTATCGAAGTAGTTGAGATAACGAAGCCGGGCCGTTGTTGGTCGGAGATAGCCGCGGTTGATAACGGCCGTCGCATCAGAGAGTTTGTATAAGCAAAGAGAAATACTGATGGGAAGTGTCTCTGCGACTCAAGTCGTTGTTGGTTCGGAATCGATCCCAATGCGGAAAAGACGCCAGGCTTGTGCCAGCCTTGCGGGCGAGGTAGTTGCCAAGTTTGGGGGTGAGAGCTGCATAACGTGACACCGTGATGTAATCTGGAGCTGGTCGCGTTGCCGGCCTCACGCGTCTCCAGCTTTCTCCACAGGCACGTCGAGTATCGTCACAACCCCGCGAATCACCCAATGGCGCCAAAAAACAGTCAATCGTCGCAGCCAAAGTCGTCGCAGAAAGCCACGCAACCGACCATCTCGAGCTTCTTCACAAAGAAACCGTCGCAAACGCCCGAGTCGGCACCCAAGCCTGCTCCAAAGGCGCCTGCTCCACCCCCCATTACCGACCCAAACCAAGACGACGACAACGGTGACGACGAGGATGGTTTACCCGTCTCACAGACCATCCCCGTCCGCAAGCGCGCGATAGACGAGGACAATGTTCAGGAAACCCGACGCTCTTCCCCCTCCAAGCGCGTTAGATTCGACAAGGGCGATTCGCCGCGACAGGCGTCTGCACCTAAACCCCAAAAAATCACTGATCGAACTTCCAAGTTTCTCTTCTCCTCGTCACCTCCCGCACGGGACGAGAGCCGTCAAGATGACGAAGAGGAAGCCGCGCTCTCGCAGAGGCAGAAGGAGAGGCTACACGACAAGTTCGTCAAGAAGCTGGGTCGACCAGATAGCTTTGCCGAACTCAGGAGGCGCAACAAGATTATATCCGACGACAGTCCCAATGCCAATGGCGAGGAAGGCGATGGAGACGAGGATGAAGAGGATGAGCCTGCCCAGAAGCCCACCAAGGGAAAGAAGGGCGCTGTGACCAAGAAGGCGAGCAAGCTGACACCCATGGAAATACAATATTTGGACATCAAGCGCAAGCATCTTGACACAATCATCGTCATGGAGGTTGGCTACAAGTACAAGTTCTTTGGCGAGGACGCAAGAACCGCGTCCAAAGCGCTGGGCATCGTCTGTATACCAGGTGAGAACTCTGAATTATAAACTGCGTATGACACGTATAGTAACGTTATGCTCCAACATTCTAGGAAAATTCAGATACGACGAGCACCCTTCCGAAGCACACCTCGATCGATTCGCATCTGCCAGTTTTCCTACACATCGTCTACAGGTCCATGTTAAACGTCTCGTACAGGCGAATCACAAGGTTGGTGTAGTACGACAGCTAGAGACGGCCGCGCTTAAAGCGGCAGGTACCAACAGAAATGCCCCCTTTGTACGGAAACTCACAAATCTTTATACCAAGGGTACGTATGTGGACGACGTTGAGGGCCTGGAAGCCCCCACCGAAGGCTCTGGCGCTAGCGTACAGTCGACTGGATATCTCCTTTGCATCACCGAGAGCAATGCGAAAGGATGGGGTACGGACGAGAAAGTTCATGTCGGCTTAGTGGCTGTTCAGCCGGCGACCGGCGACATAATCTACGATGATTTCGAAGATAGTTTTATGCGCAGCGAGATTGAGACACGGTTACTCCACATTGCGCCAGCCGAGTTCTTGGTCGTAGGCGACCTGTCTAAAGCCACAGAAAAGCTTATACAACACCTGTCAGCTAGCAAGACCAACGTCTTCGGAGACAGATCGCGGGTCGAGAGGGTAGAAAAGCCAAAGACCATGGCTGCGCAAGCCTACAGTCACATCTCAAACTTCTATGCAGGTAAAATGAAGTCCAGCCAGGAAGCCGACTCCGACAAGCAAGGCGCAATCCTCGACAAAGTACATCAGCTATCAGAGCATGTGACTATATGTCTCTCATCAATGATCACATATCTTAGCGAGTATGGGCTAGAACATGTTTTCGATCTCACAAAGTACTTCCAACCCTTCAGCGCCAGGTCGTACATGTTGCTGAACGGCAACACTCTATCCAGTCTGGAGATCTACCAGAATCAAACAGACTACACTTCGAAAGGCAGCTTGTTCTGGACCATGAATCGGACGAAGACTCGCTTTGGACAGCGGTTGCTGAGAAAGTGGGTCGGCCGGCCACTGATAGACAAAGAGAGATTAGAAGAGCGCATAGCGGCGGTGGAGGAACTCAAGGAAGGCGATAACACCATACCTGTGGATAAACTGAAATTCGTGCTCGGAAAAATCAGAACCGATCTGGAAAAGGTACTCATTCGCATATACTACAAGAAGTGTACAAGGCCGGAGCTATTGGCAGCTTTGCAGAGTCTGCAGGAGATATCGAGCCAGTACCTGTCGGCGAAGACACCCGAACAGAGTGGCTTCTCCTCCTCACTCCTGAGCGAAGCAGTTTCGAATGTTCCAAAGATATACGATGACTTGAACAGCTTTTTGGAGAAGATCAACGCTCAAGCTGCAAAAGACGATGACAAATATTCGTTCTTCCGTGAAGAGCATGAGGCAGAAGATATCAACGACCTGAAGCTGAGCATCGCCTCTGTGGAAGACGACCTCAATACGCATCGAAAGGATGCGGCTGCGAAGCTGGGGAAAAGCCAAGTAGTCTACGTCACAGTTGCTGGAATCGAGTACTTGATCGAGGTCAAGAGGAAGGCACCCGAAGAGAAGAAAGTACCTGCTTCATGGCAACAGATCTCAGCCACAAAGACGACCCTGCGTTTCCACACTCCAGAAGTCAAACGTATGCTCCAAGAACGAGACCAGTACAAAGAGTCGCTCGCTGCAGCATGCGAAAAAGCCTACATAGGCTTGTTAGAAGACATTTCATCCAAGTATCAACAGCTCCGAGACTGTGTAGCCTCTTTGGCAACACTCGACGCCCTCCTTTCCTTGGCCACGTTGGCGAATCAGCCGGGCTATGTGAAGCCTACTTTCACAGACGATATCGAGCTCAACATCACCGGTGGTCGGCACCCCATGGTCGAGCAACTACTCCTCGAAAACTACGTTCCCAATGACCTTTCCCTCTCCCACAACTCCACGCGAGCTCTCCTCATTACTGGCCCCAATATGGGCGGCAAATCCTCGTACGTACGATCTGCAGCTTTGATCGCAATCATGGGTCAAATCGGTTCCTACATCCCGGCTACCGAAGCGCGACTAGGTATGCTAGACGCGGTTTTCACCCGTATGGGCGCCTTTGACAACATGCTCAAAGGCGAATCAACTTTCATGGTCGAGCTCAACGAAACCTCGGATATCCTCAAATCCGCGACACCGCGTTCCCTCATTATCCTGGATGAGCTGGGTCGTGGCACATCAACCTTTGACGGTGTCGCCATTGCGGAAGCAGTGCTTGATTACGTTATCCGGGACCTGCAGTCGCTCACGCTGTTCATCACGCATTACCAGCATCTGGCCAAACTCTCAGGTCGCTTCTCCAATGGTGAGCTGAAGAACGTCCATATGCGCTTTGAAGAGCAGAATGGTGGAAAGGAGGTCGTGTTTCTATATGAAGCCACAGAGGGTATAAGTCATCGATCTTACGGCTTGAACGTAGCGCGATTGGCAAGGGTACCTGAGAAGGTCATCGATGTGGCGGAAGTAAAGAGTACGGAGCTAGAAGAAAGCATGGGGGCTTGTAAGCTGGGGAACCTGTAAGTCGAACCTAGAGAAAAGGATGCGACGGACGACAGAACGTGCTAACAATGACTAGGTCGCGCATGATGAAGGGTTTGTTGACTGACGAATCAGAAGCAAGTCTTGATAGGCTTGTCGAAGGCATTGAGCAGCTGTAACGTGCCGATGTGGACATATATTACATAGCTGAGGAGGGACGGGATCACGTAAAGCAAAAAATGAGCTTGATTGTGGGGTATTATTCTTGTTTCATTCTGTGATTATCATAATTGTATTCATGCCACCATCATTGTCATGATGGTCCATAGCCGGCGGATCTCGTATCCTCCCAGCTTATAGCATAATCTTGATCATGCCGGAGCTCTAGCTCAACAGCTTAACCGAGACGAGTCTCCTTGTCCTTGATGGGGATATCGGAGCCGGTGGTGCTCTTGTACTGGCCACGGATGAAGTCGCTGATCTGTTCGTCCTTGGCTTGTTCGACGGCAGACTCGTTGTCTTGAGGACCTTGACCCATGAACTTCTCTTGGACGAAGTCGACACCTAGAATAAAAGTTAGCGTCTGTCACACGATGGGAACACCTCATGATAGACGATGACGGAGTGCTGACATACCCTTGTCAAGGTAGTCCTCGTTCTTCTCGCTCTCCCGGCCGCCACCAGCAGCCGAGTTGAGCTTGTCGCCGATTCCGCCGAGGAAGCCACCTGAGCCAGAGGACTGTTGCTCAGAGTTTTGGCCTTGGACGACCTGCTCGTTGACAGAGTTGCCCTGGGTGTTGCCGCTGCCGGTAACCTTGTTGATGAAGTCCATGATGTTTGTTTGGCGTTAAATTGGAATTAGGTAAAGTAGGCGAGGACAGTATAGCAGTACAAGTTGTAGATGAGTGTGCGAGGTTGTTGTGAGATACAAGCCGAGTGCAATGGAGGAGAGAGCTATTTATGCAGCTGGTTGGCTGGCAAGGATGTGTGATCTTGGAAGCGGGAGCAGCGACGGGTCAATCAAGATCAGTCCCTGGTGACAGACTCTTGGTATTGGAGCTAAGTTGTTCTGATAGGCGCATATTGCAAGCTGGGGTATGAAGCTCCAGGTAGTGTACCTGATATGTAGCTGGTCTTGGTAGCACTGCCCCGCTTGCTGCGCGTCTACGTCATTCGAAGCTCGGAGACCCCGCCAACGCGGAGGCTGAAACTAGTGCTATCGCGAGGGAGGTTCCGCTATCACGACTTGCACGTGCGGGAAATATTGCCATTGCGTGTTTGCATTGCTTGTTTTTGAGAATCAAACCGCGTCCGCGCGTCTGCATCACTGTCGTCATCACCATGATACCCATCACCATCATCACAGGCTTCCTAGGCTCGGGTAAAACAAGTAAGTTGTAAAATTCAGTCACAATTCTTCCGATACCCCACAACACGAAATGAGCGCGTTGTGTTGATTTAAACTAACAACCTTACAGCACTCATCCTGAACTTGATTCCTCAACTCCCTAAAACCTACAAACTTGCGCTCCTGAAAAACGAATACGGTGACATCAAAGTCGACACAGCACTCGCCTCCTCGGCTGCTATATCTGGTGTACAAGAACTTCTCAACGGATGCATATGCTGCAACCTCGTCGGGCAGCTTTCCGACGCCCTTGAAACACTCGCCAACGATGTAAAACCCGACCGCATCGTCATCGAGACCTCAGGCTCTGCGTTTCCTGCAACATTGGCCATGGAGGTCAATAGGCTGAGCAGGGAGACGGGGAAATATGTCTTGGATGGTGTCATGAGCGTCATTGATGTAGAGAATTGGAAGGGTTACGAGGACACGAGTTACACAGCCAAGATGCAGGCAAGGTACACAGACCTTATCGTACTCAACAAGCATGAACTGGTCAGCGAACGAAGGTTGGAGGACGTGGAAGATGCAGTGCTAGCGCTCGAGGTTGAGCCACAAATACCTAGGACAAAGAGCAGGAAAGGGTGGGTGGACAAGGATATCGTCTTTGGGCTGGATGCCCGGTTGGCGGGAGTCAAAGAGGAAGATGGAAGCGCGCATGCACACGATCATGGCCATGATCATGACCACTCCAGCGAGGTCGAAGTGCTCACTGTTACGCTAAAGAGCCAGGATAGGCAGGGCAGTGTGGACATGGCGAAACTCGCCAAATTCCTGGAGGATCCAACCAAAGACGAAGTATACCGCATCAAAGGCATCATGTACACTTCTACTCCACCAAAGTCTTCAGATGCTGAGGCGGATGTACATCAAAAGATACCAGAGGGAAGAGCAAGATATATTTTGAACTGGGCGTTCGGACGTTGGACCTTTACGGCTGTGCCATTGCCAGCCAGCGAAAGCTCCATTGACGACGAGCCCGCACTAAGATTGACAGTAATTACTGCGAGATATGAGTCAATTAAGTGGAAGAAACAAATCGAATCAAGTGGGCTGATCGCATTACAAGGCGGTGTCGAGGATTCGTTGATAGTGGAAAGGATAGCCTGAGTGGTGGGCGTTGGTGTCTCGATCTACCTTGCCCAACATTTAGACTTAGAGAACTTCATTCAATAGATTTCGATTTATCGCACGACGCATTTGCGCAAGTACTCGAACACTACTCCTTCCCACTAGAGCCCTGGAGTGCTTGCACCTCAACAAGCGCTTCGGAAGAGGCTTAGACGTCACAACATATAAATAATGACTAACATTCCTTACAACAAATCAGTATAGACAGACTTGCTGTATCTGTGACAGAAAATGCAATCACCAAAGTGGTGTATATTTCACGGCGATCCAACAGTAAAGTTATGCATGTTTATATCAGGACTAACAAGAAGATTCTAGGTTCCGTGCTGAGAGTAGAAAAGATCTATTATAGGAAAAGACCAACTGGACTCCACCTATGCACTGCTAGTCGTTTATTCATGCGTAGAACCCTTTCCGTGACTCGCCATTCCAATGCCCTTGCCTCCATACATTCGTCGTCATCACCAATCGTCAGGTCGTAAGAGGGGTATAGAACGCGTGAGACGTATTCCTTTCATGAGATCATGTTCAATCAACTTGCTGAAAGCATTCATACCATCATCTCAAGTCGAGCGAGGGTTCTTTGAGAGTTTGCTTAGAGCGCCAAGCAAACCTGTAGTGCTTGTCAGTGAAATGTCGGCTATTATGATGAGAGAAAAAAACCTACCAGTTGCACCGTTGGGTAGTGTCGACATGGCAATTGAGTTGCGGTCACCCACGGTGACGGTCTGGACATTGGGAACCTTCCACTCTTCCTTTAACTTCTCTGCCCATCGGAAGACACCCTCATCGCTCCGGTCATTTCCAGCCGCAAACACAAAGTCGGGTCGAGCTGTCTCTGGGTACTTGCTGAAGATGTACTGCGAAGCAGAGGCCTTATCGAAGTCGATGGGCTCAATGACAACGGAGTCTTTGGTGGGAACCGCCTTGATGCGTTGCTGTTCACATGCATCGTTAATGTGGTTCGCACAGTCGCCGGCATGTCGGCTTGCGGAGTCGTCCTTGTCGGTCGGTTTGTTGTAGTGGAAGATAATAGAGCAGTGACGCTCCTCAACCCAGCTGCCTTCCACACGCTCGAGATAGTACTGTAAGATAGGCTTGACCGAGTCCTTCCATTTTACAGTCTTCTCTTCTTCAGGGAATTGGATCCATTCACTCGCACTGGGCTCGCGCAAGAAACAACCGTTCTCGGCGATGAGACCGAGACCTCGCACGCGGTTAAAGATGAGCTCGGTCTCGCGAACAGTCCGACCGGTCATAACGTAGACGACGTTCTTCTCATCAGCGACAAGGTCGTTGAGAACGACGATGACACGCTCGGTGTTTGCCAAGATGGTGTTGTTCACAGATCCATAAGAAGCGAGGGTACCTTCGTAATCAAGGACAAAGAGTCGTCGCTGAGATTCCTGATAAGTACGAGCAAGATTGCTGGAAGAGAGACGAGGAATCGACATGGTGTCGCGCTTGAACTGTTCCTCGTGGACCTTGGCTAGATGGGTACTCAGGTTTTTCACCCAGAAATCGCCAGTTTGGTGCATAACTGTGTTGCGCAACTTGGTGTATCTCCTTTCCTTTTCGGAGTCGGTCATCTCCAATGCAACCCGGAATGCTTCCGCGATGCTGTTGTAATCCCATGGGTTTACGGCTAGATCGGCCCCGTTGAAAACTGAGGCACTTCCGGTAAACTCACTGAGAATGACGGGGCTGTACTTCTTGTCGCTCGCACGCCCATCTTGGCAGATGACGAACTCATGGCAAGTGAGGTTCATGCCTTCACGGAGACTCGTGATGGCGAGAGCGTCAGCGATGGAGAGCAGTGCAAGGTATTGCGAGAAAGCAATATCTTGTCTTAAAAAGATGAGAGGGTTGTGCGTCAAGGTCGAGTGGACGGCATCGATACGAGTGACAATCTCGGAGACAGTGGCAGCGAGCTCAGTATCCTCAGTGGTGGATGTGGCGACTTGGATCATGACAACCTTATCTCTCCATTCTGGGTTCTTGTTCAAGAATAGCTCAAATGCCAACAGCTTCTGTCGGACACCGCGGATGTTGTCGAGCTTGTCACGAGCAACGATGACCTTTTTGCCCTCGTATCTCTTCTGCATAGTCGTGATCCACTCCAGAACCTCGGGCTCTTCCCGCGCCAGGGCAAGAGCTCGAGGGTCAATGCCGATCGGTGATGAGTGCACGTTGACGAAGCGGTTTTCTAGCTGGACACCATCTTCGGTCGCCTCGACTGAGAGAATCCTGCTACATGTCTGTAGGAAATGGTGGGCGTATTCTGGTGTCTGGAATGCAACTAGGTTGGCTCCGAGCATACCGTCCAGCAGCTCCTTCCGCGCAGCCAAGCAGCGGAACACCTCAGACGATGGGAAGGCGGTGTGGAGGAAGAAGCCAATCTGCGCATCTGGGAGCTTCTGGCGGATCATCTGGGGAACAAGACACAGATGGTAATCGTGGATCCAGATGACGTCTCCGCGCTTGTAGTTCTTGACAACCTTGTCTGCGAAGGCTTGGTTGACCTTGACATAGAAGACCCATGAGTGATCAAGGAAAGCCTTGCTCTTGGGGTGATCGGGAATGATGTAATGGAAGACTGGCCACAGGATAGTCTTGCAGTAGTGAGCATAGTGACCGTCGAAGTCCTTGTCGCTGACGAAGACGGTAAGGGCGTCATGCTCCTCCTCGAGTTTCTCATAAATCTCCGTCTTCTTCTCCTCATTCAAGCTGTCTGTGGGGAAGCCGATCAAGCCCACAGTTATCGTGTCGCTGATGCACTTGTTGTCGACTGCACAACGCAGAGCGTTGGTAAGTCCGCCGTTGCCCTGGACAGCAGGCACAACGGTGTACTCAGTGGCCCATCGCGGGTCTGTTGTAGGCTTGCCGGCGTGTGAGCCCTTCATGCGCTCCTTCTGTGCTTGCGCGCGCTCCTGCGCCTTTGCGTATTCGAGAATTGTGTCAGGAGGTGCTGGCTCGGCCCTCGACATGGGCTGGTTGAAGAACAGACCGGTAGTACCCCATTCGGGGACGTGGGCATCGCTACGTACCAAGCCCCGGGGGTCTGCTGGTTTTGGGAAATGAGTAGCAGCGCTGGGCTGACCAGGAGTAAAGAAGTCTTCGTGCTCAGCCATTCTCATGGGGGTCTTGGGCAGCTGAATATGCGATGGCGGCGCCCGCTTAAGGAGGCTTTGAGGCTGTTCGTCGGCTGCATTTTTGCTAAGCGGTCGTGCACTGCCTATGCTGGTAGAGGAGGACTCGCGGGCAGTCTCGTTCAGCTTTGGGGGAGCTGGTTGTGGTGGGCTTGCGGGGTTGGACTTGGACTCGTGGAAATCGACAGTATACGGAAGGAAACTAGCTGCGTTAGATGGATTGAAGGCGCAACGCTGCAAGTGATGACTACAACGCGCTATCTACAGGCAGGATGAGCACAAGGCGGTTACCTACAGGGAGACGACGTGGGTGGTCATGTTGGGCAGCAGTTTGGCGTCGACGCCGGCTGGTCAGAGATTGTGGTTGTAGAAATGGCGTCAAGATTGCGAACAGATATAGGTGAGAGAGGCGGGTCCTGTACAAGGGCTCGGGGAAGACGAGGTGAAGTTATAGAGGCGGTGGGAGCGCGCAGTGAAATTTCCGGTAGATTCGATGGATCGTGATGAAGCCCGTCCCAGGGAAAGCAGGGCTTACTGCCGCGTGTAAAGTTGGCGCCCAAGCAAGAAAGAGCTACCGGAGGTGTAAGGGGGTGAAAAGGAAAAATTCAAGATATCTGGCTGTTGTTCCTGGACGAGGCGTGCGGCTTACGGCAAGGGGTATACTTGATACTTTCATGTCCATGGCCGCAAATTGCAAGATTTCAGCCCCGCGGTATGACGTACGGCCACACCGGACGAGCACAGCGCGTTGGTGGGCCTCTCCACCGTCTCACAGAACCTTGACTCGAGGATTGTCATATTTACGCAAGTACCACGGAAACAAGTCGTCAGACGAATCTACGCCGACGCATCCTCTGCTAAAACCTGACAGCTGCGGGAGCTTCCAATTTAGTCGCCAATCACACGGCCCCGCACACCAATCAGAGAGGCTACGGCGCGTGCAACCGTTGGGGCTATCAATCATAGCTTGCTTCGATCCTGTGCGCGCGTTCAATGTCCCGATGCCAGTCGCCCCGTCCGTTCAGCCCGGGCAGTTTGCAGCCTGGATGCGACGAGGGCGCATCTCGATGAGGGCTGGCGGGGAAAATGTTGAGTCTTTTAGTAGCGCTTCGGCACCTTGCGCCGTCATGGCATTTGCACAGAATCCGATATTGCGCGAAGAATCCGATGTTCACCTGCATCAAGACCCTCCCACGGCTCCCTACCCCCACATGCTACTGTATTTTCCATGCATGCGGACTGCAGAGACTCTGCAAGTCGCTTGTGTTGCATGCATGCCTGAGAGCTGACGACAAGGTCGGACAAGTCCATTGCGTGTTCCTTCCCCTCAGTAGTTCGTCGGGAGATATCATGCA
Organism: Alternaria alternata; assembly: GCF_001642055.1. Taxonomy (NCBI): domain Eukaryota; kingdom Fungi; phylum Ascomycota; class Dothideomycetes; order Pleosporales; family Pleosporaceae; genus Alternaria; species Alternaria alternata. Next base: position 902,047 of record NW_017306198.1, read on the forward strand.
TCCTCCAACTGAGACCGAAACATTACAAGGACTTCTCGCTTCACCCTGTACATATGCAGCCCTCGTAAGTAACCGGTTGCGGTGTATGCGAAACCATCATGTCTTCTTGACAAACTGTACATATTGACCGTACTAGTGACACATTGATGACCTATTCATTTCTCCAGATCAGACCCTCTTCTTCCTTTTCTCACTCACACCCTTGTCCCCAGATACCCCAATTCCCAACAGATACCCCGTCCTTACCAATACCGGCAGCACATTCAACGTGTTGGTAACTACATCCTTGTCGCTCCAGCCCCCAAAGTCTAGTATCCCGCTCGTCCCCATCTCACACCAAGCCGCATAGCAATGCCCCAAGTCACACAGCACCAGCCCCAACACTATCCACCACCACGTCCTCCTGTCGTCCACAACCCGCATCAGAACACCCTCTGTGAATGCAAAGAATAGGTATGCTGAAGCGAGCTGGTCGTAGGCGATTTGTGAATCGGGGTGGTAGGCCGACGTTGCCGGCATGAAGGCGAAGTATTGCGCCGGTGCCCAGTGGAGATGGTATACGCCGCCGAGGGCGAAGAAGGGTTCGAGGTAGAGATGCCAGAGGCGATAGATGAAGGGCGTGTTTGGAGGCGCCATGGTTGCGCGTTTGCGGCGTGGTTGCGAGGTAAGCGTGTGAGGTTATGAAATGGGATCGCTTGTCCCGTTGCATAGGGTAGGTTCTGTGATCTCCGCAATGCGACAAATGTCCAGGTGATGTACACACAAAATACCAGGCCTTGACTGTACTTTCTTATGCTCGAACCGGTCCAAGACTTATGCGACACCAATCGCAATCTATGACGTAGTCTGTATTCCCACAAAGTGAGGGACAAGTCGCAAGGGCATGCCAAGTTTGTTAGTTGCCCTGCCGGCGGGTAGCGGGCGGACAAGACTATTACTGGCGGAACATGCCCACCACGATCGACAAGTATTCTACAAACTGCCCTGTTGGGAAGTGTGAGCAGGGAACGGACCTCCGGTATAGACAAGCAGATGACTACGTTTTTTCCGTGTCCCTCTTGCTGACTTGTTTCCCATATCAAGGCGGTTGGTTCGGGGGACGGAGGGGAACTAGGTAGTTATGCCACGCGCGCGAGGTATGACCGACATGTACCACGATACGTAAAGGAGGCTGTACACGTATGTATTGATGACTTCGGTGCGGAGAGCGTCGTATGCACGGTAAAATACGTGGTGAGACGGTTGAGAACTTATTGACCCCTTCAGGTCGTAGTTGTTCCAGCAACAGTGTGCATATAAAATCTACAAAGATTATAACAATACATATTCGCCAAATTCAACATCATCTCCAGAACTGTGAAGCCCCTTTCCTTCCCCCCTCTGGTCTTGCCGCACGTACATTAATTCTCTGGCAACTGCCGGCGAAATAAAGCACTCGTTTGAATCCGGTCACCCGGCGCAGGTTGTAGATAATCACCTTTGAATCGGCCATTCCCATGACACAGCTCGGCATAATGTCATGCTGCTCGCTGGTTGCGGGATAGCGCTAAGCTCTGGAAACTGACCGCGAGCTGTCGACTAGGTCGTGACGATACGCTTCCTGCTTCCAACATTGGTAAATCTGACGTTCCCGAAGGGCAAGGCATAACGACGGGATTGGGTACGGCAGCGGACCCTGCAGATGGTAAAGGGTACCGCGGAACCTGAGACAGACCATATCCTCGGGTCCGCGGCCTGTTGTATATATACTCCCATCATTCCATCCTGCCCTCTTGCACATACACGTTGTGAGGTCCGGCACCGCAATGTAATGCGCCGCTCGCCAGCTGTGTAAACTTGGCTTCAGCAACGTCGCCCATACAGTGCTCGACAAAGTACCACGCCGCGAGTTCGTTCGCTGCCAGCATAGTTCCACAAGTCCCTACAACCTTTGTATCTTCGCCCATATCGCGGTTTTTGCTGCTGGTCACAACATGAAATGCGGTTCTGCCGTCGTGCGCCCGTGGGATCAGCTTCTGTGCATACAGGGCATCGCGCAGGGCGAGGGGGTATGTGTTAATGTCACCTGGGACGATGGCAGGTTCGGCGCGGCGATGGACCAGCTGCTGGGGTGCGGCGGCCTGTAGCGGAGGCTGAGAAACTTGTGGATAGGGATGAGGTTGCGTGTATGCGTGAGGAGTACCGGGCGCTGGGCCGCTGACTACGGGGGCAGGAGCCAAGCGCGGCTGTTGCTGTTGATGCCGAAGTAGGAAATCGCGATGCTCATCCAGTTGTTTCCTCAGTGCGTCGCTCGTTGTTTGAAAGATGCGCTCCTGGACGCCTGGACCGAGGTTGCGCGAATAGTGTCGCAGGTCGGCGCTGCAGTCGAGCTGCAAAAGGCTGTGCTGGCGATCAAAGCCGTGTGAACGTGCTGGAGCTGTTGTTGTCATTTTCAGGGTTGCTGTTTGCGCGACTTGACGCGGCTATATTAGATGGAGATGAAAATCTGATATGATGTGAATGACGCGGATATTCGCAAATCCTGGAATCCCAGAAGGCCCGGAGCCATTTCCTCCCGTATTCGCGTCTCCACGTGATATGGCGTGGCAGTATCACCACGCGAACACTTGAGGCATGTGTCGTTGCTTTTGAGCCATTGTAGGGGGAACTTATTTTTGCTACCCTTCGCTGATGCGTATCTGTGCTACAGTATGCCTGAGGCTTCTATGCCGGTTCCACATTTTGTACATGGGTCGTTACATGACGTCGTGAGATTGGTAGGCGTGAACATAGATACAAACAGGACGATCCTACTGGGATGCTCCTTAACAAGAACGCGCCGAAACCCCACCAACACCCACCACGAAACGCCATGACAACAAAAAGTAATTATTGAGCCTCCTTGAAGGAAACATTGTACAAGCAAACCCCAGATAGCCATGTGAACGTTAGGCAGAGTGGAGCCTTTAGTAAACCTTAGGCGTGTTTCGTACTTGTCATCAGAAGCGGCTTGGAACCTGCTGTTGTGGCAAGTGCTCCCGCTTCACTGATTGTGTAGCTGATGCTCGTTGCACGCTTTACAGCCCGTTACCAAACGCCTGACGAGCCTCGTGCTGAAGAGCCGCATAGTACTCGCAGAGGTCAGGGAAGGCTAGAATGGCCTGCTGAACCGGGAGAGGGATGTCGCAGACGATCTTGCGCCAATCGTTGTGGCGCTCGCGCACGACATGGATGAGCTCCTTCATGCAGTTCAACGACATGAGACACATCTTACGAGCCCACTCCATGTCGAACGAGCCGTTGGGGTGCTCTAGATCCTGCGTAGCGGGGTTGATCAAGACTGACCAGGGAAAGTTACCGCGTGAGTAAGATGATGTTATGAGCGGTACAGCAGGCAATCCTCCATAGGCCGCACCCATCTTGAAATACTGAGCCCAGACATGGTCGAAGTGCTTCGCGAAAGGACTCGGTGGGACCCAGTTTCGAGAGTCATCTGAGGCATGCTGACCCTGGCGGAAAGCCATCTCTTGCACAGCTAGATACTCAGGGACATCAGTCATCGAAGGCGGAGATGTGTCGAAGGGATTGGCCGTGGTGGATGGTCGACGACCGGACGAGCGCCAGTTATCAGAAACTTGGCTAGCATGAGAAGTGCGACGTTGCATGCCGGAGTCGTTGAGATGGTCGACTTTGCCGAACTTCTTCTGACCAGAATCACCGTGCTGTTGAGAAGTCTGCGGAGAAGCGGAAGTCGGTGAGACAATGAAAGTCATGCCGCTTCCGTTGGCTGTCATCCGACGAGCTCGTTGAGGAGTTGTTGGCTATATTAATGTTAGGGCTAGTCTCTATACAGCACTCTGGGATTAAGCAAGGCTCACAAGCTGCTTGGCCTGTAACGCTTGATTGTTGACTTGTCCTCGAGGTGCACTTATGGCATGGTCTGCGGGATCATCGGGGCCCAGCTGCGACAGCGATCCTCCAGAAGAAGAGAATGAATCGGTGGAAGCACTTCCATGGGAGCTATCCTCTACCACGCTCGGCAAAACAGTGAACTGATCACTTTTATGAAAGCGGGCGTTTCGACCACTTCGATGAGGACTGCCATAGTTGCTTGCCATGTTACCTTCAATGAATCTGCCCTTGCTGGGCGTGTGCCTCTCGAGGACTGTCAACAACAAGACACAAAAGCAAATGCAAGAGCAGACGACTGACCTGAGGTGACGAAGACATTGTTTGTACAATTCTAGCAACAATGATGAGTTGGTGGTGGATACGACTGTGTGTGCGACGCGACCGTATGAGCGTAGGGCAGTGGTGGAGAGAGCGAGAAGGGTGCGGTGATTTGGCGATAAAAGCTCCCGCCAAGCTGATAGCTGGAACAAACAGGTGACTTGAAGGGACCGTCTTCGTGTTCAACCGCTATGAGGTGTGAACGAGAGCTCAAAGTGGAGCTAAGACACGCGATCTTCGTCGCGCCTGCTGTTCTAGTGATATGGGTGGTGAAGGTGAGTCGACATGCAAACGAGGAAAGAGCGAGAACATGGCGCACAGCATCCAGAGATAGTGCTGGATAGTTAAACAAGAATGCAAGATTAGCCAGATACCGTGTCATCAGAACGGCGTCGAAACTATGAGGATTTATAATACCGGGGAAAAGGACGCGACGACATTGAATAGCAGTCCATGAGCTTGGGCATTAATGTGAACATAAGTGGAGAAGACAAACATAGCGAAAGATCAGTTTGTGTATACAAGATTCGGCTCATTAGGATCCCAGGTAAGCGAAGGTAGGCCACGAGTGAGATGTGCAATGTGATGAGAGGAGTAACAGGAACTGCAAAGAAGTGTGTGGGCGATAGAGAATAGAATTTGCAAGACCTAAGTAACAAGAGAGGATTCAAAATGACATGCCAGAAGTGCAGAGGTTTGAGTACTTAGTGTTGCTGCGGACACGAAACCTTCAGGTAAATACTGCCTTCGTAAGATCGGTAGTACGAGCACAGAGACGTTCACTATGGGCATGATAGGAACAACATCAAGCCACCACAACAATACTATTTTTTCTGCAGTCAGCAAGTTCGGTATATTTAACTCGCGAAAATGGTCACACGAGCTCAAAGAAATTGCATAAAGCCGACAATGTACCCAAGACGCCGACTCGGTTGCGCCGGTTTCTACAAGGCCGACGGTATGCACAGGAAGAGTCCAGAACAACATGTTGACACAGGAATTGGTGCGCGAATGGTCGTTATGTTGTGAAATACAATGTGAGATGTTGGTAGCAAGTGTTGACGTTTTCGACGATGATGTAGTGGCGTCGAAGGACCGAAGAAGCCGGAATCGTCCGATGAACGGGCGCCACCAATCAGAGAATAGCAGTTGTCATAACCGAGGAAGCTTGAGTGGCGCCCTGGCGCTACAACTTCGATGATAGCAACACTTTGACCTTTAAGCCTCAGCCCGCACTCTCCACTCCACCCTAGACACAATGGCCTCCATACGCGCTTTCACTCGTCTGGCTACCCAGCGAACTGGTACGTATAGCGCCTAGTATCACAGCATCAATTGAGCACTGCTAACGCTCCACGGCAGCCGTACGCCCGGCAGTTTTCTCTCGTGGCTTTGCCTCCGTAAACGACGTCCATGCCCGGGACCCAATCTCCAAGACCGCCGAGAAGATCGCACCTGATGCTTCGCGCTCGCCCATCCCAGAGAGCAAGACGTCGACAATCCAGGAGCCCGAGCCCAGCAAAGATGCGAAGACCAAGACTTTCCACATTTACCGATGGAACCCAGATGAGCCCACGTCAAAGCCCAAGATGCAGTCCTACACACTCGACTTGAACAAGACCGGACCCATGATGCTGGATGCGCTCATCAGGATCAAGAACGAGGTGGACCCGACCCTGACTTTCAGGCGGAGTTGTCGCGAGGGCATTTGTGGAAGTTGTGCCATGAACATCGACGGAGTCAACACCCTGGCATGCCTTTGTATGTGGAATCGCATTGCATATGGGAGTTGGAGGCTAGGCTAACAGGACACAATAGGCCGCATTCCCACCGACACCACCAAGGAATCTCGCATCTACCCGCTCCCCCACATGTACGTTGTCAAGGACCTCGTACCGGACATGACTCTCTTCTACAAGCAATATCGATCGGTCAAGCCATACCTGCAGCGCACCACTGCCGCACCAGATGTACGTGCATATAACGAGATCATTCCAAGCATGAATGCTAACAGTGCTCCAGGGTCGTGAGTTCCGCCAGTCCAAGGAAGATCGCAAGAAGCTCGACGGACTCTACGAATGCATTCTCTGCGCTTGCTGCTCAACATCATGCCCATCGTACTGGTGGAACCAGGAGGAGTACCTTGGCCCTGCCGTTCTTCTCCAATCCTACCGATGGATCGCCGATTCACGAGACGAGAAGAAGGCTGAGCGCCAGGATGCTCTTAACAACAGCATGAGCTTATACCGATGCCACACCATTCTAAACTGCTCAAGGACATGCCCCAAGGGACTGAACCCTGCGCTAGCCATTGCGGAGATCAAGAAGAGCATGGCCTTCACTTAGAGTAGTCTTGATTATCGCGGCAGGAGGAGAGTCACTGGATTATGTTCACTGTATGTATCTGCGATTTTGCGCAGAAGTTGATTTTCTTCGAGCCACATTCGTACTTTTTTGAGATGTAAATGCAAACAAATCTAAGCAATTATATCATTGTTCCCTGTGCCAATCTAACATTGACTGAGAAGACTAGTCTGCAAAACTCACTTGACTGACACAGTGTTTTTTTCCGCTCATATCTCAGAGCTGCACGCTCTCGTCGTCGAAGCTACTGCTCAACAAAACGGACCCCTATCGCTTTACTCCTTGATCTCATACATCATCCACCCACTCAGTGACTGGAGTGAATCCAGCTTCTCCTCTGTTCCAGCCTGTGAATTGTCTTTTCCTGTGACCTTGATACCCAGCGATCCGGCAATCATCTTCGTCTTGTACTCTTTGCCATTATCGTCCACCAAGACTGGCACGGAAGCAAAGCCATTGGGGATATCGGAGATATCAACGTCATGGTAAGATACGCCATCCAATTCCAACCTATCCGAATCGGTTTCCCATGGATTCCGGGATTCTGTCTGCTGATCGTACATACACTCTCCTTTGTCGTTCCAGAAGCAGAATGCTGTCAACCAGCCTCCCAGGTATGACGGCCCACTACCTCCACCAAGATGATGTGCGATCTTGGACCAGAAATCGTGCGAGACAGTAGACTGCTCTGGATCAAAAGTTGCGATAAAGTTGCGCAGAACAGGGCGGAGGAGGTCGGCAAATGTACTTGCTTCAGGGCCTAATTCTGGCAACTTTTCGAGTCTCTTAAGAATATCTTCGTAATCTGCGCGTTCGCCTAACAGAGTGACTGTAGGAATTCCGCACATAAGACAACATCTATACTTGAAATACGCCTTCATGCTGCCCATCATGAGCACTGCAGCTGTCGTGCGATCGGTAACCGTAGTTGTGCTGAACGCTGGCATGATCCAGTCTCGTAGATCAGGGTCTTTGACGTTCTCTTGAATCAACGCTGTCATGCGTCGTGCGAGCATGCCAAAATCTACGGTATGGATATTACCAACCTCTTTGACTCTGAGCTCTTTTTGCCCTTGGTGCGAGACGAAGTGGTCGCGCAGTGCTTCGGCGTTGGCGTTGATGTAAACATTCAGCTGCGATAGTATGGCGAACCAGACATCTTCGGGGCGAATAACAAGGTGGTGGTGCCTGCTATATGCTGTGAATGCTGCGTGGACGAACCCATTGTTCGACTCGACGATGTGGGATTTGCTGAACTCGTCCTCGGAGACGGAGCTCTGAATTATCCATTTGCAGTTTTTGGAATCTGATGGACTAGTGCCTCTGAGCAGTGCGTCATTCGAGGCGATTTTGGCGTTTCTGTTATGGTAGCTTTCGGATTTATGATCCGCGACTGTGATTGTGACCGGCATGTTTGTTGACGTGTGTTGTTGAAAGATGGGTTGTAACAGAATAGAGGAAGTCTGAATTGTTTTGAGACGAGAATTGTGGTTCTCGTAGTAAGAGTATGACTAACTACTATATATATCTGCGCCGTGGTTTCGAGGCGCCCAAGGTTGCTGCCGTTGCTGCCTATGGCTAGAGCAGCCTACGGTTGTGGATTGGTGCCTGCCCATGCACAAACACGCAGTTGCTCCATGGGGTTGCGGGGTAATCGCGTCTCCGCTCTACAATACCAAAACTTGTTGGATTCTATCAGCTTCCATCTCATGTACAATCAGTTTGTACGGAACAAGCAGTATAACTATTTGTTCCTCTCTCTTTGTTAGATATGCCTATAGATAGGGCACCTGTACGTAGTTCAATAGAATCATCTCGACTTCTTATTCTGATCCGAGAAAACTCGCAACGACAAAGGCCTATCAGGTGCATAAAATGTGACATGACAATAGTTTCGCCGAAGACCATATGCCCTATCAGGCTCTCAACCACTGCTGGGGTTCCTCGAACCAGAACGTCGCACTATGATGTGAAGGATTCGATCTCAAGGTATCATCAAACATAGCAGACGGGTTAAGGACACTACAGTCTCTGGGGTCGCTATCCACATCGCTACATGGCATCACTCTAACATTTGACGAACTGACGCCTATCTGCTAACTCCGCGAGTGATCTTGGTCTTGATCAGCATATGAGGATGAGTTGTGTCAAGCGAAGACAAATAGAAAGAAGAAAGTTTCAAAGTCTCGCAAGGAAGCGATTGGGACCGGTTTGTGCTAGCCTGTTCTGCCATAGAGCGTGCAGCAAGTCTGAACTTGCGTTTGCAGGCGATTGATTTAGCGAGCCAAGCTAGAAAAGGAACGACGGCGGTGAGAACGTATTTGTTTACGACTGTCCCGGATGGCAGCAAAGGCGACACCCAAAGATAGAATGAAGTCCAGAGCGACGAAGAAATTGGGTCGAACTAATCAATGTCAGGTGAGTCGGTTAGGGAGCTGCATGTTACGATTATACAGCTTTCAGAAGCCATCATTTAGGCTTCAGCAATCTCCTGTGGACCTCAAATATTCGATGCGACAACTGCTCAATGGGTATTTGACTTGTTCATTATTACTACGAAGCCTAGGAATATAGGCGTTCGCACCACAGTGCAGTCCCATCAAGGAAAGCCCGCGTTATCCTATACGCAAATATTGAAACACATTATACACAAGCTCGTGCCCGTCCAACATACAGCTTTATGACTTCGTATCGGGGGTCATGTCTTGTCCTCCTTCATATCGTACTGCTCGGCTGCGCTCCAACTCGAATCAAGGGGGTATCTTATGCGACGCCTTTGGCGGCTTGCCTCTGTGATGGATGTTAGAGATGTGTAAAGTTAGGTGGCTGGTGAAGCTGTGACGTACCTTCTTGTTGATGAACATGGCAATGACCAGGACGGCGACGAGGAAAACAATGACAAAGACGACGATGACACCGGGCTCACGCTGAGCCCAGTTCTTGTCACGCTTGGCCAGCTGGTGGAGAGCGTACTCGGCGCGAGCGGCGATGGGCATAGAGATGGCGGCCATTGTGTTTGTGGGTTTCTGGGGTGAAGATGTTAGAGAGGATGTTCGATTAGGTAGCTGGAGAGATTCCTGGAGCTGGAGAAGCACAGGCCAGAGGCATTGGGCGAACGCGATTCAGTCCAAGAGAGCTATCGAGCAAAAGGATCTTCGGCCAAGGCTTGTCGCGAGACTCGTCCCGATGGCGTAGATGCGATAACGCGGCGCGCACGCTTGTGGACAGCTCCAGAAGAAAGCGGCATTAAGCTTACATTTACGAATTGAATCGGACCTCTTTTGAATTGTCGAGCTGGTTGAAGCTTTGGTTGGCAGCTGTTGATGGTGACGGAAGCTTGTCAGCGCGATCGGATCAAACCCACGGAACGGTCGCGACGGCAGAGGGACTCGGCGATGTTAATTGAATGGCGCAGGTCGACAGCGATGCAGCATCAAAGAGTGAAATCAAAAGCCTTAATAACAAGAGGCTGATAGTCCGCTTTTAAATGCGCCGGCTCGCCGAAAATTTCTGCAGTTGATGAGGCATTTTGTTTGGCCCCGGGTCCTAGCGGGTTGGCCGGGAGCCTCCAAGCTTGCAAGGGTAGGTGCGCGCGCTTCGGCCGGGGATGGGAGCGGTCATGGAATTAGTGAACTTACAGTGAATCGCGAATGCGCGTTGCGGTGGGCAGTTGGTGGTGGGCTTTTGGGGATGCTGGAGATTCGGGGCGAAGAGCAGCGTGAAGAGTAGATGAATGGCTGGGACCTAGCAACGCGAGGGTTGAGGGAGCTAGGAGGGAGCTACTCAATGCAGCCAATGGCGCGACATGCCATCATTTCGTCGTAGATGAGCCGACGATCGCCAGCCTCATATTCGGCAGCGGTCGAGTGTTTGCACGTGTTGGCTCGCTATTTTGCAACTTGTTTCCCTTGTTGGGACGATAAGAAAGCCTCTGCGCAGCTTCACCGGTCCTTCTCGTGGTGCTTTCGACGCCAGCGACTCCCCATGGACTCTCCTCTCGCGCCTCCACAGTTGCGTCTGGTTGCTGCAAGCCGCCGCTGACGCTACTCGTCGGCTCCACTCGACCTCGACCCCTGCCACCTATTAACCGTTCTTGTGCCGCAGAAGCAGCAACGATGTCATCGCCTATTGCTTATCTGCAGTGACTGATGGAGACGCAGCGAGCCCACGCTCCGACCGAGCGCCTTGGCCGTTTGACACAAGTCGAACCGTGGGCTGGCAGGCAAAAGCACGCCTAGCGCACCGGAGACAAAAACAACGCATGTCAATAATGCCTCATTTCCAGACGCTCGCTCTGCCGTCAACAGGGCGACGCGCTACGCCGATAGCGCCTGCGCACAACGGAGACGCGTGGGGTGGCCTTGGTACGAGCTGCCGGGATCATCACTAAGCTTCTGTTGTGCCTGTGCCCCCGCATCTTGGCGAAGCATGGCACACAGGAGGCGCTTTGAAACGCTGAGGAGCATCACCATGTCACGCACACATCACCAGCCGTAGCAAGTGTCGCGAGAGAGCTGGGGGCTAGCATCTGGGGCGTGTTTCCGTGTCCGCTATAATGACGTCTCCCAAACAGCCAATATCGTCGTTATCAACCATGGTCGTATAGTGTTGCTCATGACTCGGTCGCCATGTGACCGACTTGTCTGGGCATAAAATACTTATTCACGCCATCATAACAACAGCTATGTGCAGCCAGCCATCAAGATATGCTGTCGCCCGAACCAACTCCTCCACACTCGCGCTCAGCGGCAAGACGGCACCGTGCAGCACTGCCTGTGCCAGTAGCGGACTTCGTCTGCTCGGAAATAGTGTCGGCAATATCTGGTTCAAGGCAGTCCCGATGGTCTGTGGTTGCCCTGTTTGTTGTCAGCTGCATCCAGACCTACACCGCAATTACACTTACTAGACGACAGGTTCGGCGTGACCAGCCTCTGCACAATTCTCAAACTCCCTGGCGCCGTTTCCTCTTGCACCCCTTCTGACGACGCATGCGGGAGATACAGCCTGACCGGCAGATGTCTCAGATTGACCCCTTGCGGATTCAGCAACTTCTGGTTGATGGGATTGTACAGCGCAAAGTCGTGCTTCTTCACTCCGTTCCAGAGCTGTGTGCTGTCCTCTTTGCTCAAGAACATGACTGTTTTCCCCGTTCCTGTTCTCAGGTAATCCGCCTCCTTCACGCTATGAATGAATAGATCATGCATGTGCCTATCGTCATTATCGAGTTGAACAAGCTGCTCGGAAGGGAAGCCAGAGAAATGCAGTGTGAGACGCCAGGGTAAATGTTGGCCGTCTTCCTCTGTATTCTCAACCTTGTGAGCTTGCACAGCTTCTGTATCTGTGTCTGAAGGATACGCTGGCTCAGCACCTGAGTAGAGGTCATAGAGGAGACCCAAGGGGTAATGCCATTTGAGCGGCACGTCTTCGTAGGATAGCCATGCGTCTTTGGGTGAGACGTCCGGGTAGATGAGGCTGCGTGAGAAGAAGGCATGTAGTTTGTGTATGAGTAAGCCAAGATAGGATATTCGTGGGAATTGTATCTACCTCTGGTCAGCTCCTACTTGATCAAGCTGTACCATGACCATGCGAGTATTGAGTTTGCGCGTACTAAGTAAGGATCCGACTCATCGTACGTTCTACAGTCACCCTTGTGCAACCGTATCTCGAGCGGAATACTCCCATTCCAAGTGCTCTGCCGCAGCCTACTCGTGACGTCTCTTGAGGCCATGGAAGCGAAGCATCCAAGACGCAGGTCGCCAGCCGCCGTTCTGGTAGCCTAGGCGCAGCTGATCGATAGTGGGGTAGGCAGGCAAGGCAAGGCAAGGCGGGGTATGCAGGAAGCTTGGGCCTGGCGTGCAGGAACCACCGACGTTTTGCTCGTGCGTCTCTGCGACAACCGCGAACTCGTCAAACTACTGTAGGAACATGTGCGCTGGTCGTGCCTCCTTCATCCACAACGCACGTATCATGTGATGCCGTAAATGGGCCATCTACTTACGCACAACAGCTGGACCATGAGCGTGGCACTCAGCCGCAAACGTTCGCGCCTGACCATTGACGAGGACGAGGACGAGGTGCAGCACCGCAGAGAGCCGTCGCCCACTCTGCCAACATTGGGCGATGCCCTGAAGAGGTCCAAGACACAATGTGAACTGGAAGAACTAGACATGATCAGTCCGGAAGAGGCTTGGAGTGTGGATGTCGACGCAATACTTGCCAGCAACACACTCGCGACTCTACCAAGCAGCAAGCTAGAAGCGCATAACAATTGGGCAAGATACTCAAAACAAGAATCAATAATAGTTTTGTGCGTCCAAGGAAACGTTCAAATACACTACGAGCTGCTATGGTAAATCCGATTTATTCCATCCGCACTATTCTTACTGACTTGCAACAGCTCCGCACTCCCTGACCTCTACGCTCTCTCTCCCTCGCTCCAGGCCCTCGTACTCTGCCACGACCCCTCGACACATAGACTATCCTCTTCCGCGCCCTTTTCGCTCCCCGTCATACAAGCCGCAACCCCTTCGAACAACCACTTCGTCCGCCTAGGCCTTCTACATCCTCTCGGTGGAGGTAAATTCCCATTAGATGCACTGGTCGTGCTGGACAAGCAGAGTAGAAGAAGGCTGGTGCTACCGTTCGGTTGGGGTGCTGGTAAACATGCGGATACGCCCGCGGGGCGGAACATACAGATGCGATTGATGGGACTGCTGAAGAGCTGTGTTGCGACTTTAGTACGGGAACAATGAATGTCATTGTATGACTCAAGTCAGAATCCCGACACGATAATGTTACATCAACGTATACGCCTGGAGTATATAGACGCCGCGGTCCACAATCCTCTAGAGTTTCGTAGCTAGAATTGCTACCCATGAACGCCTACGCCCGGACAGGCTCTGATAGTAGCAGAGTAATGAAATAACGGATGGGGTTAGGGTGGAAGAAGACAACTATGTTGGTACATGTCGTCTATCGCAGCTCTTACAAAACAGGATGCCGACACCCCGTATTTAGCTTATACCCTCGTCAAAGAGTAGCCCCAGAAAAACTTGTGAAACGAGATGAAAAACACCAAGGGCGCTTGTCGGTACTGCTCACATTTTGGAGGGGGTCCAAATGAAATAAACATGACTGATGTCTTTTAAAGGCAACCTGCTAAGAATTTGTGTTAGGCTCGATCCATGAAACCGTCCCATCTGCCATCTCCTCGGGTACCGCAAGAGAAGTGAACTGATGCGAACAAGCCAGACAAGCCAATCTTTACGTTACGATGCAGATGATCGCGTTGTCTGTGACGGAGTCAGTCATATTGCATTCATGGGTGTCGAATGAGAGACTATTTAACCTCTTGTAAATTTCAATATCTTCTTATATCTACCTTCGAGACGGATAGCTCACCAAACTGATGTTGAAGAAGGGCGATATTAGTCCAAATGCGTCAGAGTCAGAGCTGACCCTACTAGAGTACGACAAATGAGGCGGACATTTGGATATGCTCCCAGTGCGTGAGTTGGAAGGAGTTTGTAGCTACGAGTAGCTAGACTCTCTCATGCTTTGTGTATTTGCAGTGAGCGGGCGCACAAGTCTACGATGGGTATCCTTTTGTGTGTGTGTGTGTGTGTGTGTGTGTGTGTGTGTGTGTGTGTGTGTGTGTGTGTGTGTGTGTTTGTATTTGTCAGTCTTAGAATTGTTCCATACCTCTTGATTCTGGATTCGTTTCCATCATTGGGTGAGTTCTTTATTGACAGCATCTCGTGTATCGTCTACTGCGCTATGCTATAGTAGTTCTTCCTGGGTACAATGTAAGTATACTTGTTGACAGGCCTACCTTTAATCCTGCACCTCCTATCCTTTTGCATTCTGAACATCTTCGATTGAACAGTGAAAGCACAAACAAAGGTCCTATACGATTTGCTGTATCTGAGCGCCCGATCTTTCCAGCGTTGAAGTCGACCCACATAGGTAGACGGCCGCGAGGCGGAGGGCAAAAATGAAACAAGTACGGAGGGCCATCTGTAAGCGTATACAGTGGGTAGTCAAGTTACATAGTACCACGATTGGGGTATGGTGGCCTGACGAGGAGTTATGCTATCTTGGTGACGGATGTTAGGGTATGATCAAGTGTTGGTAATGAGGTTGACGCCTAGCGCCTGACACCTGCCGAGCGCGCCCCGGGCGACGGCACTGGACGGTACTATATCATCCCCTCTTTATCACGAGCACTTTAAAAAAAGAAAACATAGCAAAGGCTGTGTTATACTGTGTCAACCCACTTTTTGCTCAAGATCGTCACGCTGGTCCTAGATATTGTATTCGCGCTTCTAAGGCTGTTGCGGACCCGCACGATGCAATCGAAAACCGGCTTCTGTCACCAGTCCTACAGTGAGAGAAGGCCTCTACATTGTCCCTCTCGTGGAACCTGCGAGCGGAAACGGAGGGAGAAGATTACTAGATTCGGCAGGAGACTCCTAGCCCCAGTCGTCAAAGCCACTAACCTTGCTGTGATAACCTAGTGTGGGTTCGACCAACCCCACCATGCGATATATGACCATACTCGCACTTTGTACAGAGTCAATATCACTACTTAAGACGTTCAGTAAACCAAGCAAGACTGCGAAGACCAGATATAAAATCGAAATCAGTAACCATGCCTCAAGCCATCAAGCTAAAAGCACCGAATGGTCAAGAGTGGGAGCAGCCGACGGGCCTCTTCATCGACAACGAATTCGTGGATTCATCATCCCCAGCAAACACAATAGCATCAATCGACCCCGCCACGGAAAAGCAGATTGCTGTAGTACAGGCTGCGTCAGAGCAAGACGTTGATCGTGCAGTCCAAGCAGCGAAGAAAGCACTGAAGAATCCAGAATGGAAGCAACTTTGCGTTACTCAACGTGGGCGACTCATGGCAAAGCTTGCAGACTTGATGGAAGAGAACAAAACGCTTCTTGCCACTATCGATGCTTGGGATAATGGTGAGCCTCACCGAATACATGAGTTGAAAACACTAATAGTCGTTAGGCAAGCCTTATAATGTAGCCCTTACCGAAGACCTCCCTGAAGCGTTTTCTACCATTCGCTACTACGCTGGTTGGGCAGACAAGATTTCCGGACAGACCATCAGTACGACCCCCCAAAAGTTTGCATATACCCTACGCCAGCCCATCGGTGTCGTCGCCCAGATCATCCCTTGGAACTACCCTTTATCCATGGCTTGCTGGAAACTTGGACCTGCGCTAGCGTGCGGTAATACGGTTGTATTAAAAGCAGCGGAGCAGACCCCACTATCAATTCTCATTCTGGCCAAACTTATCAAGCAGGCTGGGTTCCCACCTGGCGTCGTAAATATCTTGAATGGGCTTGGACGGGAAGCAGGTGCAGCGTTGGTACAACATCCCCTCGTCGACAAAGTCGCTTTCACAGGCTCTACGACTACAGCTACCCAAATCATGAAGATGGCCGCAGTAGGGCTGAAGAACATTACTCTAGAGACTGGAGGCAAGTCCCCGTTGATCGTCTTTGAAGATGCCGATATGGACCAGGCGGTACGATGGTCGCACGTGGGTATCATGTCGAACCAAGGGCAGATATGCACAGCCACGTCTCGAATACTTGTCCAGGAATCAGTGTTTGATACATTCGTCTCTCAATTCCGTCAGCAGATTAAAAATGTTTCCATCATCGGTAATCAATGGAGCGAAAACACTTTCCAGGGCCCTCAAGTCACGAAGCAGCAATATGAGCGAGTGCTATCGTATGTCGACATCGGTAAATCTGAAGGGGCAGAGCTGATAGAAGGCGGAGAGGCTTGCGAAGGCAACGGCTACTATGTCAAGCCGACAGTATTTACAAAGGTCTCGCCCAACATGCGCATCTACCGAGAGGAAATCTTCGGCCCCTTCGTAGTGATTGCCACTTTCTCAAGAGAAGAGGAGGCGGTGAACATGGCCAACGATTCAATTTTCGGTCTTGGTAGTGCTATCTTCACAAAGGATCTCGAAAGAGCTCACAGGGTGGCTGCGGAGATTGAATCGGGCATGGTATGGGTAAACAGCAGTCAAGATTGCGACTACAGGATACCTTTTGGCGGCGTGAAACAAAGCGGTATTGGAAGAGAGCTTGGGGAGGCAGGACTGGAGGCTTACTCACAGGTGAAGGCAGTACATATTAACATGGGCAACAAGCTGTAAACCTATTAGAGGGAGGGGAAACCGATGATCGTGGTCGAAGATATCAATAGACCCTGCTCTATATGTGTGTGTGTTTTTATATCCGCTGTATCCTGCTCATCAAGCTCGACCTATTGCATTAATACCACTTATGACTGAAGACATCCTTAGGATGGAGATTCAGAGGTGTCCTAGAAGGCGAAAGATAACGGTGGGACCACGGGCATGAGCAGCAAGCTGCCAGAATAAGACAATATGCATAATTGAACTGATTTTCGATAGGAGGATGGCAATTTACATGTTTCAACGCCTTCACATAGTCGCGTGTCACCGTTTTTGACAGACCATTTCCGACAGCGACGTGATGACCACGAGTAAAAGTCTTGGGCGAAAAGAAACTGTCGGTATTACACAGACGCCCCGCAATCCAAGGTTTTGGGAACGCAAAAAATAAAATAAAACAAAAAAAATGTGCATCTTTTACATATTGACTTTCGTTTATGCTAATGCACTTCCACAGTAAGGCGTCTAACGGGTTAGCCGCTACGCCACGACCACGCCCCCCATCACCCCTTCATTCCATTCGTACGAGTCGTACTAAGATGCACTACTTTCTCTCGCTTCCAACCGTCTACTAATTTTCCAAGTACATGTGCACGGGTCTTCCATCTTGACGCCATTCGTGACGTTTTCCATCCTTGCGAATTAACCGGGAATCATTTCCAGTTCCACGCCACCGGCTTACTTCCAAGGTTGTTATCTCCAATTCTGCCCAATCCTTCGAGAGGTTGGACACAGATGCGGCCATGAAAGTAATTCAGATGTGGTGGTGGCTGTCGACAATTCTGCTCACCTGTTACATTTACCCGCTCGGCGTTACTAAACCGGCACCTTGTGATGGATTCGCACCTATTTCCCCAATTTGTAATGGACTTTCGCTTCTACTCTAGACACAACTCAACTCGACAGTGGACGAAACAGGAGACAATCGGATTGGTGTGAAAGGAGAAAGGGTACCGGCAATTGAAAACAGAGCCCAAACGATACCCGGCAATGCAAAAACAGCCTTGTACTTGACAGCTACTCCTGCCTCTCTTGTCACGCCCTATACCCCACACACCCATAACTACACCCACACATACGGACAAAATTCCTAAGAAAGCATACAGTATCTATTCACGAAATGCAACAATAGATCGGAGTACGATAAGCGAAATCTGTCACGCATCAGATGTCTCGGTCTGCGGACACACATCCTTGTCCCTAGCCAATGGAAATGTTTATGTTACCTAGAAGGCTCAATGCTCGGCATAATGTCCGATGGCACGAGAACAGACTTCTTGCATGTGCTTTTTCCGATGACAATGATATCTTGTGCTAAGCTTGGAAGGTGGCTTGCGGGAAGAAAAAGAAAATATCAGGGGTGTGAGTGTAGACAAGGAACTCATGCATGTGAGTTTCCGCATCGTATGTTCACGGGCAGATCTGACATTTCAGGATAAGGCATCCTTTGATCTAGATCGCGACGACGACGCGTGGATTGTGGGTAGTTGTCGTAGTCGTTTGCTGGTTGTTCATGCGGGCCGGGGCATTTAGCGTGGGTAAAAAGAGGGGGATTGCGCACTCGGACGAGATCTCGATGATCGATCTCTAAACTTTCTTGGCCCCCCGAACACGATACGAACTTGGCCTTTTCTGTGTACTTATGACTGTGGGATCCTGACCCGCACCTCTCGGAGTGAAGCAAGAGGCCCATGCAAGGGAGACGGTGTGAACACGCAGGGTGTCGACACCACAAAAGGGAACGCAGGGGCGTCATCGCTCTTGCAGCGTGATACAACCTTGGAAAACCTGCATATACGTCGGCGTTGGAGTCCAGCCAGTCACAACATTGAAAGCCCTTACCAAGTTTGCTCTCCGATCGGAGGAGGGCGTTGCAACCGCAGATTCGGCGCGCGCTACAGCATACCATCTGCACACCATCGGTAAATTTAACATCGCAGCATGTACTCCATGAAGCAGGCCCCTTGCGTCATGCCGTGAGCGTTGCCACATGTAATCGCGTGCAAGGCTTCTATATCAGTATTGAAATCTTGGCTGGATTGTTCTACCGCGATTTGATTGCGATGCCCTTGGTGACTGCGCGGTCGTCCGTCCGCGCATCTCCTGTGTGGCACAGTTGCGGCGATAGCGGCTGAAGATGAGGTTTCAGAGCCGGTATGCACGGGATGGATGTGTATTGAAGCGGTATGGTGGCCGGAGCCAAGTTTTATCTCCAGCCTGACTGCTGTATCTGGTGCGTTCCTGGACCATAGTACAAAGTAGCCAATCAGCTGCGTCTAATATTGAATGCAATTTAGTGCAGCAATATTGTCGTCGGTATGCTAACCGCAACGTTCTTGATAGCATTACTCGCGAATTTCCAGGTCCAACTGCCGAAGATGCTGCCAGTGTACAGTATGCCAACTCCAACGAAATGTTTTGCTGCCGGGACTTCCGATTCGCTACATATCCCAGTTCATAAGATATTTTGTCCACCCCTGCTGCACTTGATTGCGGTGGAATTTGCCATTATGAGTTGCAAGCGATGCATCGCGCTTGTAGGCGAAGTGTGGTGCAAACCGTAGAAGGTTATATCGAACCTCAGGTATAGACAATACGTCGTGAGGGAGGATCCTTCCGCGCGAAGCTCCACTTGCAAGAAAAACCGTCGGTCGGCCCAATGCAACCGCAGCCCGTCTCTTGCCTCTTACGACCTGGCTGCATAAAGGGCCCTGTCTTTTGACAGCTGTCATTGCCACGGTCGTGATGAGAACCGTCGTCTTGCAGACGCGGCTTGTCTTGTGATCACGGCAGGGGTTCCTTTCAGGTCCGTCTATTCAGTCCGCTGCTAACTATGAGGGGACGGATTTACTACGCGACGAGTCAGGCCGCACGCATACCAGGAGGCAACGGGGAAATTCCGCCGGCACGCCCAACGGCAGTTTTCTTACGTGAGGTAAGATGCGCACAAGACACCCCAGTGATTCCATAACGGATGACGAGTCAGCAATAATGGTGTGTCGCGCGCGAAGCGAAGGAACTGGTGTGTTTGGTGCCGGCCCTCAGTGGTTGATGCGCCAATCAAACAATGGATGGGTCGAGCTTCAGGGAGAGCCCGCGACTCGAACGGCGGCCTGTGTTGTATTAACCTGCGGCGCCAGCTGGGGCGACTCCACCCCAAGGCTACGCTCTTGCGGCTAGTGTTTCGCTGGAACTGACGGAGGACGGTTGCGATTGCTGTCTGTGCATTCCCGCGGCCGATGATGTATCGCCAAGCGGGGGAAGCGGAAAAGGATATGAATGGCACTTGCACACTGCCGCTGTATCAGGAAGGAATTGACGCGTGGGTACAATGGTTTGTCTAGAGCATCCAAGTTCATGCATGGAAGATTGCCTTGTACAGAAAACCTGCTAACAAATGGGGCCTTAATTCTGGGTCAGGTCCGACGGCTACGTGGCTTCATCGTGCGTTTTGCGTCGTGGGCGGATAGCTCTACACAGCCTGAGCAAAAAGGTCTTGGGGCCCAAACTCCTCAGCTCCCTAGCACACTGAACGTACTATGACGTATATCATGCAGCCATGTCGATGCCGCATACTGCCGAAGCATATTAAGCGGCACTTGAGCATTGTTTTCGGCATGTGAGCCAGGTTTTAGGTCCGGGTACAGCAAGTTTGCAATCACGTTGCGGACCGATTGTATACCCACATTCTCAAACGACCGTCCAGGCGTTGTGACTCGACGAGCGTTCCCGTAGCCTCGCGCCCCCAGCCAGCGACGTAAGCCGTTAGCACGCCCCGAGAGAGTTTTGCCTGCGCTAGAGCCTAGATCTGCAATCGACACCCAGCGTTTCCCGAAGGCGCTGCGTGCTCCGAGCGATCGACGCTGACTATTTATACAAGAACGTTGCAAGGGCGTTCCGAGGTCTTTGAACCCAGTGATTCGGAATTGTTGCGGGTGCATTTCGTTCAATTTGGTGAATTCTAAGCGACCGATTGGGTTTGCATGGATTTCTTCGTGAGGCTAACATCAAAGATCAGCAGGCAGTCGCGTGAGAGAGGCGTGCCGAAGCCTGTAAGAACCACATCGAAACGGTCATGATTGGCGAGGCTGATGACGCCGCCCAGGTCGACACTGCTGATGAGGTCATTATCAACTGTGGCTCAATTGTATGCGTTCCATGTCTAGACCTTCATATGCTCCCCGCACCAGGGAAAACCGTGTGTAATCTGCTGCGCAATACAAAATCTACCATCTGCTAGATACACACATAACATCAGCTTACGAAAACGGATAAAAAGAAAAGAAAAAGAAAATCTTTTGCCTGCGTCGCCGTTGCGCAGTATGGCCGCTTTTCAGCCACATCTCAAATCCACGATGATCCAACTCAAAATCGATATTCGAGAGTATACCGGACTCGGCCAAACTCGAACAGCACCGAAAGACTCCGCTGTACCGGAATGGGGAAGTTGAGCGACGAATTATGATTAGCCGCGATAGCGAGTTCAACAGCGTTGGCGACTCGGGAAGCCCCGCTCGGCAGCCGTCAGCCGTGTCACCCTATCCCGTTTTTGCGAGTAGCAATGTAAGGGTGTGGCTAGTCATGCAGGTAATTCGGATAGCGTGAGCTGGAACATGCCCCGGGCGCCTGATTCGCTGCTTCGCCCAGTGGGAGGCTTTGAATGATGTCGACACGCTAGAACGTTGTTGCGATTGAATTTACCGGCTGTTGTACATGTGAAAGTCGAGACTGCGTCAATAAAGACTGCATCCAAGTTGCAAGGGTGGCCCAGAGATCGATCGGGATACCAGAACTCTGTTTCAGCGGATCCATATTGATTGATACTTTGGGTTTCGTACCGAACCGCTTTGACGCTCGTCGCTTGTGCGGGGCTTGGTGCATCCTTGTCCGAGCACGGAATGCTGGGCCCCTAATGTTTGGATAAGGTTTGTGAGTTTCGCGCTTTGGTAACAGGGTCGTTAGTGGGGACTCGACTCATGCAGTAGTCCAGCAGTTGTGAAGAAGAGATCAGATTGGGTATAGTAGCAACATCGTCGAGTGATAGCTGGTGTGATAGGCACATGCTGTCGGCACCGGAGACGGAGCGCGGACGAAGGAGGTGTGAAACGTAGATGTGGAGGCGTACCACGTACATCAGGTGATACATAGCAGCATCATGACGTGGGCAGATCTGAGCAGCAACATGACAAACGCTTCTCATCGTAGAGAGCTATGGTGGCGTAGAATAGATAACGCCGTGAAGAGGGTAACACTGTCGAGAATGATAACGCCGATCCTTTTTCTTAACCATCTCTTTCAAGCAGTAAACCCTTACAGTACCAAATACCAAAAATAGCAGCCAAGGCAAGAGCGTGAAGACGACCGGATGGGGGTATAGCGGACGATCTTCTTTTGCTGTCATGAACACCAACCCAAATGCAAATGCGGACGTGAATCGAATGATAACTTTCGTGTGCGGAAGCGTAATCGTGAACGGTGTAATGTAGACATTAATGACCTAGGCCGGAGCTGTGGAACGGACAGGTGGTGTTGGGTTGGATGGAGGGTCAAATGTTACTACTTTTCGGTACTTTGAGGCTTCGTGAGGTATCTCGGACTTTCGCTTGGCGGAAACAGGATGGGCCGGAGGACTGGGAGGTGAAGGGTCTTCTATGCTTCTACTCCGTGACTTATGCGCTGCTTCTGTCTCGGGCGGGCTGGTTGCAGCCGCGGGGCACATCTGGTGTTGGCGTACCCAATGCGCGTACGCTTCGTCGGCATATTTGGTGTGATTTTCCAGTCGTTTGATGTAATCCTCGGTTAATCTCGTCTGTTCGCGTATGTTCTGCGCAGGTGAGCTCAGTCGGAACTGGTTTTCTCCGGGTAAAGGCCGCTTCCAGCGAACACCGCAGTTCTTGCACCGCTCCACTTGGGGCGTGTTTTGCTGCTGAAGTTGCGCCGGATCCTCCATAGGGGGAGGAGCTGCAGTGGTGATGGCCAAGATGGCCTGCTCCACAGAAGGCTTGATAGTGTGCTCAGGCGATGGCTGTTCTTCGGGAGTCTCCACTGGCACAGGGGCTGTCGGATGGGGGTCTGGCCGGGGTCTTTGATTTGGCGGCATGTTTTCCGAGGTGTAGACGGTGTTGAATCTTACGTTGTAGCGTTGATGTCGTCCACTGCCGTTTGTTTGATCTAACGTTGGAGATGGTAGTGGTCTCTTGGATCCGGAGTCTGTGTTGGCGTCTCGCACTTGCTCTGGCGACCTGGAAGATTCGGCAAAAGTGTGAGGGTTGGAGGATGACGATGGTGAGGTTGCTCCGTTTTGGTTGCGGGTTCCTGTCTCTACAGATGGTTGATTTAAGCGATATTCACTCGCTGGGGAATGGGGAGAAGCGGGCCCAGCAGGATGTGAGATTGGCCGGGGAGCGTTTGGCTGACGACCATTACCCCCTACAGCAGGGTGAAAATAGGAAAAGGCAAGAACAGAGGAAGGAACAGTGGGCTCGGCTTCTTTTGAGGTGTCGAAACGGTGCTGGGAGATGGCCGAGTCTTGGCGCAGGCTAGCAATTGGCGGTGGTTGCGATGGTGCAGCGACTTCCTGGGGACTGTACGGGCCAGCAGTTGGCTGGGGTAATGAAAGAGAAAACCTTTGTGGTTGATGATGATGATGTTGCTGTTGTTCTGGTGCAAGGGGCGGGATTCTGGTGTTGGTGGGGCTGCCCAACAAGTCAGCACGCTTGCGGCAGGCTCTGTTACGGCTACTTACCTGACGTGCGGGCTCGTGTGATTGATTGCGGTGAACGAGGCTTGCTGTGCGGAACTGGCAAAGTCGAGCGCGGCGAGCGTCGTGGGCGGCGTGGATTGTGAGACAGGCCGGTCGGCGGTGTTTGCAGCAGGCGGCGGCGGGACAGAGTCACGCGGGCGGTGCAGGACTGAGTCGGACGACGACGAGGTCAGCTCAGCAAAGCTGGGGAGGGTTCGCTGGGGAAAGCGGTTGGGGTCGGGCTGCGGGTGCCTGCGTGGATGCCAGTCGCTCCCCATCATGGCATTCGGTCGTCTTAAGTTGTTATCTGGCGGTCAAGCGGCGGCTTGAGTGGGAGTTGAGGAAGAAGGGCAGGGTCGCACAAGGAGTAGGGTCTCACGGGAAGAGTGGAAAGGGTCTAGCATTTGCAGCGACTTCTTGTGCAGCTCCGCTCAGGAAGAAGCGGCTGGAGGCCCTAGTTGGGGGGCTTGCAACAAGGGCATGTCACTGGTTTGCGCAGGCTGCGGGGGAAGGCGCTGCTGCACTGTGAAAGAGAGCTCTGGGGCCCACTTGAGATGGCATGCAGCGGGGACCTGATGCCGTCGACGAACCCATGTCTTCCCACGTCCTCCCATGTCGCCCACCCACAGCCACCCATGTCGCGACCAGAGCCACCCATGCTGCCAGCATGGACCTCGCACGGCGGGACGCCAGACGCGGATGCGTGCAAAGGCGCTAAGGGGCTCGGGGCAGGCGGCTGGAGATCCGCTTGTGGCATGCCAATCTTGCCAGACTCGAGCCTCCCCCCCCCCCTCGGGCGAGCACAGGACATGGCCGTGGCCGTGGCCGACACCAGACACCACGCTCCGGATCCGAGTAACGAGCGACTCCAGCATCAGCACCAGCACCAGCACGCAACACGAGTGCAGCGCACAACGTCCTCGGCCATGGGGCCTGTTGTGTGCACCTCACCTGTGCAGCCCACCTGTGCAGCCACCTGTCCGGCCGTGTGTGCCCACTGCGGCTAGCTGCTTACCTTACCTTGCCCTGCCCCACGTGACTCCTCCCGTACTCTCCCGACAATCTTAGACGCTGCCTGCCTGCCGGCCTGCCTGCCTGTGCCACTGTCCAATCTGCCTCTCTCCGCCAGCGTGTCCCTTTGCTTGTTTGGACGCGTGCGGCTGCAGCCGAATGAACGCAACTGTGGGCTTCCCGTCTCAGGGACCGACGCGCCGCGACAACGAGGCTCTGCAACGGGAAATGCGATGCTGCAAACACGACGCTGCCAAACGCGCGCGCAATGGCCAGACCAGACCAGAGCCATCGTTGCCATCGCTAACCACACCTGTTGACCATGACTGTGCCGCCTCCAGCCGTCCATGGCCTCATTACACCTCCTCAACTTGCCCGCCATATCAGAAAGTCCTCCTCGGACTCCCAAAGCCGTTAGCGCCTCGCACTCTCCTAGCCATTTGCTGTTTCGGCTAGCACCCAACGGTGTTTGTGGCGCTTGACGGCAAGCTTCAGCTGCACCCTCCTGACGCATTCAACGGCCATCTAGTGCCCTGCAACCCGACTCTGACCCCATTTGCTTCACCGATGGGACATGGGCGACCCTCATTTACCGGACCGAATGGGATTCGTCCCGCGCTCGCGCCTCTTCGACCAAAGCCAGAAGTGCCTGTCTCGGTATACCGACCGCCGTCTGATTGGCCCATTTAGTCCCTGCTTCCAAGCTTGACCGATGACCACACTTTCAAAGGACCTTGTCTACAAGCTTGACCACCCGGAAATATCTCGAGACACACTAAGCGGTGTGCAAGAACAACGACCAAGTCAGTCATCAAACTATCTTCCATCGCATCGTACGCCGACATTGCCTGATTAGGACTTGCCCGTCGTGACCATCGGGTAGCTGCGTGGCGATCCTACGGTGCTGTCAGCCTACTACGCCGCAAAGGAAGATCCTTCTACCATTATCAAAATAGCTCCATATATGGGGTATCATTCATCCGCGACTATACGCCTACCACAAAGCGTGTCCTGGACAATCAACAGAACATGCCTCCCTGAACCTGCGGGCGATAATGCAAGTCCTTCACAGCTCTAGCCAAAATGGCTGCTCTGCACATCCGGACATCGCCAGGCGAGTCTCTCCACTTCTCGAAGAACCAAGAGCCACTACGGGACGACACCGCGGTTTACCCACGGCCCGAGTACATGAGTCTATCATCTGCCTGCTCAGCTTTCCCCCAAGTTTCACGAGTGTTTCCTGCTGTGGTACAAAGTCATTCTCCTGAGGAGTTGCACCACAAGCCAAGCCGCTCATCATTCGCCTAGGCCCGGATCCAAGTCTGTTGCCTCGCCATCGACTGATTGCTCCATCTGCAGACCATGGAACCGCTGCCTTGCTTGCATTCACTCTTTGCTTGCATAGCGGCACGTCTTATCACGGACAAATCCACCTAGTGGACTCTCATCACTTGTCGCATGTAGCCATGCTCATCACGGACGTCTGTATAGGACACGTACGTTGCTCGCATGGGGACGTCGTAGCTAGCGAGTCCATCAATGCGGTTGAGCCATCTAAAGTGCTAAGCCCTAGACTCACACTCACGCTAATCCCTGCCACGGGAGTCCTTCCCCGCCTCGCGTGCACCACCTCATCCACGCTAATCACCTCACAAAGATCGACGTTGAAGAAACGTTGCGCCAATCAGCCCAGGTGCTGCATTCGCAATGTTTGGCTCGCAGCGGGCGGCAGCTTTGACCCACCTGTCTCTTGCAAGCTTCCTCACGTCCCTGTGGCGAGTTTCGCCGTCAGTTGTTCGCTTAGGCATGTACGCGTGCCTGCACGACATCGAAGGATCGAAGCTTTGAGATGCACAACACTCCCGACCTGGCTAGGTCGAAGCAATCCGCTCAAATGTAGTCGTCGGAAGACACTGGAAGCTCGAGCCTGCTAATCTCACAAAAGGTCAAGTGCCTGCTGGCCTTGACGCAACTGACTCACGCTTCGAGGATGCTCAATAGCAGATACCATGTCTTGGGCGAGACGGCAGAATTGCCACCCTCAACATCATGTTCAGATCTCGCCTGTTCGTGCCTGGCGATGGCTCGCATGCGTTATCTGGCAGACAGTGCAGCTAGCCTTATTGGTGCGAACATCCATACCTCATTTGCCAGTCAGCGTACTGGTGGTGGTTTGCCAACACTTTGCATATACGCGAATAGCACCATGCCGAGCCACCGAGAAGGCGATTGGCCTGTGACACTGCATAGCCTGCAATATATGGACCCCGTCCAAGTGATGGCCAATTAGTCGCTGCAGCCTCAGACTGCGAACTTGACAGCTGAAAGACTGTCACTCTGCACACCATCGGCCCTTCTCTCGGAGGTACCGCACTCACCCTTCCTTTTCAAGTGACAAACCACCATGCCTCGGCTCATAGTCGCATGATAATAGACGGTTAGAGACAATATCACGCCAGTGCCGCTTACGCTTACACAGGAGTGCTTACGTCCTAGGATCATCCAGGCAATGGCGTCTGCTGCGCAATGCCATTTTGATCACCTACACCGATATTCACTGCGTAGGAAGTCTATTGTGGCGACAGCCTCGATACGAAGACAGCCCCTCAACCCTTCGTAACGGTCTCTTGCTTCATCCTGAGCATTGACCAAGCGTTTCAAGGCATTTATCCTGAGCTGTGGGGCGCCATACGGGCCGCATCCGTACCTTAAACCAACATCTAAACTTCATGCGAGAAGCGATGTTGCTCATCGTTCCTGAAACCGAGCAGGGCCTCGTGGCAAAAGTGAAGGGAAGATGATTCGTGGTCGTCTGTGCTGACTCAAACATTTGCCGTCGGCTTCCGACGGCAAAGTTGATGGATGCATCCAACGGTGTAGTAGCACAACACCACGAAGTTATCCCAAGGGTGATCGTAGGGATGATAAGCGTCCGAATAAGGCAGTTCTCGTAGGTATCAACTCGCTGGTAGAGAGTACTAACACGTCTTCGGTATCCCCATTTTGCTTTTCGGCTGGTTGGAGCCGGCGTGCACAGCCGCGTGTCCAGATCGAGTAAAGACACGGGTAGCCACAGTGCTTCTTTATGCACGACATTCTGATCGGTAGAGATACAAAAGCAAGCGATGTTTCCTTCACTGCCTGTCAGTTGAAGATGGCGCAATGGGAACCCTTTCTACTCAAGGAACGAGCAGGTTGATCACGCCAGATCATCCCGGGAAAAAGCAATTAACCCCTGATGTAGCCTATTGGCACTATGGCAGTACAGAGCCAAAATAACCGAAGACATGGAGAATTACAATCTGCATGCTCATTGTCGATAGGAGAGCTTGCGACTACCCTGAAGGTGCTTCTGTCTATACTCAATCTGCCCAAGATGAGCGTTTACGCGCTGATGTAGAAGAAGGATCACACGGCTACAGCATCTTCGCCAGGAAGGACCTTGTCTTGAACACACACTCACGGCCTATCTTTCATCCACCTGACCTCCCTTCTATGCGCCTTACCTCAGCCTCCAAGTCCTGGATCCGCTTGCGCATCCAATCCATTTCGCCGTGATTCGCCTCAACCTCCTGCTTCTGTAACTGTTTCAGAAATAGACAGTCTTGGTTTCGGCTCTGTGCAACCGACAACATCTGGTGGAACTCTTGTTGCATGGCCCTAGTGTCGCTCCGAACAACTGCAATCAGGAAGCGCGCGGAGATGGCGTCCTCTTGTGACATACTGGTGGCTGGCGATGATGCAGCAACGCTGGTTGTGGACATTGGCGTAGAGAGAGTCTGTTGAGATGTGGTGGCGTAGAAGTGACCTTCTGGGTAAGGGCGCATCAGCGGATCGAGAGGATCGTACGATGGGTGGTGATTCGCCATTGGTGAGCTGATTGTCGGGCGTAATTAGATTTAGGGGTTGTTGTTGAGATAGGGAGAAGGAGGAGCGACGTGGCGATGAGACTAAGACTGAAGAGACTGAATAGACGAGGAAGATCCCGAGATTCACAATGCTCTGCGCCCTAAAGGCGGTAAATGATTTTGTGGATTACACTCAGTCATGCCGCTCTTCGCAAGCTGTTTCACCCCTAGTCATAGATTGATGACTTTCACTGCGTGCACCCTCCACCCACCCTTTCCGATAGAACACAAGGGATGATCCCATGTAGAGTTTCCAGTCACTCAATCGATGATTTGGTCTACCCGATAACACACTGTTGCAATATCAATAATCGCTCTGTACAATATGCGTAGCAAGGAACAATAAGCCTGTGGGTTCCAAATTCTATCCACGCAAGGCACTCTAGGGATACCCGCCATGTATTGCATGATGGACATATCACTGCAAAGCATAGAGAGTGCCTCCAGGCTACAATCTATCTAGGTATCATCCACACAGCGAGCTTCTTCTTATGTGCTAACATTGAGCGCGATAACAGTATGCCCTTCTCCCCCTCGTAGAGCCATTCCTACCATCTCGTCACCCGCCGTCGCTCAAACACTCCTCGATGAGTAGAACGCTCTCGATAGCGGCGTTGAAAGCCTCTGCCAGCCCTATAACTATTCGCCGCACGACATGCAGCTCCACTGTAGCCCGGTCGGTATGCTATACAACCCCACGGGTGCTTGCTGGTCAGCAAGGGCGACGCACAATCATTACAGCTGTCAGAGATTTGCGGATAACAGGCTTGTAGCAAGCTTGCCTGGCAGCAGATGAACAAGAAGGAAGTCATGATTCGATAGGAGTGACAGTGGGAAGACGCGAGTTCAAAGTCATCAACGAATTAATTCAGGTATCTACAACAACAGTCTCCCATCCTACTCTACTACTACAACCAGGACTCATTATGTTTACTCATTTCTAGGTCATCTTGGCTACGAATTTCTTGACCCTGCCAGCCCTGTCGACCTACGACGAAGATTTCTGAGCAGTCTCACCCATCTCGTACTCGCGCGCGTCCTGGAACAAGTCGATGATGCAGCTAGCACTCCAACTCTGCGTGGGACATGAGTCGCCACAGAATGCACCATCCTTGTTGGTGAGCTCCGTGAGACCAGCCCAGGGTGACTCCTGAATGGCCTTCATGCACCCGGCGAGACGGCGAGTGACTTGCTGGTAGCTCTCGACGCGTTCATCGGGCGTCTTGCGGCGTTGTAGATCGAACTTGAGCATGGCTCGTAGGAAGAACCCTGTGGGCCAAAGCCACTCAGGTCCTTGGTGGTAGTTGCGGCCCTTGGAAGTGTGGAAATCAGTCGAATCTTCGCTGTTGATGTAGTAGCCACGGTAGTTGAGATCAGAGGGATCGAGAGTCTTCATGCCCTGTGGACCAAGCAGGACCCTGTCGGCCATCTGGAGGGCATGCAAAGCGTGCTCGGGGTCGCAAAGATCTGGCGCAACCGTCATCATGATAGGGAAGTTTGGCCTCAACTGGTAGTCTTCGTACTCCTTGCCCGAACGGTACAAGTCCTTGTAGATACCGCGACGGTTGATGATGCTCGGGTTGACGTCGTACTTGCTGTCCTCGTCTGCGGAACGCGGAACGTAGAAGCAACGCTCGAAATTGGCTTTGATAAGGTCGGCCCACTCCTTGTAGGTAACAGTCTTCTTGCCATCCTCCAGATTTACACCCTGGTACTTGAATTGGCCTGCATCGTACATGTTGGCACACCAGCGTACTGTGCTGTACAACATGCCGATGATCTCGACCGGAGCACCATCTCGTGGCGTACCTGGGTGACCCTTGCTGCCGGCCTTCTCGCTCTCACCCATCTTGTCCATCCATGTACCGCAGTTCCATTGATTGCCACCAAAGATCATACCAGTCTCCCAATCAGTCCAGATCTTGATGTTGAAGCCTTCAGACTTCATCTGACTATCAATGTTCGGGCCCGCGTCGTACTCGCGGAACTCTATGCCGGAAGCGTGTCGCTGCAGAGCTTCCTGGATGACATCCTCAATGGTGGAGGACTGGGAGTATGCGCGCTTGTCGGTATGAGCAAACCATGTGTCGTCGTATGGTAGGAATCGCCGTTTAACTTTCTCATGAAGAAGCTCTATGCCATTCGGCACGATCTTGGTGTAGTCCTGGCAGTTCTGAAGGAAGAACCAGACTGAGTCGCGGGAGTTGTAACGCGGGTTCTTGCCACTGCCTAGGAGGTTAGGTACCATTCCATGCTTGAGAACGCTGGCGAAGGCAAAGATGTGCTCCTTGGCATCAGCAAACCGGCCAGTTCCCATGTAAAGACCACGAGCTGAGATAGTAATATCACGTCCCCAGCATCGCGCCCAGTCGTAGGCGAAATGAGGAAGACCAGCGGCCATACTGGGCACGCTCTTCTCTGGCCACAACGAGGCATTGTTTATGTAGCCAGTGACCTGGCAGCTGACTAGGGCGAGGCTCTTCAGAAACTGGTTGCCCTCTCGGACGTTCTCGCCCATGAGCTCAATTGCTCGCTCCACTGCAGCGTTGTATGCAGTCTGGATGACCATAGCAAAGTATCGTGGAAGCATGTAGCTAGGAACCTTGCGAATAGCAGCGAACTTTGCCTCCAGCCACTTGGCGGGACCCTTGATGTTGACGTACTCCTTCTTTTGAGAAATCTTCTGGAGGCGACCAAGGCAATAGTCGAGCGCCCATTGACCATCACGAAGATGGTTGCAGAGCGGGTGGCCGAGATTGTTGTCGTTTACAATATCACGTAGTACACTCCACCAGCCTTGCAGACCAGCGTATACTAGATTGCCGTGACCTGGAATATTGTAGGTTCCATCCTTGTGATCCGTGGCATCTCGCTCTTCTTCTTCACACCTGTACAAAATGTAGTTCAGATCGATCAGATTGACACCACTGAAAGCTGCACGCGCTCCGCTAGTGATGAACTTGTCGAGACCATCGTCGTGCTCTGCACTGGGTACCCAGGTCTCAAAGAGAGCGATACTTCCAGGGGGGAAGTTGTCAGGAATGCCAATCGTGGTATCATCGCCAACCGACTTGATTTCGACGCCTTGGAGGTCGTTTGTCTTACTGGGCAAGCCACGTAGTGTTGTTTTGTCGCCAATGATGCGTGCTCTTGTCTCAGGACTGTTATCGACTTCAAGATTCCAGGCGCCAATGAGCTTTGCTTGTGTACCCGGTAGCTTGGTCTCTCCAAAGTCTCCGTTGCCGTCGCCACAGCCAGGGAATGCGGTGTGAGCAATAAGGAAGTATCCTTTCCTGGTGTTCGGATTTACTCGATGAACAGTGATGTACTCATTATCGTGGTGGATGTAAGTCTCGTTGTACTCCTCCTTGCCCATCTTGACGTGGACCTCGTTGATGATCTTGCGGATGCCACCAATACCACCTTCGCCAGCCTGGGGCTTGATTGGGCCTCCATTGGAGTTGGCCGAAGAATACAACCTCTTCTCGTGCACAAGCTCGATCAGCTCGGGGTAAACCTCGTCGTAGCCAAAAACACTACCAGTTGCACAGTCGCACATGGCAACGAGCGCAGCATTAGGCAGCGTGTCGCGTGCATCCCGCTTCTGAGCAGGCGTCTCATTGTCATGCGTGCAATCCATGAATAACGCGTGTACAGGACTCCGCTTGATTCTCTTGATGATTGGCTTTGTCTGATCTGCTCCATCAGTCGCCTGTGCAGCGTTGAGTACTTCATCAGTCTCGAAGCTGCCAATAGGAACACCACCATGTCGATGGACCAGTCTACTCAGCTCTTGAGTACTCCACGATTGCATCGCCTCTCGAATTAGCGCACAGATGCCGAGCCTCATGCAGAACTTGTAATCCATCTCTTCAGAGCCAGTGAAGAGTTCAGCACAGACCATGACGTTCGGGTTGACGCTGCGGGCTTCGTCGAGCATATATTCAGCGAGATGCAGAGGTGTAGAATGACAGTTGTCAATACGGAAGCCTTGGAAGTACTTGGCCATAAGTCGCGTGTACTTGGCCATGTGCTCCCAAAGAAAAGGGTTATCTTCAGGACCGTCTCCGTAGCGGAGTTTGACGCAATCACCCCAGACAATGACTTCTCTCCTTAGGTATGCTCTCGACTTGGGTCCAGCGTTGTCTCGCATCGCATCTGCAGCCCATACCCAACCGTTGTTGACAAGAGCGAGAGCTTCCGGGTTGTGCTTCTTCGTGGTCTCGTTGAGTGGTAATCGTGTGAAGTAGGTCTCGATGAGTGGGTTCTTGTCGTTCACTTCGCCAAGCTTGGGACCATGGGCGTCTATCCGGACATATTTGATCCGATTGAAGAGTTGCTCCATGATCTCTGCTTGGTCTCCATCGTACTCGCGGTAAAATGGAAGGTTTACTTCGTTGAGTATAGCCGTCATAGTGCCTTGAGCTGCGCGGTTGTCAGGCGTGTTGCTAGTACGAGTATCATAGCGGCCGAACAAAGCACAGAGGAGACCGGCACTGATGTTCGGGTCCATCCTGCGACGGTAGCGCTCGCCCATGCGGTCGCCGCCGCGCAGGGCATGCTCGACCAACCAGTCGGCTTTCTGCTTCAGTGGCCAGTCCCTGACGGCATCGAGCCCGCGAAGACCAGCCTCACTAAAGCTGCCATCAACGAACTTGGCCTGGCCGGAGGTCCAGGCCTCCATGATGGCCTTGGTGTCCCTCGCAACGTCAACGACATAGTATTCCCAGAGCTTGACCTTGCTAAGGACATGTTCTTTAACGCCTTCCATAACCTTGAGGAGATCTCCTTCGTTGTTGAAGGTCGTGGGCAGACCGTGTTGGGTGAGCTCTTTGCCGAATTGCAACAGCGCCGTATCCAGCTCGAGAGCGGGTTTCAAGTGAGGAGCGGTGTCGACGTTGTAACCAGATTCCGGGTGCTCCTCAAGCCATGGGCTGTTGTTGGCCGTGTGATTCCAGACAACATCAGTCATAGCAAGCAGATTGAACTCATTCTGCATCCTTCGGATCATGTTCGCAATGTCCTTCTCACCCTCCTTGAAGAAGGCCTCGTCGAAGACCAGTTGGTCAGCAATGCTGTATGGCGAATTGGAAGACCCGCGCATCATAAGCGGAGTAAAATGAACCATATTGTAGCCACGCTCGCTGATTCCCCTCAAATGATTGTCCCAGTCGATGGGGTAACTGCCCATGAATTTGGACAGTGCAGAGAAGATGCAGACAGCCTCGACCGGCAAGTGCTCGCCATGCAACTTGAGATTTGGACATATGTCGATGTAGTATGTGTCCGTTCGTGTGGGTTCAGGAGATGCAACGTCTGTGAAGGACCACTGCGGCAGTGGCCTGTAGGTCGTGTAGAAGGAGAAGGCATTGGCCTCGTGAATGGGAATCTCAATCTCACACATACCCGTGAAGTCGGGCTTCAACCTACACAAAACATCAGCGACATGTGACCGGATAAGAAAGTGGTGACGGCTTACTTGTACTCGCGGTAGTTGCTGCGCTTGAATTTCTCGCCCTGGGCGGGGATGTTCACCCAGAGACTGCCCTCGCGACATATCGAGCTGGTACCCTGGATCTGGAAGCAAATCGAGTATGCTGGCTCGGTTGGAGGAGGCAGGTAGATGTAGGTGCCAGCGACGTCTGGGCAGCCATAGTCGGTCAACGGCAGCAAGTAGACGACCTTGCGGTCCGACGACTTGGAGTGGTGTGGTAGTGCTACAGACATGATGATGTCAAGAGACTGGATGGTTGCGAGGGAGTGTTATGTTGGTAAACAATGACAATAGGTGTATACGGTACGCTAGGATATTTATCTTTGACGTAGTAATGGCAGTGATGCAGTCGGAGACAGAGGTGGTGGTATGATGGTGGAGTAATGGGCTCGGCTGAGGTTAAAGGCAGTCCCGTGGCCGTGTGCGCAGTCGCTTCTGAGGGTCAATTGCCCTCTGTGTGTGGAGAGAGAAGGAAGCAGCGCCTGGAGACGTGTGAGATCGGCGGTGGGCGGTCGCGAAGCATATGAGCCGCAAGCGCAACCCGCGGGAGAAACGTCATTGCCCCAAGCTCTAACCCCAGTCCGCGCCCCGTTCCTGGGTGCAAGTTCTCCAATAGCGCGGGGGCTAGGCTTTCGGTCCCAACTCGAAGCAGT
Organism: Alternaria alternata; assembly: GCF_001642055.1. Taxonomy (NCBI): domain Eukaryota; kingdom Fungi; phylum Ascomycota; class Dothideomycetes; order Pleosporales; family Pleosporaceae; genus Alternaria; species Alternaria alternata. The sequence continues at coordinate 936,663 of NW_017306198.1, forward strand.
TGGTACGAGCACTGCGAGGGAAATTGTTGAATACGTTGAAACTGCCATGGAAACAGCGCTCTGCCATGCGACGATATCCACATATGGTACATATGACCCCGCTCAAATGCTACTTCTTCCCAGCCCGCTCTCCAACGCCTTTATGCAACATGATGCAGGAATAAATAAGCAGCTAAGCAATACGCGGTCCAAACTCCAGCGCTGGCTACTAAACAATTATCGGGCAATACTGCTGCCACAAACTCAGAGGGGTCAAAGGACGGGTATCGCGACCTCGTGGCAGCCCACACGGGACGAATCGAACATGCGAAAATCAAGCGGTCAAATCCAACCCTTCTTCTATCGTTGCCTCAAAGACATGCGCTAAGCATATAATTTGCTGTACTTTCAACCATCTCGTCAGAACTTAATATTGAATGGGGAGCCAGGTGGATCCCGGAGGTCCAGTCGGAATTGCGTCGATTCAGATGGTCCGCGACTGTGTTGTGCTTGAGTCGGTGTCGCGTTCTCGTCTAGGTCGATTGAGGACGCCTCGGTGCTAACCGACGGCGGCGCACGCGGTGTGCTCCGCGCATGATGGCCCCCATCACGACTGTCTGAAGACGAAATGACTCGCTCAGGCGAAATCTCACGCTCACCATAGCCGCCGCCGCCCCGCATCCGTAACACGGGGTTACTCGAGGGTTCCGACAACACCAGCGATGGGTTCGGAGGTGTAGCGCGTCCACTTCTCTCCGACGAAAGTCCTCGTGAGGACGATTTAATGTGGTCCGTAGACTGACTCCGCGTCGTAACAGGCTTCTTTGAAGGCTGGACTTGGGGCGAGTTATTGCCTTTGCCCTTGCCAGCACTTTGAGGTGGTCCATTCCTTGAGGAGGTGTGCTGTTGTAGTTGTTGATGTTGCTGCTGTTGCTGTTGCTGCTGGGACTCAACTTCTACAGCGTTTAGGAAGTTGATCTCGTCCGTCAAGAAGTCTTTCTCTGTCCAGCAACCCTGCCAACAGTTTCGCCAATCCAGAATAAGGAACTGGAAGCAAAAGGCGTCGATCTTGATTGCTGGCTGGAAGCAGATGCATAGGTTGTTGTAGTTCATCTTGTTGAACTCAGAGCAGGAGTGCAACAGACTGATATGGCAGGTAATAGCGAATAAGAGGTAGTAATTAAACGGGGGAAGCTTGGAGAGCTCATCCTTGAGCATTTGCGGTGTCGTCTTGGCGCCCTGGCATTCTTGTTGAATCGCGGTTTGCACTGCCTTTGGGAAGATCTCGTCGGGCAGTTGTCGGAGCCAGTTCTTGAACAGTGAGCCGATGACGTTTGGGTCGTTCAAGTTGGGGTCGCTGATCAAGTCGATGTCTCGGTCTGTGACTTAGGTGAGCAAGTATCATAGTAGCGATTAAGACGATCTTACCCTCATCGAATTTGCGTTCATAATACCGAACCTGTTGGGCTGATCCTGGAACACGATACAAGCCTTCCTCTTCGCAACCCCTCATGTTCAGGTAACTACGCTTATGGTTAGCCTGATCCTCAGATCCGTTCGAGACACAACATACTCTATGCACCGCCAAGGCAGAGCTGGCATCCAGAACTCAGTCTTATCGCGTGACTGTTCCAGACGAGTCGATATCCGTGTCAGCCTCGTCTGCTCAATCAACGGCTTGTGGATAATCTTGCACACATATGGTTCGTTCGATATGGGCGTCTGGCTTTCGTGATTGCTCGAGCTTCGTCCCAGTTTGCCAAATACGCCCTTGCGTGCCGAGTCCATCTTCTCGCCCATGTTGCGAGCCCCCGAACCCAGTTTTGAGATGAAGCCATGTCCCTTCGTTTCATTGTACGAGCTGGATGCTAACGAGATCTGTTCCGACTTGTCCCTTCTTTGACCGTAATCGGCATCCCGTTGGATGTGCTTGGATCCGTCCTGACGATCGGCCGAGTGTGTCCGTGGCTTGCCTATGCCTCGCCATGGTTGACCTTTATCCATTGGCGCCGTCTTCAATGGCATACCATCACCGTTGGTCGTCCACGAACCTGCAATGTCCGGCGAAAGTTGGCCTGGGGGTGCTTTGTTCAATTTTGTGCGAGACCCTGAAGTCTCACCTTCTTTGATGGACTTGGATCGCGACAGAATACCCTTTTTCGGTTTGACGTTGTTGCGTTTCGAGGAGTCGGCGTGCGGATCGGAGGAGTCGTTGGAATTACCTGACCCTGTCCGTTGGTCTAAGCGTACGACTTCGGAGCGATTGTCTGCGGTAATTAGCGAGGGGAGATTTGTCTGAGCTGGCATAACCATACCGTCGGAGTTGGGTGTGCGCACAGGACGGCCGAGGTCTGGTGTGGACGCACCGCTGCGCCCATTAGAGTATAGGCTGGGCGAGTGTTGGTTTTCAGGAAGCTGGCGTGTCGAGTTGCCCTGGCTGTTGAGGCGTGATGACGACTTGTTGGCACTGAAGTTGGAGAAGATGCTCTTGGAGTCTTTGCGAGGTTTCGGAGAGGCGGGTGACTGTGGCATGTTGTGAAACGCGGCATTCGGTGTCGCAAAATCGAGATCCTCAGGCATCTCTGGCGACCTCGGGCTTTTTGGACTCATGGGTGTGTTGTTGGCATTATCCTTGGGCTTGCCCCGCATAGCCAACGACAGTGTTGAAGATTTTGGCATCTTTCGTATTGTTTTCTTTGGAAGCTCCCAGGGCTACTGACTCCTTAGCACAACTCCCTTAAAAAGCAACGGCTGCTGCCAAGCTTGCAGGTCGAAGAGCGCACTATCTCGGTGAGTGTTTCTGGGACAAACGCGCCAATGTGCAGGCAATCGAGCGAATGTTGGAACGGACGATGCGGCGCGTGTAGGGTAGGGGTAGTGAGAGTAGGTTCAGTGGACGTGGCACATGGGTGGTTGCGCGGTCAACGAGCCTAAGTTTCGTGGCGGTCAGCAGCAGACTCATTCATGGCGTAGAGGGGTGAATGGCAGGTGAAGGAGGTACTGGGAAGCGCGCGGGGTAGTACGAACCGTCAGAGTCTGGTCAGCGCTCTCTGTAGGCGTACCTCGATGCGTCGACTGCGAGTGTTGAGTCTATGTCACCGACGGCAGGACGTTGCTCCCATGCAGGAACCCGGAGGGATGGACGATGCCGAGCGCGTGCAACCAGAGTCGGAGGCGGAGATGTGACGACGGTCGACCAGACGTGCTCGCTTTCGGATATCGAGTATCTGGGTCGCGGGCAGTGAGGCGGTCATGCAACGCCTGGAATATGGTCAGCAAGCGCTGCGGAACGTGAAAGGGGCCGGGCGGCGCTATGGCGAGTGTTGACGGTGTACAACCTGGGGGGGGAGGCGGGCACGAGTGCAAGCGGGTGTGTGGGTGTCGCAGTGCTGTCGTCGGGCATTACTTACCCACTTCACAAACAAGTCACGAACGACGACTATTTCTGGGCGCGGGAGAGGGAACTGGAGACAGCCCTGGAGGTCTAGGAGCGAGTGGAGCTGGGCTTGGCCGGCCGTTGCAGAGCGAGGGCGGTGGGCGGCGCCTTGGTCAGCAAAAGGACACAATTCACGTGTCTCCTGGTCGATGGTGGTGGTGGGCGGGGGGGATGATGGCTGGCCCAAGAGGCACAGGCTCTGCAATGCTGCGAGCAAAGGGCACCAAGGGCTGCGAGAGGATGGCGGCAACGACTTCAGCAGCGCGCACGGCCCCAGGTACGAGGGAGCGACGCTGCTAAAACCCCTACCCCCCAAATTCGGCCCATGGGCGCTATCGACTATCGTGCGCAAACGGGTGTCCACAGCGGGCGTAGTGCACGTCTGGCGGTGAAGGCAGGCTTCTGGCGGTGCTGGTGCTGCATTACCACTTGCCTCGCGCGCTGCGCAGCATCGTAGTGTGCGAGGCTGTCGCGCCCGGCGGCTGTCAAGTGCTACATGCTATGCTTCGTACAGCCGTGGATCGTCTGCCAAGTCTCGTTTCAAATTCAGACCCTCCCTCAATGTGCGTCAGGCCCCACCCCTGTCGGCGCCATGCCTGCAACAACAACTAGACCCTCCCGTGCCTCCAGCTCCCACCAACACCACCCCCATCTGACTGTCTGACATGTCTCTTGTTTCTGGGCCCGGGCGTGCTGCCGGCATGGCCAGCATGCCCGACGAGATGCACCTCTTCGTCGACAAGCACGTCCGCTATATCCAGAGCCTCGACACTGTGCGTAGCCTGTCTCTGCTCTGCCTGGCCGCGCAAGCACCCGGCCATCCAATCCCGCGCTGACCCGCTCCAGCGCAAAGATGAGCTCGAGTACTGGCTCACCGAACATCTGCGTCTCAACGGCCTCTACTGGGGACTGACGGCGCTGCATCTCCTGGGACACCCAGATGCTCTCCCGCGCACCACTATCCTCGACTTTGTCTTCTCATGTATGCATGATAATGGCGGTCTCGGTGCTGCCCCGGGCCATGATGCCCATATGCTGTACACCGTTAGTGGCGTGCAGATACTCGCGACGCTTGACGCTTTCGGTGACCTTGAAGATCGCATCCCCGGTGGTCGGCTCAAAATCGGAAAGTGTAAGTCATCTGTATATCTATGTATCATGATAGTGTACTTATAGTAGCAGTCATCGCCGATTTGCAAGATCGCGAGACTGGCACTTTTGCAGGTGACGAGTGGGGAGAGCAGGACACGCGCTTTCTCTACGGCGCACTCAACGCTCTGTCTCTGATGGGCTTGCTTGAGCTAGTCGACGTCGAAAAGGCTGCTCAATACGTCGACTCGTGCGCCAACTTTGATGGCGGATACGGCACCAGCCCGGGTGCCGAGTCACACTCGGGTCAGGTGTTTACGTGTGTCGGCGCTTTGACCATCGCGGGGAGACTTGACCTTGTCAACCAAGAAAAGTTGGGCGCCTGGTTAAGCGAACGACAACTCAAGAACGGAGGCCTCAACGGCCGCCCGGAGAAGAAGGAGGATGTATGCTACAGCTGGTGGGTCATGAGCAGCATGGCCATGCTAGACAAGCTGCATTGGATAGACGGCCAGAAGTTGACAAACTTCATCCTGCAGTGCCAGGTCGGTGCTATCTTGTCCTCAAATCTATCGCTGTCTAACCATCCCAGGATCCGGAACTTGGTGGCCTCGCAGACCGACCTGGTGACATGGTTGATGTCTTTCATACCGTGTTTGGCATTGCTGGTCTCAGTCTGTTGAAATACCCAGGTCTCGAAGAGGTAGACCCTGTGTAGTATGTGACCATTACTCTCCCAGTTCATCATGCGTACTGACTGCCCACAGCTGCATGCCTCGATCCGTCACTCGTAGATGCTTAGGTAAGTAGATGTTCAAGTGAGATACCACTACTAGTCAAATCACACGTGGGTGGTGAGGTGGGTGCCTGCCTGCATTCACATATGTTCCTAACCAGTATCTCTTTGCATACCCACGTAATATTCATTCATCAGTTTTCATCCTCCCGCTATCTAATACCTCGCGTTTCTGCCATAGGCGTCGAGACACAAAGCGGGAGGAAAGTGAGGGTGGCTTCCTCTTTCGTTAGGGCCGAGCTTTTCCACGTGCTCTGCCTACTAGAACACCACCGACAAATCCATCCTTGCTGAACGCCATTTACTTCAATACTGCACCTTCCCCTCTCTTTCATTACGAGTGCTGGCGTCTGTCTCCTGCTTTCCTTTCATCTACTCCGGAAATGGGCTAGGAGCTACCGCAGTGACCGGCAGCCATCTCTGTACCAGGTCTCTTATGAGCACCTCTCCCACCGCCACTTCACCTCATCAACCCGCTCCTTTCGCAACGCTCTTTGCCTTCACTGCTGTGCTGCTCTTGTGCTTGTTTCACTTACGCTCCTTACCAACGCCGCGTTCACACTGCGGCTCTCACTTTAATCTACTGCAGCCTCTTTAGGCCTCCGGCATGGCCAACATTCCGCTTCACTGCAATATTTGCCCCAAAAAGCCCAGCTTCAGCGATGTTTCACATCTACTCACTCATATTGCCAGCAAAGGTCACTTGTCCAATTACTACAAGGTCAAAGTCCGGTCCACCAACGAGGAAGCATCTCGCCGCCTCGTTGAGACGTACGACCAGTGGTATGCCGAATGGGCTGTCGAGGAGCTGATGTCGGAGCGGATGAATCAAAAGGACAAACGTCGCACTCGTGCGAGGACCACTGGTATGTATCTCACCTACATCCCATAATACTTGAGACTGTTACTGACCGCACACCATGTAGCCCGACCCGTGCCCACGCATCCGCTCAAGATTGAAGCCCCAGTGCCACGCCCCGTACGTCGTGTTGCCGCAAGCAACCTCCTTGATCCGCGTCTATCAGGGCAGCAGCATACCATGATCAAACTGGAGCATTCACCTTCGCCAACGCCCCAGGCTAATGGACCGGTCCTCCGCAACCGCAATACCTTCGCGCCTCATATGCAATATTGGCCTACAGAGTCACGCGCCAGCTCCCGTAGCTACACCAACCAAGATTACGACACGTCTAGTGAATACTCAGACCCGAGCGAGAGGCGGAGACCATACCGGTACACCGCTGCAGCTAAATATGCTATCGAGGACGAGCCTGCCGAGGTCGTGGACCCAATGGCCGTCAGTGAGTCAACCAAACTCAAGGGGGTATACTGGCCTGGGATGGACATCTTCGACTCTGCTACCCCAGAGATGCGTCGTAAAAGGAACCAGAAGAAGGACAGCTCTGTCGTGGAACAACTGGAACTCAACTCTCAAGAAGTTGAGGCTACTGAGCTCATCTTCACCCCATTGGGCACTTTCAAACGCCAACGCAGAATTTCATGCTCTGAGTCTGACGAAGACGATGAGACTGAGATAAAAGCTGAGAGTCCTCAACCAGTGCGCAGACGGCCTGCACTCGCCAATCTTGATGCCAATGCTACTCGCCGCTCTACCAGACAATCCAAGCGACCTGTGTTTCCCTTCCTCAATCGCAATCAATACGACGAGGACCGCGGTCCGTCTGGGTATGACCACAGTCACAATAACTATGCTCCAAAGCGGAAGCGATTCGAAGTCTTTCAAGACAATGATGATGTTCCGTTCTCGCAACCCAGCAGCATGAATTATCTCACGTCTGGATTCACACATCAAGCATCTCCCTCCCCAGCACCTGTGTTCACTTCCTACAAACCCTTCAACGATCCTTTTCAGTACGAGAACAAGGAGAACATCCTACCCCCGTTCCATCAGACAGGTTACAGCAACTTTGACGGGCAACAAAGCAATGGCTATCAGTATCCCACCTACTCCTATGGCATCGGTCCTGATCAGCAGGCCTTCCAGTACACTAGCCATCTCTACAACACCACAAGCGCCTACCACCAACATGATCAGGATGATGATGACCAACGCACGATTACAGCGCCGCCTTCGCCATCTACGAGCTGAGTGCTTATCACTTATGCAGAGCTACCCTTGAACTCCTCAATGCGACACTTACCCCGCGCTGTCATCATGTCGCAACGGATACCCACTTTTCACACTCGTTCCATCTACCGGCTTATGCGTGCGACTTACCTTTATGCGTTACGTTTTGGTGTTCGATTCATACATGGCGTTACATAATTTACACCGCGATGACTATCGGCATACGGTATAATGTAGTATGATTTCCTTTCGAGAGACACGCTACGGGATCGCTGGACAGATACTCAGGCATGTTCTTTTCCATTTCTATGCCTCACTCTACTGTAAACTTTCATAGCAAACATGGGCTTGCTGGTGAGAAGCTGGTGGTCATGTACAGTATCGCTGGTTGTTCGTTTACATAATTAATACAGGAGCTGTGATAGAAGCAAACGTGCTATCTGCTACATCCGTATGAACTGCACAGTATAGACATCCGATCCGCGTTTGTACTATCTCGGTCTCATATACGCACGTAGTCCTTTGCTTTCTGCCCAGCCCGCATGTACGTCCCGCTTCAATGTTACTGTGGCGTAGCAACATCCTCAATGGTTTCATCTACTCGCCTTCTCATAGCCATTCTGGAAATTTTCCCCTCTTTTACTCCCACTTCCCACTACCCCCCATGACTTTGTTCCGTCGCACCTTCTCCAAATGCTCCACACTCTCATACCCATTTATCTTCGCATACAACACTCTCAACAATCCACCTACGACCCACATAATCACCCCGCTTACAACAAACAACCCGATTCGTTGGTTTGTCGTAAGTATCGCAAAGATGGGGTAGGGGTAGAAGCCATTCTGGGAGAAGCAAATTTCCTAGTTGGGAGATATGGTAAGCTGGGTGTTCTATGGGGGAGAGAGGCGGAATTCTTACAATCCAAATCCAATATGTGAAAGCGACAACAGTAGAAAGGGCTAAAGTGATCATAGGCGCAGATTCGTTCATAGGCGTTGTGGGCCATGGTGGGGAGAGGAGGACATAATCGAGCGTTAGGACAACAGCGGGGACAAGATGGAAGCCTAGGTCGTAGATAGCTGGTGGTAGTGGTAGATCCGGAGGCACCAGAAGTTTCCCGTCAATGGCTTTCAAGGTCCAGTATAGTACGCTGATGGTGACTTCAATCGGTGCTGCTACTAAAGCCAGATAGTTCTTGAACCGGAAGAGGTGCTCAGAAAGAGCTACCGCGGGTGGATCTGAATTTAGAGAAGGAGATTTTGAGAGGGCGGTCGATGTGAGATCTGCGATGAGACCGAAGATGAATGTTACTGTGGACAGGGAAAGGCCGATTATGGTCAGAAACTGGAGGTGCCAGCCGAAAGACAAGTTCTAGGGATTCGTTAGACTGTTTGTTTGAGCTGCATGGCTAAGCAATGTACGAGTGAACATAGGATTGGGAAGTTTGCTGTTTCATATGTGAAACACATATTGAATAGCAAAAGTAGCGATTCAAATGCAATTCAGGACGAGTAGCAGTTTGGTACATACGAAGATATTGGGATTATCTACTAGACTTCGTATATGTTAGCTGGTAGTGTATACGAAATTGATAGAAGCAGCACATACAACTTGAAGGAACTATAGAAGCTGATCAGACCAGCGACCTACAATGCAAATCATGTCAACATCTGACCTTGCCTACTCCTGGTCGTACATGTATTGCTTCGTCACTTACGTGCAACGCGCCAGAGAATCCTTTAGATGGTGAGTCGAAACGCTGCAGCGGATGCCGCCGGCTCGTCGTGGGTTTGACTTCTCCGGGCTTTTTCGATGATGCAGCCATGCCGTGTGCTGGAAATTGTAATATGTACAAGAACGAAACGACGCCTGGAAAAGCTGAAATCCAAGGATGCCAAAGAAAGATGATTCGAAGCTTTAGAGATCGCAATTCTTTCGGGTACACAACATGACGTATGGTTTTTCAAATGTTCACCTGCCTGCCAGCCAAGACACGTGGGTCCCACTACGAATGCCGTTTGAGCCTCGGAAGGTTGCCGCATCCGAACATGACTAAATCCACCAGCAACAACATGAGCAACCTGTCTGCCAGACTTCCGTCTCTCGTGGTTTTCCCAATTCAACATGCAGCCCGTTCGTATTGCGTGTACCCATATCATCTGACCTCGAGTCGGTAAGCGACTTGCATCCCGAGAGGCTAAACCTCGGCGAATCTCCGAGCCGCTTCGCACCGCAGGCTACGAATCAGACCTCAATCAGGCAGTCCGCATGGCAAAACCTCGGCACGCTTACGAGTGCCACTACGGTAGATCCTGAGTTGCGCCAATGATGCGCACTTCTGCTTCTCCACACAAGCGTCTTGCGATGTACCGATGGGTACGACAATGGTGTGCCTGCCGGAGACACGGTCAGTGTTGCCGAATGGGAATGGGGAAGAGCGGAAGACCTTGGGGTACATATAGTAACGGGTTGTGCACCTTCGGGTGTGGCATAGAGCGCTGATACCCTTTCGATTACCTATTCTTTTTGTTGAGTACATCTATCACTACGGCAGAATAAACGATAGGGTGTGAGCCATCTCACCACTTCTTTGGATTTTTGAGCGATTATTCTTCTGCCCCGCGTTAACGCAAACATGAGTGCGAAGGTTGAAACTGTCCTCCAGTCCTTGACACTAGAGGAGAAGATATCACTCCTTGCTGGGAAGGACTTTTGGGAGACAGTACCTATACCGGATAAGGGTGTCCCCGCCATTAAGGTAGGACCTGCGATCGTACCATCTACCATACTTTACAGCTACTGACATAGTAAAATAGACGTCTGATGGACCCAACGGTGCCCGAGGTGAAGTATTCACAGGAGGCACACGAGCTGCATGTTTTCCTGCAGCAGTATGTTCAGCCGCGACATGGGATCCTGCAAACGCAAAGCGCATAGGTCATGCTTTGGCAGAGGAGACCAAGACCAAGAGTGCTCGAGTGCTGCAAGTCTGCCGATATCAATACATACACGACGCATGCTGACAAAGCGCCAGTCTTGCACCTACTATGTGCAACCATAGACATCCTCTTGGTGGCCGTAACTTTGAATCTTTCTCAGAAGACCCGTATCTTGCTGGCAAGATGGCCGCTAACGTTGTAAACGGGCTGCAAGAGAAAGGCATCGCGGCCACTATCAAGCACTTCGCAGCTAACGAGCAGGAAACGGACCGCCTAAAGGTCAATGAGATCGTCTCTGAGCGTGCGCTGAGAGAGATTTATATGAAGCCTTTTGAGATCACTATCAAGGAGGCCAATCCCCTCGCCGTTATGACAGCGTACAACAAGGTCAACGGAACACACGCAGATTCGAATGAATTCCTTCTCAAGCAGGTCTTGCGCGGCGAATGGGGCTGGGACGGGCTCGTTATGAGTGACTGGGGTGGTGTCAACTCCACGGCTGACTCATTGAACGCTGGACTGGATCTAGAAATGCCTGGACCGACTAGGTGGCGCAGTGCTGATACTGTCCTCGAGGCTGTGAAGAAGGGACAGGTCACCGAAGCCATCATCACTGAAAGAGCGAGGAATGTGCTGAGGCTTATCGAACAAGTCGGTGGTTTCGAGAACCCGGAAATTCCGCCTGAGCAATCTATTGTCGATCCAAAGCACAGTAAACTTATTCGAGATGTGGCAGGACAGGGCATCACCCTCTTGAAAAACGACGGTGTCCTGCCACTCAAGAGAGAAGAGATCAAGGGCAAGACAATTGGTCTGTTTGGTCTAGCAAAGGAGGCTCTTATCCATGGTGGTGGAAGTGCTTCTTTGAATGCCCACTATCGCATCACTCCTGAGGAGGGTCTTAAGACTGCCTACGGCGACGATGTGGAATTCAAGTTCGCAAAAGGTGCAGCTACATATCGTCTCATCCCTCCTCTATCGAAGGGCTGCAAAGACTCCGAGGGGAAAGATGGCTGGACCATGGAACTGTTCAACAAGGGCAACACCAGTAAGCCCATCAAGACAAAGCACGGCAATAAGGAAGCTGCTTTTACACCTCTGCTCGAGCAAAGCGCCAAAGACAGCGAGGTTAGATTCACCACTACCTTTACGCCCCGTGAGTCTGGCTCGCATTATTTGGGTTGCTCAGGTATCGGTCCCACAGTCGTACACGTTAACGACAAAGTCGTATATGAACAGAAGCACAACTCTCCGGACCCGATGGGCTTCCTCTTCGGCGGAAACCCTGAGAAAGAGTTTCGCGTGCCGTTCACCAAGGGCGAGTCATACAAGATCCAGGTTCATTCGAAGCCACCCGCTGGCGAGTCAGATGAAGGCATCCTCTCGGGTCTTCCAGGTTTCAGACTGGGATTCATGTATGAGGAAGAGCACGACCTAGACATGGCCGCAGAAGCGAAGGACCTCGCAAAAGAATGTGACATCGCCATCGTCTTCACAGGACACACACCTGTATGGGAAACCGAAGGCCAAGATCAAGTTAGCTTCAACCTACCACGCGAAGGCTCACAAGACAAGCTCGTAGAAACAGTCGCGTCAGTCAACTCGAAGACCATTGTCGTAAATTCAACGGGTGTGGCCGTTGCCCTACCCTGGTTAAACAAGGTTTCTGCTTTGATACAAGCATGGTTCCCTGGCCAAGAAGCCGGTAATGCCATCGCAGATATCATCTCTGGCACCGTGAATCCCTCTGGTCACCTTCCAATCTCTTGGCCCAAACGCATTGAAGACGCGCCGGCACACGGCAACTTCCCTGGCACTCGGGACGACAAGGGACAGCTCACTGTCAAGTACGAAGAGGGTGTTTTTGTAGGCTACAGGCACTACGACCGCATCGCCGCAGACAAAATCCACTTTCCTTTTGGATTCGGCCTGTCTTACACGACCTTTGTTCTCACTGATGCACGTGTGCCTCAATCGACGCCCGAACAATTTGCGCCTAACGTCGAGGTCACGAACATAGGGGATGTCGCTGGAGCTACGGTTATCCAAGTATATGTCGGCAGAAAAGATCAATCGGCTGAGCATCCTGTCAAAACATTGGCAGCTTTTAAGAAGGTTTACTTGGAACCTCGCACGCAAGCGATTGTGCAGCTTGAGTGTGCGAACAAGGATTTCGCTTACTTCGATGAGGCGAAGGGGAAGTGGACTGTTGATCAAGGACAGTATGAATTCTCATTTGGTCAGAGTGCGGGGCATATCGAGCAGGTCGTCGTTGTTGACGTGGAGGGATCGAGGGGGCTGAAGTTGTAGGAGAAGTATTTAGGATGAGAACACGAAATGATTGATGATTCCAGATTGAACATGAGCCGTCTTTCTCCCTATCTCACTAGTTCTGTGGTCCTCAAGACTGCTCGTATGTGGACTTGACACGGTACTATAAAGCGTATGCATTGGCTGCGTAACATGCCAAATATGTGTGGCGTCATTGTGTACTCGAATGGACGTTCATGTAGTTCTTCCGCCATGTTCCAATACTACTTGCCCCTTCTTTTCTCTGGAGCCACATTTAATCCCTGCGTAGGTTTTCCTCTAGTTCTGCCTTTTTCTTCTATGATTCCCCCATCCTTTTCCCATCTCCTTAAGACTCTTCTTCCACCGGCACGTACCCCTCAGCTAACCAACTCCATATATTGAGTCCGATCTTAACGCCCTTCGTAACGGGTAACCCCGCATGCCAGCTCTCCGCATACCCACTCCCATCTCCCCGCATATTCTCCCAGAACACCGCATTCCCAGCAATCGGCTTGAAGATGACCCCCTTGCTTAGGTCTTCCTTGGGCCGTCCGTCCTCCACAGTATTCGCCGAGAGATCTGCATCTGTCGAAGAAGCGCCGTCACCACACTCAATAAATTGGCACCAACTTCCATCTTTAGGCCTCTCTAAACGCGGGAAGTGTGTTCCACCACCCGTGCAATTCGCTTCCAAATACACCATAAAAGAACTGACGCGTCCACTCTTCTTAGTCGCGGTACTCCAGTCGTAGTGGTATGTGTAATGGCCTCCAACGCCATATCTCTGGCTCCATAGTTTCTCAATGAAAGTGTAGGGTCGCCAGCCTTGAAAAACGCGAGCGCGCTCTTCAATACACTTCACTGTTTGGCTGCGGGGTAGGGGAGCCTTTTCCGAGTTGCGGATTGACGGATTGAGGGACTCAGTGCCGGAGGTCCATACGGTTGAGGGTGTGAAATGCGGGTTACTGTAGTGGGCTTTGTTAGTCTCAGGGAAAGACAAAGACGCAAGAGGAAACACGCTATGTTGTTTGTACTTGGCCAAGACAGGACATGCTACTCCATGAACTCAGGAAGATTCCTGTGAGCGATATAGTTCTGTCCATATGCAAAGACTAGAACAAGGTACCAAAGTTACGTACCTCAATGCCACAACTTCTTTTGCTTCCTCTTCGCCAATGAACCCCTCAATGTACACCACCAATGGCTCCCTGCTCAAGACATAAACTCCTTTGTATGCATGCGCCGCGCAACTCAAGTTCTTCTCTGGAATAACCAGATTCTCCAACTTGGATATTGTATCAACACCTTTTTTCGCACCAAGGCTACTGCCTGACAACGCTGAATCGGCATTTGTACGTGAGACAAGCAATGTCGACAAAGGCGCGCCCGCAAGTATATATGCTAGTGCGGCGAGGAAAGCATATTGAACGAATGATGTTATCGATAGTGAGGACGAATACGAGGACGAGGACGACGATGACGATGCGGAGGAGGAACGCTGCATCGCAAAAACTGCACAAATGACACGCCGCAAGCAAGCAAGAACAATAACGACAGTAACCCTAACCCGAACCCGAGCAGATCCGAACCGCAGAGGACAAAAGCACTGAAACCGAGAAAGCGCGTTAAAGAGTGCTGTGGAAAATACACATCCAACACTCCCCCTTCAAAAGAAATCCGAACTAGACAAAACTAGGAAACAGAGATCCCCACCCGGGTGGCTATGTTATCACCGATATTAAGGGTCCTCGTCCACATCCCGCACCACCCCACGTGTCATGCTGTTGTACCTGTATTCAGTGCGTCAGATTAAATCGAGGTTGAGTGTTCGCCCCATGGTATGTGCATTTTTGCCCGAGTGTGTCTGGCCTCCAGACAGTGTTTGGGTGAGTACTGTTGTGGCTGGATGCGCTGGATGCACCCTTTTCCGACTTTTACCCCTGGCTTATATAAACACGGGCTGATGCGCTAGATGCAAAGACAGGGAACAAGGGCCATGTGTCATGACCACATGTGATCCGGTCGGTTCTGCATGTAATCTGCGTCCAGGGGTTGCGCGCGTGGATTGTGTTATGCTGGATCCTGGTCTAGGATGTGAGGGTTAGGAGATCTAGAATGGAGGGGCTGAATGCTTCTCCCGAGACTTTGGGCGCTGTACTTTCCACATGTACTTTGCTACTTCATCCGCAGTTCGTAGACTTGCTTGTTTAATGATTATCATCTTCCTTGCACTTTCACTTCCTGGGTCAGAAGCAAGAACACAGCGATCAAGCTTATCGAGTTACCAACAGGTAGCATCAAAGCGAATTTCTGGGATTGCACCTCTATAAACGCCACCCTAATGGTTCAGAAAAGGTATCAAAACAAGAATACAGAAGGCAGGGTAAACGAAGCTCAGAACAATGAGACTCTGGCGTAATGTCATCAATCTCTCTTGAAATAAAGACAAACAGTTGGTATCCCAAATCTACGCACACCTAAGGAAGAACACTCGCTCGCATGCTGACCCAAGCTGAACAAAGTCGTCTCCTGGGCTCCGGGATGATGTCTTCCCTTTCAAATTAGTCCAGAATGCAAAGATTCTGGCTGTTCAAAATATGCCGTAACATATATAGTCCATACACTGGGTATGGTTCGCGCAAAAGTGGTATCCTCTGGCCTCTCTAACTCGACGCAAAGGGTCTCCCTGCTTATTCGGCATGGACCCGCAATGCTTCCGCTGCCCCCTCCTGTTGTGTCACCTTATCTGATTGGAGCAAACCGTGGCAAGTACTCTGTACAAGTCGATTGCTGTATCACTGTTTCACACCGTTTTCCCGTTCGTGCTGCTCAGCAACTTCACGTGCGTAGAACTCGACCAGCATTGTTCCATACGCCTCCATCTCTTCCAAAGGTACAGCGAGGCGAAAGTCGTTCAATAACAGGAATTGCAGCTCTAAGTGGTTCAACTCAACTAACGGTAGACCGCCGACCTTGATGTTATTAGCAAACGTTTACATATTTTGTGTCGGCGAGTACAAACCTTGGCATATCTCGAGTTTGTATAAAAGACGTCAGAGAAGAACTTGCTGGCGCACGTAACACCGGCTATGACGAGACGATGTATGTTGAAACTGTCGACAACGAAAAAGTGTGAGAGGTTCAGTGCGTCCACGTCGAGATCTTGCTGAGGCGGTGAAGGCGGCTGAGGGCCCTCGCGTGGTGTTTGCGAGGGCTTGCCTAGGGAGCCTGACGGAGGAGGCGTGGCCGCCTGAGCGGAAGCTGATGCAGGTCGTGTGCTATCTGCCGGAGTCGAAGCCGCTGACATTGCAGACTTTGATTGTTCCACAGACTGTTGATTAGCCTTGCGAAGACCAGACATAGGGCCAGCATTTACCCTCTCTGTCATCCTGTCGAAGTAGACGAGTAAACTCAGGAAGACCTCATAGGTGGTTGGGCAGTATTTGTGAATTCTACTCAGATAGCTGAGGATAGAGATGCTGGGGACGTTCTTTCCATGAAAAGCCAAGACGCTGGTTGTCTGTTGGCTCAACCCTGAGGTGCCCTCTGATGGCGGGATTTGGCGGTGCAGATGGTCGTGCTGCCGATCGTTGGTAGTCGTGATCTTGGTCAGCAAACCAGCCACCATTTCGATTATATCTGACACGGGCATCTCGCTGATCTCGTATTGAGGCCCGACGTCTGCAGGGTCTCGTCGCTGCCGCCGTGCAAGCGAGCGCGACTGGGAAAAGGGACTGGACTCATCGATGGCGAAGCTCTGGATATGCGACAGACTCTTTACTTTTATCTTGGTAGGAGAGGCTTCGGGCGATCGCAAGGACTGTGCTGGACCTGACGAGGGAACGGTTCGGGTGTTTGTGAAGGCGGGGTCTACGCCCGACGGGGTCGGCTGTTGTGAGTGGGGACGAAAGTGCGGACTGGGTGGCGTCGGTGCTGCTTGTTCGGCAGCGGGTGCGGTGGTGTTGGGCTCGGAGCTGTTTTGCTGCTGCGATCGCTGGCCTGGTGTTGAGCTCGACTGCGGGGCTGCCGAATCGGCCATGGGAACATCAGCAGACGGAGCTACCACACGCGGCGCATTGGTGCTCGAAGACGGCGATGGCCGTACGGGAGTGTGACGCCCGGCAGGAGACTCTTGTGACTGATGCGTGCTGCCGCCGCCAAACATGTTGGTGTGAAAGTGGTTCCCACCGAAGTCGCTCACCAAAAGCGAAGTCATTCCGCGAAACCAGGCTGCGCAGGGACGTCGAGTGCAGCGGGTCTTGACGTGGGGGAAGGCGCGGCACAGCGAATGCTTGCGGTGCACCAGGGAGTGTGCTTGCGAGGCAGAGTGGATCGGTGAGAGATGTCGGTCGTGTTGTTGAGCCTTATCGGAAAGAGCCCGAAGTTGGACGCAGCTTAAAGGGGCGCAGGTATCGCGTGCAAGCCTGCTGCTCTCTGCCGTAACCAAAGTAAATTGGACGGCACGCGTCGAGTCAAGGTAAAGGTGAGGATGCGCGCAGGATGGGCTTCCAGCGTGAAGAGTGATGAGGTGTTGTTCGACAAAGGCGTGGGGAACCCGAACGTCACAGACCAACGACTGGCGAGGTCCCAAGAGACCCTGGCCGCAATTCACCTGCACCATCCAAAACGCATGTGACGACACTGTGCATCTACTCTCTCTCGTTTCGGCACTGCACGCATACCGCCACAATTTGCAAAACACTCGAGACGGTCCTCTGCAATTCGGACCGTCCCGCCACGTGAGAGAATGGATGGAACAGGGCCGCGCCAAAAAAAACACCGGCGACGAATGCCCTGATGCTGCCTGTTGATTGGCCAGTGGTTGCGCCTCCATCCCACGCCTACTGCCCGAGTTCCGGTGCATCATGGTAACCATGGATTCCTTTTGTCTCATTTCGCTCATTCAGGTATCATCATCATGTCGTGCTATATCATACATGGTGTGCCTATGTACCCACCACCGTCATGACGACCACTTCTACTGCTTGCCTGGCCCATCGTAGTTCTGGTCTGGCAGGTATAGATGCCTCTGCGCGCCCTTGCCTGTGAGCACCACCATGCGAATCACACCGCCCGAGCTGCCGTCCCACTTGATGGCTTCTGAGAGCGCGCCCTTGACAAACTTGATGCCTTCCTCCTCGCTCATGTTCTCCCTCCAGTTTGCGTCGCAGTATCCATAGATGTACGTTGAGCCTGAGCCGCCAATTGCGTATGACTGCTTGTGCAGGGAGCCTCCGAGGGGAATCGAGTATACCTGTCCGCCGTGGCGGTGGTCCCATCCGGCAATAATGAGTCCAGCTCTGCAGTTACGTCAGTGACGGGTAGTCGCACGGCCGTGCCTTACTCACGAGAGTTGGTCCTTGTTGGAGTAGCAGAGCTCTTGGAAGATGGCTGCTGCAGTCTGTGTGGTCGGTGGCTCGTCGTTGGTGGTACCGTACATGCCCAGGTGATATTGCACGATATCCGCGACAGCCTGTGTATCTGCAGCTGATCCCGATCTGCAACACCAGATGGTGTCGTGCACTTGTGTGAGCTTGTCGGTGACACGATTTGCGATGTATGCTCCGGTCGTCGTCCTACTGTCGGCAGCTAATATGACGCCGTCTTTGAAGTTGATGGCCATGATGGATGTTCCAAGGCTAGGTTGCTTGTTAGCACTCTGGCAGCGCTCTTGGCCCACGAACAACTCACTTGACCTCGCCCTTCTTGAGGTGGTTCATGTCGACATGGATGCCATCTACGCAGTGTGAGTTCCCGCAGTTCACTTGTTTGTAGCGGCAACTGTACCTTCTCCCAACATGCCTGTGGACATCATTGTTGCAGTATGAGCTGGTCTACTATAGAGAGGGGTGGTTCGACAAGTCCGAATGTCCGAGAAGCGTGTGGTGGAGGCAAGAGAAGCTGTGGGGTGAGTGAGTAGCTGCTACAGGTGGTGGTGTAGGCAGCTCGACGGTACGCGGCTGGTTTTCCTTGGCGTTTCGCTATTGGTCTCAACCGCTAGCTGTAACATGCGACACCCTCTAGGCCTCACTCACATGCGGTTGCGCACTGTAACCCCATACTACATTTTCCTGTCTGGCTCTCCGAATGGTCGAGTCTTCCATTCCTTCTCCATCTCCCTCACCTAGGCTGCTATTCTCGCGAAGTCGCTCGGCACCTGAGCCCCGATCCATCCTACGCCCCACAGACCCCCAAGTCCGACCAGGGAGCATGGCTTCGGCATTGGACACGTTCATGTCCTACCTGCGCGTACCCATCCTAGCATCCTCTGGTGTCGCCGCCCTGCTCAGCGGTCTCCTATACTTCAAGCAAAAGTACACCATCTTCTGTTCCCTTGTTGGAATCTGGCTAATGGTGATAGTGAAATCATATACCCCCGGGCTTTCCCTCCAGACGCTCGAACGAACGTACCCAGGCCCTCGCAATTCGCCATTACCGACTATGAGGAACTGTTTATCCCTACCCCGGACGGCGAATCCCTAAGCGCATTCTTCATTCGAGCCAACAAGCAACATGCGCGCAATGTAACAGTTCTCATGTTCCATGGCAACGCTGGCAACATCGGCTACAGGCTTCCCATCGCAAAGATCCTCGAAAATGAGTTGCGGTGCAATGTGTTGATGTTGCAGTACCGAGGCTATGGCTTGTCTTCTGGCAATCCTAATGAAAAGGGGCTCATGATTGATGCGCAGACCGGATTGGACTATATCCGCCAAAGGCACGAACTTCGAGACACCAAGGTTGTGATATACGGTCAGAGTATCGGTGGTGCAGTTGCCATTGGACTGGCTGCTCGTAACCTTAGAGAGGGCGACATCTCAGGCATCATCTTGGAGAATACCTTTACCTCGATCAAAAAACTCATACCGACGTGAGTAACTTCGTTAGATTTGGAGGTCATCACTAACCTGGAGTAGTGCTTTCCCTCCTGCTCGCTTCTTGACTCCTCTCTGCCACCAGATCTGGCCTACTGAAGAGACACTCCCTAAGATTACCAAGATACCTATTCTATTCCTCAGTGGTCTCAAGGACGAAATCATTCCGTAAGCGCATACCCTAGACATGGACCGTTTGCCGTTAGGCTTTCAGTTTGCTGACTGCTTTACAGACCTTCTCACATGACTAAATTGTTCCAAGTCTGCAAAGCACCAAAAGTTTGGAAGGAACTACCGAATGGAAGCCACAACGACACCGTCGCAGAACCACGCTATTTTCAATACATTGAAGAGTTCCTGACTGAATTCGTAGCTCGCTGAAGCCAGTTCTGAACAAGAAATAGTTATTGACGGCAGTTGACAAATATGCTGAGCCAGTCCTGCACTACTGCTTCACTCGTGTAGTGCGAACCACAAAGGAAGCCGCAGGACCGGAAACAGCTGGAGCGAGCGTATGATATGTCACTGGTTCTTTTCTATTGGCAGGATTTCCGACCCGTTCCGAGGTCTATACACTACTAGGCCGACGTCGCAAGTCACGTATGGGGTCCATAAGGTTTGTGTCTACTGCGCGGGCAGCGTATGTATACGCTGTGAGCGTTCCGGAGCAGCCGATATGTACTTTGAAGTCCCCAGCATTCTGAAACGGACATGCACATATTCCCTGGGCTGAACTTTTATGCGGCGTCGTGGACCGACGCGCCAACACCGGTAACGAAAATGTACTTTTGGTGGCAAAATGGCACCACATAGTATGCAACCGGGTCACGTTGTGCAGCACTCGCGAATATACAGATCGCGATCGAATGCATGAGCGACCAGTAATGAGTGCTTCTCCGTAGACTAGCCGTGATTTGTATTTGCAGCCCCTGTTAGCTATTCTTGCAAGAGAACCATTAAACATGACGGAGTGTTTAGATTTTGCTTCGCAAGGGTCCACGTTTACCGAACACGTGCAAAACCTGAGATGTGGGGTGACGGCGGATCGCCAGGGGCGAGGTACATGTCTCAGCCGGCTTATCGATGCAAGATTTCTCAAGACGGGAGCATTTTATCGAAAGATCATCCTTCACAGCCTCAGTCGCTTCACTACTGCATCTGCATCTGCATCGTACGACACGCAAACGTGTAAGGACAGTCGGGGAAAGCTATTCGGACGAACCGGCTATACCGGAGTTTGAATTCGCGACACAGTTACTATGCACCGCGCATTTGGAGCACCCCCGCAGGGTTCCAGCTGGGCCTCTGGATACGAAGAGGCTCTACAGTAGTGCCAACGCTCGCGTTCGCGACCGGACGCTGATTCGATGAAGAATCTGTGCTGGACCCTGTAAACGGATGCTAGCACCGCCACTGCGGTAATGTGGGCGCGCGATGTCAAAGCTTGACGTTTCCCATATCACTAATGACCGGGAATGCGTAAGTGGGATTCACGGCACATGGACATGTTGGCATCGCAATCTCTTATTAGGCCGAAGACGGGTGTTTTGGCAGCACTCTTGTTGCTGCCCAGCGGTGCGACAGTGTGGAGCCTCAAATCGTTCGACGTTGATCGAGTCGACTTGGACAAGCTCATGATCTGCAGATCTATTCTTGTAACACTATCGTCATTCTCGCACCCTGGCAGACGGGACAGACGTTTCGTTCATTGCTCGCCCGGGTGTCGATCATGACCGCGCGGGATCAAGTGTGGTGGCTGTGCTGTGGCGCGCAGATCACTGTCATGGTGCGGTCTCGCCGAGGGTGTGGCGAAAAGCCCTCTGCACTGGCAGCCCAGAACCAGTTCCCATGTTTGAGCAAACGGTTTCGGACCATTCTGTCCAGCCGTCTGCCGAGAGCGTGCCGAGCCCACTGCAAACTCGTCAAGCGTTGGTTTGCACTGGTGTGTTCGCATTCATGGAAGCGAGTGCTGACATCTGGCGGCCCACCGTCTCGCCGTCGCGCTATGGCGCTAAACCTGTATAGGTCCCAGAGCCATACCTGCCCGCTCCATCTTTCTTCCACCCTCGTTTCGACGCACTCCCGCCGCAGGGTCACCAGGGGAGTACCACCGCCCAGACAGCCTACTACGAAGCCACTCAACAGCGCCCCAAGATGCTTTTACCGGGTCCCTTGTCAGCTCCTTACGCTGGCTCCATGCCTTGTCATTATCGTGACGCCCTAATGCTGTCCACGCGGCGTCCATGGCTCCTCCCTGTTTCCTAAACGGCCGGAGTCTTCTGGGCGGCTCAGTTCGTGCATGTCGCGTCTGGTCCACCGTCGTTGTAGCTCCCTCAATTGGTCAGCCTGCCTTGCATGCATGTCGGGCCCGTTCTCATGGACGGCGTCAAATTACTTCATCATCTTGATCTAGGCAGAATTGTTACAGTGCAAGCCGGTGCTAGCGGACACCCTGGTATTATGGTCTTGGAGCGCTTTTGTAATATAATGCTTTCTTCTACTTTCTCGGCAAGTTTCGATTCGAGAGATTGACGCGAGCACTTCCGCGCCAACTGCTTTTCGGTATACAGAACAAACCCTAAATTTCCGCCTGCCGGAGATTGCTAGGAAGGGCCCGCTAAGCTTTCGTAAGATAGTCTATGATCAGCGCTGTCGGCCCATGGCATTCTAGAAACGGTATCACTCGCCACGTCCGATGATATACCACGTCCGTAACACTTGTTTTCTACTACTCCTTGACTCAGGCACCCAATTATCTTCTCCTCGCTGGGCTTTTGGTGATCGTTTCGCCTCCAGAGCATCGGTTTAGACCCTGTCATTCTACGTCAATCCTGTCAGCCACGGCCAGCCTTCCGACAACCAATCAAGCTACGGTCAGTTACTGCGGCCAGCGGCGATTGAGGCAGAAAACTCGCGAGATCCCTCTTGTGGCCTTCCCGTTCCTACCAGGCCAATCAATGAGCTCATCCTCGGGACCCTAGCTCCTAATATCTGCCGCACGTACGCTTGCCCATTGCGGTCCCTGCCGTTGCGCCGTCTCCAACCTCATAAGGGCTTTGAGAGATCGCTTCTGCCGTCTTAGTGGTTGTGTAATTCTGACCATCATCTTCGTTCCGCCCTAAGCGAGCTCCTTCTCCAAGGTAGTACATCAACCGAAGTCGTTCATCTTCCCTCAAACGGTCTCTCCTCCTGCCGGCTTCTTTTTTTACATGCGATCACCTCACAGCCTCCCTTATCCATTGGCAAACTTTGTTCGTCATCTCTCCTAGGAAGCGACTTACTTTCGGTACTCGTCACTTCCGGGTTGCCACACCTCTTCAAGGATACGTTGATATAGAATTAGGTATGTTGCATTCTCCTATGTTCGGAAGTTTGGTTCGAATCGGGCCTTTATACTTTCGTTTTTCTAGACCTCGTTGTATGAGTTGTAATATGGACTAACATGGCTTTCGTTTGGGTCCAACAGTGGGTACCACTTCCTGTCGTTTACGAACAACAACAACACATGGGCGACCTACCACCTGGTCCACGGCCTCATGCCATGGACAACGCGACAACTGGTCTTGCGCGTGACGGAAATACTTCCGGTTCATTTCCAACATCCCTCAAATCTCCAGACAGTAGCGATCCGTTCTATTCTCAGCTCAGTGGCCTACCTCATGGCCAACTACGACCCGACTTTCGATCATCGACCCATGCGAACGGATCTCACCAGCCCCAGGAACACGGTACATCACCACTGAACATGGGCGCCATGACAGGCGCACTACCCAACTATGGCACCAACGACAATGCTTCAACGAATCCGCAAACGGTACCCCGCTCGTTGTCTGGCGCATCCACGTCAGCTGTGGCATACCAGCTCGGACAGAACCTACAGATGACTTCTAGCAACATGTCCACTCATGCTTCATACGGACCTGGATTTGCTACTGGGCTTCCCCAACAACCCTTCATGCCTCAACAGGGCTCACAATACAGCGCCTATCCTTCCTTCGCGACAAACCAGCCTCGTCTAGCTGGGGTGGCACCGATGCCATCCCCATACCAGAGCTATCAGCAGGCGTCACAGTACATGTACTATCCGGCGCCATACGGACCACAAGGGCAATTCAACCCCGGGTTCGGTACTCAGAATCAATTGATGTACGAAAGGAAGGCCAGTTTGACGAACACGGGTATGCAAGGCCACGTTGCCGATTATTCGCATGTCGATGGCGGCTTCTCGGGTGTTCGCATGGCCACTGGAAATTTTCTAGGGGACTCGATGTCTCCATACGGTGCACCATTTGCGCAATCTCCTGGTAAGTATACAGAAGCTTGTCCTTACACATAATACCATTGGAGTATCGTATGTGCAGTTGCTGATGTGACCATAGCCATACCTCGCTCTGGGCCAATGAGTTCCATACCTCGCGGGCCGCCTCGCAAACCAAAACAGTCTGGACACGCACTTTGGGTTGGCAATCTCCCACCTGGAACCACGATAGTCGCCTTGAAGGACCACTTCTCTCGCGACGCTACCAAGGATATCGAAAGTCTGTTTTTGATATCCAAGAGCAACTGTGCGTTTGTCAACTATCGCACGGAAGCATCGTGCACGGCTGCAATGCACAGATTCCACGACTCACGCTTCAACGGTGTGCGCCTAGTCTGTCGACTTCGACGCAGCTCTGCTCCGGCATCAGGCGTCCCTACAGCACCCTCGGCTATGATAGGCCAGCAAAAGAACGCTTCTCGGCCAGCGACACCGATGCAGGACAGTGTCACTGATAATCTTACAGAAGACGCGGCCGGCTCACCATCGCACAAGAGTATTGAAGATCACAGATCATCTGCCGATACTGCCACGAAATACTTCATTGTGAAAAGCCTTACGCTGCAAGACCTGGAGCTCAGTGTTCGGAACGGTATCTGGGCTACACAGTCTCACAATGAAGATGTACTGAACAAAGCATTCCAGGTAAGTGCATAACAAACTCCATGCCTGTGAGAGCTGGCTGACAGAACCCAGTCTGCTGAGAATGTCTACCTCATCTTCTCCGCGAACAAGTCGGGCGAGTACTTTGGTTACGCCCGTATGGCGTCACCGATCCTCGAGGATGGCGCTCCTATCACAGGCTCGGCACCCAAACCAGAGACGATCGCAGATACGACAGACGTGCCAAAGTCGATCGCGACCCCAGCAACAGAATGGGCACCTCGTGGAAGAATCATTGACGACTCTGCGCGCGGCACGATTTTCTGGGAAGCAGAGCTCCCCGACACCGACGCTGAAGAGGAGGGTGAGGACAAAGGCGACAAGACTGACAGAAACGAGGCGCCCCAACCAGCCGAAGGCGATACTTCAGCCGTGCCACAGAGCTGGGGCAAGCCCTTCAAGATTGAGTGGGTCTCTACAAACCGCCTACCATTCTACCGTACCCGGGGCCTCCGCAACCCGTGGAATGCCAATCGCGAAGTCAAGATTGCGAGGGATGGCACGGAGCTTGAACCCAGTGTCGGAGAGCGCCTGGTCCAGATGTTCCATCGCTTGGGCCCTTCCGCTACGGGTGCACCGGTAATGCCGCCTGGTGTAGCCACCGGCATGATGCCTCAGATGCGAACATTCTAGGTACGTGCTTTTTACTTGAGTTGGACTTGTTGCATAGCACCTAATGCATCAACCTTAAAGTCATGGCTATCGTCGCACTTGGCATTTCACAAATTGAGAGTTGCCTAGGTAAATATGATGCGTCTTTTCTTTTAACTGGAACGAGCTTTATTTGGGGCTCTCCGCTGCCGGGCAGTGGGGGATGCACCAATCTCCTTTCGATGCATTCGCTTTTGTCGTTGTTATCAAAGAAGGAAGGAATTTTGACGATGAGATGATGATTTAATAAGCAAGATGAGATCAGGAAACACGAAGGATACGAAGCCAGTACTTGGATTGGTTTGGATAGTTGAGTATCCTTTCCTTCCTATATTGCTCTCGTCATCACTGTAGTATCATTGGAGTTTCTGTTTCTGTATCCTTTTCACTTTCGTTTTAATGTAACATATTGTCTTGCATTGCCCGTCCTAGACTTCGCCCCTACTTTGTGCGCGTAAACCTGTTGTACTCATAACCGCACCCTTGCTCATATGGTCTTTTACTTTTTTCGGTATCTTCTTCACGGGGAATCCTCACTGTTTTGCCCATCGGCCCTTTCTGCGCTGGTTGGGCTGCACAGATATTAACGAACTCGCTCGCGTTCTAGCCCTCACATGCGTCTAGTCTCCATAGGTAGGAGTACCGGCCATCTTGCGGATTCATAGGCCGCGACCAATGACGCACTCTCAGCAGATCCCGAGGCAGTGGCAGCGTGGGAAGGCATCATTGTCAGCCCACTGTGGCCATTAAACAATAGAACGCCTTGGCCATGGCCATGAAAGCGTTACTGGCATGGCCTACGCCAGGCGGTCGAAATGACGAGACAGCAAGGTTGGAAGGTCCGATCAAACCACCGACGCTAGGTGTCTCTGCCGTAACATCGCCCACAGAATCGTCATGAGGGAACGTAAACTTTACTCACCTCCACGTGTCCTTGCACACACTCGAATCCCCAGCAAAACAACCGTTTTCGCCCCCAGGCTTCGTGCTCGGATGCTGCGTGCACGCGGGAAGCATACATCCGGCAAGGAATGCTGTCCCTAGAGTAAAAGCCACAAATATTGTGCATCTCCGCCCAAGCTCTGAGAAGCCTCACTTTGCAACCCAACGCCTTAGATAACGCCATAGTACAGTAGTAGCCCAACAATTCCCCCACCCACATGCTAGGTACATGTAGAACAAGGCTGGCACGCCGTTATACCCGTCAGACAGTAGAAGGAATGGAGCACAAGAAGAGAACAAGATCCAGTTCCGGCACACACAAGTCACTTTGTGAATATACCCACTGCGACTGTTTTCCCCTGTCAATCAGACCCCTAGTCCGCGCAACCTCAAGTCACACAGCAGACCACCTGCAGTACAGGGACATCGCAATCTAGATCTCCCATACCGTACTGTACATGACGGCGACAATCATCCGCGTCATCCGCTCGCATGCCTTTCTCACTTTTGCCCATGATGGACTGTGCGTTTCCCACTCTGTCCTCGCTGCAAAAATGCCGCGGTGGCGGTTCTCGCTGCATTCAGCATGTTTTTTAAGTGGGGATGGCAGGGGTCCGCGGAAGGGAGCGGGCTGCGCGCTAACACCCGTGTTTGCAACGAGTAATGGTGTCATACTAAACGCGATGGTGAGATGACCACATGCAAGTGCCGGTGTCTAAATTTTCCTTTTGGCGTTAAGCGGTGTGTACGATCCATGGACAGCTTCCTGCTCCCAATTAGGAGGTTAAAGCCGAAAAAGCGTTGCAGATAGTCGTGTAATAGGGGGGAACAGGGGTTCATGGCGTTGTATTTGTTGTCGTTACCACGAGTGTTGCCCGGTTTGCTTTTACCGAGGCTGCCTAACACAACCTTGGAATCGACATGTACAGTTCTATCATGTCGCTCATCGAACCTTGAAGCCACCTCGTCCTACTAATCAACTTTGCCGATCCTCAGCACCGGTTTCCAGTGAATCTTGGAACTTCCAATCACTTATTTAGTGCGGTTGCTGTACCCGGCCATGCACAGAAACGCGACTCGCCCACGGCAGTTTCCGCTATACATGCAGCTTTCCTGCCAGCTTATTTTTCCCATCTTGAGGTGGCTTGGATAGGAAGGTTCGCTCCCGAGATTCAATCGCAATCGCAAGACTGGTTATGACTATTGCTCGGACACTCTTAGACTATGGGTTCCTTTTGTCCTATTCGAGATCAGAGCATTTCTGCAGAGGCATGTCCAGAACGCGATCATTACCACATAAGCTTCCGTCAAGCTCACAGCCAAGGTCACTTTGTGGGCTCGATGCTCTGGTCAATAGTGGTACGCTCCACTCAGACTTTCCTCTATGTCATTTGTCCGGTTCTTGACCGATGAGTCCAGCTCCGAGATCGCTTCTCTTATGTTTTGTCCTTGCTTTACGTTTAGGCTTGTATTACGTTTAGACTATTATGAAGACCTGTAGGCTTGGTACCTGATCAACTAGGTGATGGTCGAGACTCTTGCAAGGCCGTTGACGGGCCCCTGTATAGAGCTGGATGTCCACTATCACGTGCCGTCGTGTCTTAGTCGCGCTCCCGGTAGCTTGCGTCGTCGCGTCTAGCATCTTTCCAATATAGTCTCATGAAGCCTCTATGTTCATAAGTAAAATTGGAACAGGGACAGTGTTTCGCGGTGAGTTTACTCGAGATAGAGCACATGCATGCGAGACTGGTTGAAGTTACCCTTGCTCGATCACGACGTTGGCTACGACAATGTCAAATGAGAGGCGGCGGATTGCTGCCATTTCCTAGTACTGCCATTGCCTGAATAGTACATGGCGCTTGCCAGATGGAATTATGCCGGATTTAGCAGTGTGCACTATCATCACTTACCCCTCAGCAACGTCATATCTCGACCTTTCGAGTGTACATCGCATGCTCTTTTGTACGGCGAACTTATCATCGCATATCTCGAATACTACGATCACAGCCGATCTCAAGGTAGATACAGCCGTAGACCTTAGAGCCCTCGAATTCGGCAAGCAGGTAGTCGTTTCCCTGTCGAGACAAGAACCATTCACCATGTCCACTCCCGACCTACCAACCAAGATGTGGGCAGCGCAAGTTGTCGAGTTCAACTCACCGTACAAAGTTCACCAAATCCCCCTTCCGTCAGACCTTGCACCGAAAGACCTCCTAATTAAAGTCGCCGTCGCATCACTTTGCCACACAGACTCCATGGTCTCTGCTGGCAACATGGGCACACCCCTTCCCTGCACAGCTTCTCATGAAGGCGCCGGTACCATCGTAGCCATGGGTTCTTCCGTAAAGGACTTCGCGGTAGGCGACAGGGTCATGGCAGGACTGTTATACCATGCATGTGGGACCTGCGCTGAATGTCAAGGCCCCTCGGCTTGTCCGCAATACTGCCAGAAGACTGGTGGTTTCCTGGGTGTGACAAACCACGGCTTTTTCGCTCAATACGCGAAAATTGATGCGGAGCAAACTGCAAAGTTACCTGACAAGGTGTCTTTCGAGACTGCTGCTCCGCTGGCTTGTGCGGGTATCACTATCTACCGTGGCATTGTCTTGTCTGCCGTGAAAAAAGGAGAATGGATAGCCATTGTAGGTAGTGGAGGTGGCCTAGGTCATCTCGGCGTGCAGTTTGCAAGGGCAATGGGGTTGAACGTTATTGGTATCGATGCGCGAGATGAAGGTTTGGAACTCACGCGGCATTGTGGTGCAGATGTTATCATTGATGCTAGAACAAGCAGAGAGGATATCATCAAAGCTGTACATGCTTGTACGAACAATGAAGGTGCGACGGCTACTTTGAACGTAAGCGATGCTTCCTCGGCGGCGGCCACGGCATGTGCTATCACCAAAATGCATGGCACTATGATTCAGATTGCGCAACCGGATGACGTGGTAATCCCGTATCATGAGCTCATCTTTCGCGATATCAGGGTCAGAGGGTCGGTCATCTCTACTGTAGGTGAGGCGCGCGATATGTTGAAACTGGTTGCAGAGCATGGTATTACAGTGCAGACGAATCCGTTTCAGGGGTTAAGTGAGATTGAGAAGTTGGTTGAGTTAGCGCATGGAGGCAAAATGAAGGGAAAGGGTGTTATTATCATGGACCAGAAGCAGGTATAGGTTGGAGCAGAATAGATGATACATGACTACAATACGCCGGCAGTAGAACTAGCAAGATATATCTGGTGCATGCAGAAGTACTGATTCCAAGCAAGTCTCATTGAACACCATGGACCGAAACCTACATCGTTGTTTGTTTTAGTAACACAGTAAAGTAACATCATGCAAGTATCTTAGGGTATGGTCCTGTTAGGTACCGCTTTGAAGAATTCCGGTGTGTATCATCCTTTGTGCTGGGGACGTAGCAATACTACAACAGCCGGTCTAGAAAACATACGTTAAATGGCCATGCAGTGTGCTAGCATCGTAAGATCAAATTTGAGTTCAGATTAAACAGACGCGATTATACTACAATTCTATAAACCTACACACTAACCCAAAACTCGTCCAGCAGTGGAAGCTGTGCTCCTGTCCTTAGTCTCTACCTTCCTCAACCCCTTGCCAGCAGCAATCTCGCCAAGCAACGCTCCACGGTTCGGCATTCCACCTGGAGCCTTCATGCTAGGCATTGGGGGTGGCGGAGGTGCAGAACCACCTGGTGGCGGTGGTGGGCCCGGCGGCGGCGGAGGCGCACCGCTCGTAGGCATGGGAGGAGGTGGTGGGATACCAACGGGCGGTGATGTCACAGCTGGACTCTCAGCACGCGGGCTCTTGTTGTCCATGGAGGAAAGTGGACGTGGTGGTGCCATGGTACCGAACAACATGGAAGCCAACTGCTTGGCGCCACCTTGGGGTGCCTCATCATCGTCGGATGAGTCGTCGTCGTCTGAGTCGACGACAGACCAGTCATCATCGTCTTGTCTTAGTCTGCGCGCTGAAGGTTGAGCAGGCTCATTGAACGTAGGCGCAGCAGCCTTGTTGGCTTGCTCTTGAGTGAGACGGTGGAAAGGGTTCGTGGACACCTCGCTTGTGTTGCTCGGTGGGGGCGGAGGTGTCGAGACAGTGCTGTTCTCCTGGTTCGACATTGCCATCTTCTTCAAGAATGGGTTCTTGGTCTCAGTGTCGCCTAAGCCAGGGTGAGGACTAGTCACCGAAGACGCAGGCGGGCTGGCGATGGACGATGGTGGTGTGTTGTGCGAAATTTGGGGGATTGGTGGTGCTTGTGGAGGTGCAGTATCACGCGGCAACTCTTGACTGGCGGTGGGTGTAGTGTCCTGAGGCGTGATGTTCTGCGGGCCATCGTCATCCGAGGACTCGTCGTCGTCGAGTGCCTCAAGCTGCATCTGCAGCTGACGTTCGCGCTCACGAGCAGCTTCGATCTCAGCGCGCTGGGCGGCCAGTCGAGTTTCCTTCTCCTTGGCATCTTTGGAAGCAGCTTCTCTGCGCTTCTTCTCTTCGGCCTTCTTGAGCTTGCCTTGTTGAACTTGCTCTTCCAGGGCACGAAGCCTAGCCTGAGCGGATTCGCGCTCCTTGGCAAGTTCATCCTCTTGTCTACGCTCCTCGTCCCTAGTGTTTATTAGTATAGACGTAGAGGATAGATCGATGTATACATACTCCATGCGCCTTGTCTCAGCTTCTTGTGCTTCCTGCTGCTCGCGAAGAGCCTTCTCAGCCATGTCATTCTCTGCTCTCTTCGACTCTGCTTCCGCTTGTTGCACATCATGCTGCGCAACATCTGTCTTGTTCTTACGCGAAGCTGGGGGTGGCGGTGCGGGCTTCTTGCCGCTGCTCTTAGTCGGAGCAGGTGGTGCTGCGGACTCGTCATTGAGACGTCTTTGACGCTCTTCTTCGCGGCGCGCATCTTCCTCTTCAGCCTGACGCAGCTTCTCTTCACGTTCTTTCTTCTCACGATCGGCACGCTGTTGAGGTGTCTCGCCAGCTTTGACAGGAGCTTTGATACCCAAGGCAGCTAGGCGCTCGGCCATGCGTTGCTCAGCTTGTTGCTTGATGAATGCCGCACGTTCTTCTGGAGTCTTGTATGCCGAGTATGACCCACCGCCGGGTGTAGTTGTTGATGCACGAGGAGGAGGGTCGACACGAGCAGCAGGGCTCTCATAGCGAGATGTTGCTGGCCGTCTCTCCTCTGAACGGGCCCTGTAGTTATCGCGAGATTTACTGTGCGAGCTTAGCAAGATGGTTGCCAAAGTTATCGGATAATACTTACTCGTCCTTGCGGATGCGCGAAGCCCGGCTGCTGCGCTGCAGATCAAAGATGAAGTCCTTAACGTCATCTTCCACACCTAGAGCCTCCTCCCACCTGCGTCGTTCATGCTCGCTTGTATTGTCATGCCCTCCTTCTTTCAAGCTCGACTCTAGGCCCCTAGTATATTCGTTCACACTGTCTTCAACATCACGGATCATGCGCTCATTGTTCTCCCTCTCTGCTCTGATGCGCGAGTTTTCCTTCTCCAAGCGCTCAGTTGCAGCGCCAGTGTCATCGCTAGCAGGAGCAGGCTTTCCGGTCAACGCAGCAGAGCGTGCTTGCATCATAGCCTTAGCGCGAGCTTTCAGACGGTCGGATTCAGTCACCGCACCACCAGGTCCAGTACCCACGATGGTAGATGCGGATCCAGGGTGTGCCTTGGCATCTTTGAGTCTGAACAGCTCAAGTTGAGCGTCTGCTATCTCACGCTCTGTTCTGCGAACATTGGACGCAAGTTCAGGCAAGCGATCAGTCAAGGTCTGTAGTTGGCGCTTCAGGGCACGACGTTCAGCATCCGAGTCAGACGATCTAAGTGAAGCCTTGGGATGGGCATCGATGTCTTCTTGTACCCTGCGGATGCGGCGGTAGAGATCCTCAGCTTCTCGGCGGTCTCGGCGATCCAGCGCATCGTCTTCATCGGCTGCGTTCTCGTCTTGTGTATCCATGGCATCCAACAAGATTTGCTTCTCTTTGACAGACTTTCTCAGCTGGTCAAGTGACATCTCGTCAGATCGCTCTGAAGAAGGAGAAGCCGGCTGCGCTGGTGAAGGCGAGCGACCGCCACCACCAAGACGATGTCTAGCGCTCGACTTGTATCCTACATTATCGTCGTTGTTACGAAAAACTGTAGCATCCTTTCGGCCACCGGCTTGCGGACTACCAGCGCGGAACGAGTGAGACTTTAGGTAGCTAACACCAGTGCGCTGAGGCTGAAGGAAAGCACCAGAGTTCTTCCTGTCCTCGGCATCTCCACGTAGCAAGTTCTTCATCGCACCAATAGAGTCATTGATGTTGCGCGTAGATGGTGGCACCAGCTCAGGAGGGAGACGAGCGGGGATGGGGTAGCCGTTGAGCTTACGGTAGATCAGATGCATGGCAACCGCGAATTGATCTAGGTCAAGACGACCTCTGTCAGCAGAGTCGGCGAGGGTCCAAATGCGCTCCAAATCTGGCTTGGGCAGTCCACTCTGTCCAAAAATTTCGAGGGCTTGCGCTCCACTGATGTAGCCCTTGGTCATGCCATCCCAGGCTCGGAAAGTATCATCATACAGCTTCTTCTCTCCTTTCGTAATGGCCCAGGGAATCGTGGCGTTACCAGTCAAACCGGCAGTCGTATGGTTACCACCCTCCCGGCCAGTCTGAGGCATCATTCGTTGCGCCAAAGCTTCAATGTTTGGCAATCCAGTGGCTGGGGTATTGGCTAGACCCCACTGACCTGGCATCCCGGTTGGCTGCGCATTGAGAGGTGCCATGCCGGTCTGATTAGGCGCGAGGTTTGAGCCAAAGCCGGTAGGCATCGGAGGCATCGGTGGACGTGGTCCATTATAGCCACCAGGAGCCTGTCCAAAGCCAGTGGGCTGCGGCTGCATACCAGTCGGTTGCTGTCCGAAACCTGTAGGTTGTGGCTGCATGCCCATTGACTGCTGTCCATATCCAGTCGGCTGCGTGACCAACGTATTCAACAATTGGCTGTTCGATGGCTGGGGCTGGGGCTGCTGGATTGTAGGAGGCTCGTTGAACTTCGGGGCATTGCTCGCCGGTGTTGGGCGGCTTGACGAATCGTCGCCGACTCCGAACGATATGATATCCACCATGCTAGAGACCTCGTTCTTGACTCGCTCGGGGAGGGAGTTGGGCAGGTCCTTGCCGGTCAACTTGAGATTGCAAAGGTACATGGCGAGCGCAAATTCGGGGAACAGGAGCTGGCCGGACTTGGTCGTATCCGACAAGGTCCTATGTTTGTTAGCACTGGATTATGCGTGCAAGTTGCTGAACGTACCAGATGTGGGAAAGCGCATCGCCAGATAGCTTGGAGCGCATCAAGAGGTCCCGCGCCTGGTCTCCGGACAAAGCCTGGGCATCCCCAACAGCCGACTTGAACAGCTGCTCGAACTTGGCCTGGTCTTGCGCCGTGATGAAGGACAGCCGTATGTTCGGGATCTTGGTCGTCTTGGCAGGAACGGGTGGTGGCACTGAAGACGCAGAGCTGCCGCGGAACGAATCAGCCATCTGCGCCGATGTCATGCCCGTGGGCTGCGGCCGTTGCGGTTGAGCAGGCGGTTGTTGCTGCTGCTGTTGCGGCGGCGGGCCAGTCTGGAAGGGCATCTGCTGGGGAGCCTGCTGCTGCTGCTGGAATTGCTGGTTCTGCTGCCCTGGGAAGCCTGTGTACTGCGGTTGCATGCCCGTTGGCTGCTGTCCGAAGCCCTGCGGCTGGCCCGGAAAGCCAGTAAACTGTGGTTGCATTGGAGCTCCTCCGAATCCCGTCGGCTGAGGTGCCAATCCACCCTGAAAGCCTCCAGGCTGCTGGAAGGGCTGCTGTTGCTGCTGCTGCCCATACTGAGGCTGCCCCGGTCGGGCACTGTTCCCACCCCCTAAGTACGAGTTGGACCCAGAGAACATGGCGGGCGAGTTATCGCGGGTCGATTAGAGCAGTGGAGATGCGCGCATGCGGTACAAGAACTAGAAAGATGTAAGGAGCGCGTACGGGCGGGAATGGCGAAAGGTGTAATGAGGGAGGTTGAGAGTCTGTGCTGCTCGCGCAGCCCTGGAGGTCCCAGGGTAAGTTCGCGCTAAGGTGCTTCAGTCGTCATCTTCGAGGACGCGCTTGCCTCGTCGGTAAGCACCAGGACCCGACATCCACTACTCTTACATCATCTTCATCATGTCGAACGCACAGAACGGCGCAGGTGCTGCATCGCATTCCGAGGCTGATCTTGCCCAAGTGAGTTTTGTGGCAATTGCTGTACTTTGGGAATTAACAGCTCGGGTAGGCGTTCAAGGAACTGCAGCGAGGCGAACAGACCGCAGCCGCCCTGGAGAGTCACCTCGATTCTATTGAAAAAAAGATTGAGGCACTCCTGGCGCAAGCCGAGAAGGCCGAGCAAGAGTTGAAAGATACTCCGGAAGATCCTGACAAGTCTTCCGGAACCGAAGAAAAGGGTTCCAAATAAGATCTACAAAGCCATGCGTCTGCTCTGCGATATGAACCATGTACACCCTGCACCAACTCTGGGTCGGATATATTGCAAGCACGCCGTGAATACTACGAGAATAACGACCGAGTACCCTCGTTCTCATGAGCATGATGGATGACACGAGCGAGGATGGATACAAGCATGATCAATGCGCTCTTAGCAGAATGGACATGTTGGAGTCTTAGCATTAAGGGGGCATAGCATGCGCTTGTACGTGCTCTTGGGTACCTGTTCACAAGCCACCGACAGTCGAGGGCTTTACTTCGGAACCCTCCATCTTAAAGACTTCATCCAAATGGAACACACCATTGCTGTCCTTCTCAACCACACCTACCTCGGTGATAATACCATCAATAAGTTCTGCAGGTGTGACGTCAAAAGCTGGGTTCCATACACCGATACCGTTGGCTGCAATACTGATAGTCTCAACAACACCAAGATCTAGCGTGACTCCATCGTGTCTCGGTCCTTTGACGAGCGTCACTTCCTTCCCTGGGCGTTCTTCGATGACGATGTCTGACCCCGATTTGGTCTTCAGGTCAATAGTAGTCCTCGGTGCTGCAACCAGGAACTTGACGCCGTGGTGCTTTGCAAGAATGGCTAATGAATAGGTTCCAATCTTGTTGGCAGTATCACCATTTGCGGCCACCCGGTCAGCACCAACCACGATACCCGCAATATTCTCGCTTCCACCCCGTAGTCGGAGTAGCGCTGCGGCCATGGAGTCTGTGATGAGAGTTGCCGGTATCTTGTCGTGGACCAGCTCAAATGCTGTCAGTCTGGAGCCTTGGTTGTATGGTCGCGTTTCAGAGCAGAAGGCGTGCTTCAACGATCCATTGGCATGTAGAGATCGGATCACTCCAAGCGCTGTACCATATCCTGCAGTTGCGAGGGATCTGTACGATTAGCAGTTGAAAATATCTGATGCAGAATCGTACACACCCGGTGTTGCAGTGTGTCATCATGCTCACAGGTCCCTGCTTTCCTGCCTCCGTATTTTTCATTATCCACTCCGCGCCATGCTTGCCGATATTCTCATTGTCGCTCACGTCGTCGACCAACATCTTCTCGGCAGCGGCAACATATGCTTCTCTCACGGCTTCTCCACTCGCTCCCTCACTCGCAGCAGCTTCCTCGGTAATTTTCCGAAGCTTGCCAGCTGCGTCTGCAAGGTTGACGGCAGTTGGTCTGCTCGTTACCAGGTAGTCCAGCTTTTCTGTAATGAAAATCTTGACCTCTTCTGCTACTGAAGAAAGCTTCGTGTTTGTGAGCTCAACTGCGAGAGCGAGAGCAGCGACTATGGCGATAGCTGGCGCTCCTCGCGTTCGCATATCCTTGATTGCGTGCCATGCATCAGTGCTGGAGTAGATGCCATCATATTCTTCAGCGTGGGGTAGTTTCAGCTGGTCGAGAATCTCGAGCTGGCCGCGCGAGTATTTGATAGCTTGGAGTACCATTTCGAAAAGTCGATAGTTTGGTGTATCACTCCAACGTGCCGCAAAAAATTAAATGCCAAGATGGTGAGCGTTGGGTTTCAATAGCCCCATCCCGCGGAGACCGCGGACATTGACGCTAGCACGTGGGAACGTCTGGGCCTAAACATGCGTGCGGCCCAAAGCAAGTTACACAGCATAATACAAACGAAGCATTTACGGTCTATAGCCTGGTATCAACCATCCGCTGCTCCGCCAAAGGTCGTAAGTTTTGACACCTCGGGATGACGGCACGCGATGACGAAATCAAGCCACGTGTGGCTCATTGCCAAGGCCGGGTTCAGCCACCAAGCAACGCACCTGCCGGTATAGGCGAGGCCGTCAACGGCCTCAGTGTTCGAGCCGGACAAACATGAACCGTCGAGTTTTCATTTCTGCTGTATAGCGAGTATCTTGGGCGATATCTGTATCAAAGGAGACGGAACAGACACTTTAGATGGAACCCTTCACTGCCACCTGAAAAGTGCAGCATCTCAGCCCTACAAGAGCCGCAGAAATAAAGGGTCCTAGTGTCAGGAACCCGACAGTGAATTGACCGCGGTAGCCCCATGACGACGCCAACACTCGGACCCCATGCCTGTACGCTACGCACTCAATTGACTCTCCCGTGCCTTTGCTTCGACCCCATTCTGTACAATACAAGAAGACATTGCTCCCTCTAGTTGTTCGCCCCATCAGGACTGTGTCGTCCAACCAAGACGTTTTCGGCAACCACGCCCGTTGCTAGTCACCCCGATAGGCGGAGAAAAAGACCCACATCCTCACTATTTATCTTTCCCAACACCACAAGCAGAGGCGGTCACCCAGCCAGAGAGACGTTCTGTGCACATGCGCATATCAGCCAATCGCCTTACCTCCCCGCGCCTTGCTGCACCCTCGTAATTTGGGCCCGATATCGATTGGAACGTCGAACGAGAGAGATCGCCACGCCTCGAACAGCCCCGCGCAGCTTCGCGCCAGACTTATATAACGATGCCCCGCATGCCGCGCTCGAACTCGAGCGTTGGGGTAAGCACAGCAGTTATGGCTTCACAAGAAGAGCCTATACAACCCACGTACCGAGGTTACGGCACAATCGCTCCCCAGAGACCTGCGCAACGCCAAAGACGTCACTCATGGCATACACGACCCTGCATGCAGGAAGCAGAGAACTTCCAGTTGTTGGTAAGTAAATCAGTACGTATGCGCTTACCATGTACTAACAAGTATGTAGCTTCGAAACTTCTTGGTCGAACTCAATTGCCGGATGGACTTCCTGGAAGACTATGGCCACCTCAAGTACGACGCCGGTGTCGAATACGCATACAACACCCTGCTTGCCGTTCGCGAATCCTGCTCGAAGATATCCGATGGCGCAATCGAGGCCGGACGACGACAGGCTTCCGTATTCGTCGAGACATTGGAGGGCCGTTACAAAGATGCGATGGAACGGAAAGAGACCCTAGGAGAGAAGGTCTTGGAAGGAATAGTGCTTATGGACAACTATCTGACCGAGTTTGAGACGCGCGCATACGCCATAAGAGACGGATCGATCGGTTCCTATGCACAGGAATTCTATGAGGAAGGTCGGAGAAAGATGGACGAGGGAATCGAGATCGCAAAGGGTGTTGTGGACGGTGGTCTAGACAAGGCACGACGCGCGCGTGAAACGATTGAACTCCGAGTTGAGCACGCCGTCCAACGGGCCTTAGAGCGAGCCAAAGCACACGGCCTGATACACTACGAGGATCTACCAGAGCCATGGCGAGTCAACCCACATATCCTCAAGGGCTACCGTTTTCAAGAAGGAAAGTGGGCTTGCGTTCGATCCATTTTCGGCCTCCACAACGAGCTAATCAATATCTGGACACATCTCCTCGGATTCATCATGGTTCTTGCCATTGCCTTCTACTTCTACCCTTCGAGTGCCAACTTCAGCATGTCGACCAAGGCCGACATCTTCATAGCGGCAGTTTTCTTCTTTGCGGCATGCAAATGCCTGGCTTGTTCGACCATTTGGCACACGATGAACAGCATATCACACCAAACATTGCTTGAACGCTTCGCCTGTGTAGATTACACTGGTATCTCTTTACTCGTCGCCGCATCTATCATGACGACTGAATACGCCGCATTCTACTGCGAACCCGTCTCCCGCTGGTCATACATGTGCATAACAGCACTTCTCGGCGTTGGCGGCGTTATTCTACCCTGGCATCCGACCTTCAATCGAGCGGACATGGCCTGGCTCCGCGTTCTCTTCTACTGCTCCCTCGCCCTGACTGGCTTCCTGCCCTTTGGCCAGCTCGCGTATACCCGTGGCGTCGCATGGGCACAGTACTTCTACGCGCCCGTCACTAAGAGTTTGCTCGTGTACGTTACCGGTGCATTGTTGTATGCGAGCAAGACGCCCGAACGCTTCTTTCCTGGCTTCTTCGATTACGTAGGCTGCTCCCACAACATC
This sequence comes from Alternaria alternata, assembly GCF_001642055.1. NCBI lineage: Eukaryota > Fungi > Ascomycota > Dothideomycetes > Pleosporales > Pleosporaceae > Alternaria > Alternaria alternata. The sequence goes on from NW_017306198.1 coordinate 975,179, forward strand.
TGGCATGTTGCTGTGCTGGGAGGTATCATCTTCCACTACATGGCCATGCAGACTATGTTCACGCAGGCTCTTACTCGGGCCCAGACAAGCTGTTCCGTGTACTGAGAGCGCTGTTCTCTTCTACACCTTTATCCTTCACTGTTCTACATCTTCATCACTTTTCATCTTCGTTTGGAGCGTTCGGCATTGTTGAGCGAGTAGGGTGCTTTCGCATTGGGCAGGCGTCCGGTTCGTAGATGTCATGGATTGCTGGACAGAAAACCAGTGCTCGGCCGGTGGTAGCTGTGCTGAGCGCTGTGTTTGACGCTCATATAGAATGTCTGTAGCTGCGAGATCCTGCATTTTAAATTGTTCATACCAAGCTTTCACTCGTCGTACATGCAAATGAACCTAAACATCAAAAGGTTCCGGATTGCTTGTAAAACCACATGTGAGCTGATGATTCATTCTTTCTTTCGATGATTGTGGAAATACTTGTTGAGATAGCATCGACTGCTTGGTATGACCTGAACGCCTTTCGCTATGCATATAACCCATTTTGGCCCTATTCGCATTATCCTTGTCCCCAGCTTAATGGCTATCAGGCACGTCTGGCAACCTCTCGATAACGTATTTGCCCTTTGCAACGCTAACAATCGGCACACCAGGAATCTTCCTTATGCGCCTCTTGAGATCCCTATCGTTTGTCGCGACCAGGTAGATTCTGTGTTTCTGGACCCTGTCCACAATACAATCATCGGCGTAAGTGCCCTTGTGTTCGCACTTGAGGCGCTGCCATCTCTCGTCGCGAGCGATCCTGAGCGCAATACGGTATTTTGGGCCGAGTTTCTCGAGCTCAGCCATAACGCAGGTCGTGATAATTGGAGTGGCCTTGGCGTAGAGAAGATCCATGAGGGCCTTGTCGAGTTCGAGCTTGGCGTGCACCGTGTGAGAGAGGAAGTTGGTGTCCACGAGGACGGAGTAGGGCGGGCCGAGGGCAGTGTTGGCTTGGAAGAAGAGGGCCGAGGAGACTTGTGGGCTGTAAAGTGTCAGTCGTGCCTGCTCTTTACTCGAATCGAAATCCGAGATACATACATTTCTCGCTTTGCCTTGTTTTCATCCTCCTTCTTCTTTGCTTCTATCTCACCAGCCATTTGATTCTTCTTACTGCAGTATGATCAGCTCTTACGTCGCAAACAGCAGTGGGGCGCGTTGTCGCATACAGTCGAGCATCTCGTTGACCTGATAGTGTTAACAGAAGCTCATCTAGACATGACGCCACACATACCAACGATCCTCTTCGTCTGCGCAAACTTGCGCGTTCTCTTCGCGACACCCATGGTTGCACGCGGTCCTGGGACCCTCGTCGGCGAGCTTCAGTCGTCTATGAAGCTCCTTGTGTTTCGCTACGTTTCTAGCGATGTAGCGTTGGAGGGTGAAAGTAATGGCTCGCGCAGTCGTCAGGATCGCAGTCGTGTGGTGCTGGTGGATTGTTCGCAAACCACTTTTTGCTATCGATAAGGGCGGCAGCTTTTTGATGCCAAGAGAATGAGGCCGTCGGAGGGTCGAGGCGCCGATTGGTGGGCTTGACAGAGGAAAAGAGCTCGACGCTAAGCCCTAAGCACTCGAATCACGCAGGTCCCAGAATAGAAGCGACGTTCCTGGGTTGGGATCTGTCATCGTTGGCCCTGCATACCGATGTTTTTCCTGCATCCCTGAGCCAGACAACCAGTGCAGACGTCAACAGCCGTTTGCTTCCAGGCCTGGCACGCGGATTGTTCCATCATCGCGCAAAGCAACCTGCTTCTAATTATTGTCTCTTTCGATAAAATTCCTATCGCTAGTCTACATCGAATACGGCCAGACATCACGCGAACTGGGCGCTCAGACTACGCGTATTGCCAGCGGGTCCACGACTCCGCCCCTTGTTACCCTGACCCCGTCTTGCACTCCACCATCAGCCTTTCCTCTCGTTCCCCGTCACTCGTTTCGGCGCTTCTCTGTCCTATCGATATCACCTGCGATTGCGTCTTCCTCTCCTTGCTTTTCCTTCACCAATCGAGTCTTGAAATACGCCTGCTGGACTGCGAGCCTTGACCACGCCATCTCCTGAACCCACTCGGCCCCTTCCGCACACTGCCCATCGGCGACCCTACCTCCGCACACACCTATACACAACAACCCACGATGCGACCCTTTGTGGGCCTCGCAGGCCTGCTGCTCGTTGTCGCTCCTACCGTACTCGCTCAAATCGAGAACGCACCCGACCTATCCACTGTCACGCAACCAGGAGGCGACGCAGCGACAAACACAGCCGAGACCTCCGCCGCCGAGACATCACAAGCAGCGACTTCAGAAGCTGCAACCACATCGCAAGTCGCCACCTCCGAGACCACCGAGGCCGCAACAACAGGAGATACGCCCTCTAGTACGGCTGCCCAGACAGGGTCTACGAGTGTGTTCAATCTTGTAGGTGCGCCAACACTAGCCGGTATCGGTATCCCGGATGTCAAAGTCCCAGACACAGCCGGTGCTGCCTTTATGCAAAAGTCCGATCTTCCAGATGGAACCGTCTTCATCTGCGTCGGTGCCATTCTCGCCTTCTTCGGTGCGGCGGTGTTGGCGTGGCGCGGTCTCGTTGCGTGGTCGTTGCATCGTTCTGTCAAGCGGGCGGCCATGGCTCAGAACATGGCTGATATCAAGGCCATGTCAGCAGTGCCTGGTAAGAAGCGGGGAATGTACAATGTGGTCGGAGCGAGTTCGACCATGTCTCTGGATCACCTAAACGCCGCCCCCATTGGCAAGTCGTCGAAAGCTTTCGCTGGTGCGCCTGCAGCACAGAAATCGGCATCGTCCTTGTTCTTCTCTCCAACTGCAGGTGGCGCCGCCGGTTTGCGGGATTCTGTAGCGGCCCGATCTTCTACCTATCTTCCTGCAGGATACTACGCATCTGGTAACGCAGCCCCTGCTGCTGGATCACCACAGATGCACATCGGAGGCCAGAACCCCAATAATCTTTCAGCGCTCTCCCTCTCCACCCCAGGAAACCGATTTAGCGCAAGATCCGGTATGTCACCACCGGAATCGCCATCACTGCCACCGTCACGCGGGGGATATGCTCGCGCGCCACCATCACGAGACGGCTTATCTGTATACAACCGTAACAGCGTTGCAACTCTCGGCCAACCCGGTAATACGAGAAGCATCTACGGTCAAGACGGCCACGCCGTAAGCCAGTTGTCGCTGAATGTACCTGGCGGCACAAATGTCCCTGGCGGCCGGACTCCCAGTGGTTATCTAGACGATCTGTTCGAGAACCACGGCAACGGATCAAGAGAACGATTCTAGTTGGATCTCGAACAGCAGCCTGCAAAACAGCGTACTGTGAGCGTGGGAAGTAGTACGCTCAAGAAGAGTCCGTTTGGCGTATACCGGTTCGCGTATGCGTCGGAGGTGGAACGCGCTAGAGCAGTGTCTGCAAGCACTTTGTCCATGATAGAAGATTATTACCGTGTGTGAGCAGGCGAGGAAAGAGGAAGTGAAAAAGAGAAAGAGGTTCTTGTTTATGTTTTGCTTGCATGCATGCGTGCGGGTCTCCTTGCTTTCGGGTTCACTGCTTGGCTTGTGATACCATCTCATGCAGGTTGCTTTTTCGTCACTTGCTCTGACTGTGGTACCGGCTTCGGGTTTGGGGGGACTGTCCGAGTCTGCCATCTTCAAGCGTTCTTATTACTATTGTTGTCACGTTTCTCTTATGATCGTAGGGAAGTATCCATGGATGCTCGTTAATCATGTTGGCGTTTAGTCGGCGTTTGAAAAGAGTGGGGGGAGTTTCTGTTCTTGTACGTTTAGCATGTGTGCGCATCGCAGGGTCGTTTGAGCTCGAGGTACTGCCTGTAGATTTACATACTAGTCCCATAATGAACCGTTGTCAAAGAGCGAGTTGCGGACTTGTTGTTCCTTCGAACTTGGTGAAAGTGGTGGCAGGAAACTTGGAAGCGGCGTGTACTACAGTCGGTGCTGGTAGCGCTGGAGCTATGTACTCCGCACACTAATGCTTCTTTGATTAGCATGTAGGCCTGCGGTTGGTTTGCAGATGCACTCATGACGAGTAGAAAAGATCTCGGCGACACAGGGCATTTGGTGCGAGTGCTCAAAGCTCTTCGCATTGCGTGGCTCATATTGTAGTCTATCTCTGTATCTTACACGCACATGCATAGTCCAGTACCCTTTTTGTCTACCAACAACCAAACATAGATGCTAAACTTTTGTAACATTACAGCATATGCTATGTCGCACGCAAGCAGTTACCTTGCCTTCTTGGCCATGGCCTTGCGTTTCCTTGCCTCGCCGTTAAGGTTGGGCGCGGTGGCATTCTGGATGGCGGCCTCCTCCTCGGTTAGATTAGAGGTCTCAAGCAATGGAGCGTCAATCATCTCTTTCTTTCCAAGGACACGTCCGACTGACTGGTTGTAAGCAAACTTGGGCAGCTTGAACAGGAGGGTGTCGTAGATAGTAGGCTTAGGCTCCTCATCAGGCTGTATGCTATTAGCTTATTGAATGTCTCGAAGAGTTGAATGTACGTACGTCGACCAAGTATTCACCCTTCATACCATCCTCGTTCTCAATTTCCAAGAAAACATTACCAACGGAATCAACGACCAAGACTTTGCCGTTCTCAGCGACGATGCGCTTCTTGGCTCCTTGAGGACCAGAGATGACCTCTGCCTCAACGGGGGTGCTGATGCCATCGGCGCGGGCCTTTTTCACAGCTTGCGCCTTCTTTGGCTTGCGAGCGTCCTTCTCCATAGCGCGCCTCTCGCGACGGTTGCGTGGGGCTAGCTCCTCTGGTGTATCCTCGGCAGAATCCTTCTCGAACTGTTCGGCGTTGACAGGTGCGGCGGTATCGTCGACTCCAGGGATGCCCTGAAGACCACTCTCATCACCCCAGGCAGTCTTGCGTGCCTGGCGAATGTACCTCTCAGCAAACTCCCTGCGACGCTTCCATGACATCAACAGAGCGAAGTAGTGGAAGCCTCCACCGAACACAGCGAGTAGACCGACAATGACTGAGCCAAGGCCAGGACGGAAGCGCTCATAGTAGTAGCCAGAGCCCCTCCATGCTGGGAAGCCGTTCCTCAGGAAGTGGTCGTAGCGCTCGCGCTCGGCGCCCTTGAGCATCTTTCCAACGACGGAAAGACGCTGGTAGGCGGCGGTGACTTTCTTCAAGTGTGCCTCAATTTCCTTGTTGGTTGGCTTCTTCTTGTTGTTCTTCTTAGCATAGTTGGCAACAAAGACCTTGCGGGCCTTGTCCGGGTGAAGTTCGCGCGACTTCTTGCGGAGGGCTTGGGTCAATTGGTCTTGGGAGGCGCTGGGCTTGACACCGAGGAGATCGTAGAAGGTGACATTGGCGCCGTCTGCTTTGGCCACTTCGTCACGGATACGGAAGATTTCGTGGTCTGCCGGAAGCTGTCAGCAAGTAGCTCGTAGCTGGAGCTGGGGAAAGGCATGTGGGGAAGGCGCATATGTGGCCGCAAGCATGCAATGGAAGACGAGACACGACAGGAGAAGCTACGCACCCTCTTTGGTCCAGGCAGCGGCGAATGCTGCAAAGAGGCACAAGACCAATGCGAGCAACGCGTGAGATCTCATGGCTGGGGTTGATCCGGGAGGTTGCCTGGAAAGTTGGCGGGTCTTGGAGCAAAGTGATAGGGAGGCTGCAGGCCTGTGCAGCCAGATGTTCTAGTGCCGTGAGCCCGCTGTAGAGACGGAACGTGGCCCGATCGGTCTGACCGCTACAAATGAGACACAATGGTAGCAGGCTCAAGAGATAAAGTGAAGCCTTTCCCGGTGCTCTTGCTATCCGCTTTCACCCCAAGCTGCCGAGTTCGAAACAAAAAATGTGGCCTCTCCAGGACTTGCATGTGAGATTCGGCTAAGGGGATCAGGGCTGACGGTTTGAGCGCTCTGTGGCTGTGTTGTATGGGCAGGCACGACCCTGAACTACGGGATTCGCGGCAAGGGCCAACAAAAGTTCCAATACGGACAGCGACACGCAACCCTCTCCTCCCACACCACTTCCATTTCACCTACGCTCACTTCAGCCGCGTCAGCTTATTCACTCTCTCGCGAATCTTTCCCCCAACGTAAGGCAGCCATCCACTATAAACACTACAACCTCATTCCTGGCAAGAGGACACATCTCCAGCCTTCCCTCGATCTCTTCACCACTATCAGCGCCTGAACTGACCATGACTTCCCCCAAAGATCTTGAAGAACAACAGCAGACCCTCATTACCCCCGACCAACGCCAGCAAGCATCACCCGCCCCTCAACCCACAGCCAACACACCATCCGTCATGTCGCGCTTCAGCATTCCCATCGATGCCCTGACATCCAGGATGAACCTCGGTGGACGTTTCGACGGTCTGCGCAACACTTCCGTCTCCTCTCGGTTCGCCAATCTGCGACCCATCTCCGAGTTCTTCGACTTCAAGCGTGTTTCTAAGCCCGCCAACTTTAGCGAGGTACAGAGCAGGGTCAACTACAACTTGGGCTACTTTTCGAGCAACTATGCCGCTGTTTTCGTCATGCTCAGCATCTACAGTCTGCTCACCAACTTGATGCTTCTCTTCGTCATCTGCCTCGTAGTTGGTGGCATGTTCGGAATCGGCAAACTAGAGGGAAATGATCTCCAGCTCGGTAGCTGGCGTGCCACTACCTCTCAGCTGTACACTACGCTTTTCGTCATTGCAATTCCTCTTGGACTCTGGGCCTCGCCCTTTACTACAGTTCTCTGGCTGATTGGCGCAACTGGTGTCACAGTTGTGGGCCATGCTGCATTCATGGACAAGCCCATCGAGTCAGCTTTTTCCGAGGAGGCGGTCTAGGTGGTCGGCCGCGAACTCCTTACGCTATGCCCCCATGGGGAAGACCACCAGGGGGCTCGTCGGGTGTGGGGAGATATTACGAGGGAGTGCAAGACGACGTTCATAGGTTTCAAGAATTGGATAGTGAAGACGAGAAGGGTGGCGTTGAATTAAGTCAGGCGTTCCAACCGGCCTTAAATGGCAAGAGCATCAATCCAGATGAACTATACTTTAATGATATGGATATTAGAGCATGGGAGCGAAGGACATCGGCTTTGGGTGAGGCAGCATATCGGCCAGACCATCAGGATGGTTATCTTGACGATATGGGCAACAATGTCAATTCCGCTGAACACGAAGAAGTACTTTTCCGACGAGTACTCGATAAAATTCGGATAGCAAGAGCGGCAGGAAATACAGACGTATCGTTGAGCCCAGAGGAGCTAGACGCGTATCACTCAAGACTTTATGGCCCAAGATCGACCGCAGTTCGCCCTGAACCCCAGTCTCGACCAAGCAATACTTCTTCACACGATGCCGCAAGTATGATCAGCGTTGATACGACTAGCAAGCACGGCAGTTCCTCCAGGTCGAAGAAGAACCAGCAGCGGAGTTCCATCTTCGGGTCAAAGTCGAAGAAGGAGAAGTCTAGCAGTCACAAACGTACATCCACTACAGATAGTCGTGCATCGCCACCAGGCTTCGTTATACCTGGCCCGGACGGGCAGCCTATGTATGCACCCATCAATGCCTACCAGGGTAACCTGGATCGTGAACGGGAGCCTTTAAGTCCCGCGTCCCGTTCCGCATCTGATACTAGTCATCATACTCCCCCGCTTTCGCATGCCAGTTTCTCTCGGGACATGTTGGGCGCCTTTCCAGAATCCGAGTATGATTACCGCCCGGCTACCCCTCCACGGCAAGGTCGTTCTATATCCTCTCGGCAAGCTGCTTACGAGGCTGATCTTCCACAAGGCACACGCACAAGATCGTCTTCCATCCAGTCTGCTGGACTTGTGCCGTTTCCTGTGGAGCCTTATCAGTACCATACTTTCAGTCCGGCGTCTTCTTCCTCAACAGCTTCGCCTCAACCACAGTATACACGGAGAGTGAGTTCGGGTGTATCTGAGGCCAGCTATACATCGGTCCCGCGACGTGTTCCTGTTCCCGCTCCTGCGTCAGTGACGCTTCAGCGAGCAGCACCTGTGGCGGCCAGTCATGTTGGCCAGTCGGACCCAGCTTTGTCACCTTCAGCATCAAGTTCTGCTATTCCAGTTCAAGCTCAGGAAGCTACGAGAGCCAGTGGCGGTGGACATGGAGAAAGACGGCGGAAGAGTGGTAAAAGTAGGAAGAAAGGATAAAGCATCGTGCTCTAATCGATCATGACAGATATCCCTTGCTCTTGATTTTGGTAATTGTGATCCAATCGATTATTGCTTTCGTAGACATTGCATGAGATACAGGGCGTAAAAGACGGCCACGTATGTGGTGGACCCTTGGTTATTCTGTTGTACTGATACATATATGTATTGTTTTCTCCACTGATGTGTGTTGTTCGATAACAGTCATTCGATCTGACTCTCAATCCGTCAAACGTGGCTCGACCGGGGAAAAAGGGTATGCAGGAACGGGTCGGCCGACTTAATCCAGACCTTAGCACGTTTTGTTGAATGCCATATTGCGTGTGCTGCATCTGCATCTTGCAGCTGCATCTGGGTCTCGAACATTTCCAACGGTCTTGCAGGCACTTATGCCACAGGGGTGCGCGCACAAACGACCGTTGCACAAGGAGAATTCTGTCCGCAACCATGTCAAGAATCTCGGAGCAGTATCAGATATCAATCGATATTGATGTAAGAAATTCAACGTCCATTTGCGTAGCATCCTTCTCGCGTAAAGACGAATAACCTACGTGATTTTCATGGTTCACGCACATCATCGTGCACTGCACAAGTGCCATCTGGGTCGGCATAAATCGAGGTGGCGGTACCTGCAGGGCTACGCAGTCCGCCCAACCACCAAAGAGCGGTCTGGTAGCTGCGACGATCACTCCTCTCAGCTCCACAAGTTCGCGCACATCTTTAAGCTGGCCAAAGTTCCTTCCTTCACCAGCAAGCCCGCCGCATTCCCCAACCGTGCCATATTTTGTGGTCTTTCTACCCGTTGACGTGTTCCCTACTAGTCATTTCTATATTCTGTTTCGCGCACGGTGGCCAGTGTTGTCATAGCAGTTTGAGAGTTGGGTTGCGCGCTCCGATCTAGTTGATTGGTAGGGCGTCATCAGGCAACGCAGGGCAAGGAAGCAGGGAAAACCTCTGTAAATGAGGCGAAGAGGAGGCGATTGAAGCCCAAGAGACCCACTCCCTTCACCGGACTTTTGTTGCGACAGCTCTTCTAGACCCTGGACGTCGTTGCGCTGGCACAAGACTCACAGTCATAGTCATTGTTGTCGACAAACCTCATCCACACGCAAATACCATATCAACGTACTTTGCGCTGAATGCGCTGGGCGTCCAAGTACACATTACACCATCGCATCCCGACATCTGTCGTTCGCGCACATACATCGCGATCAACAAACAACCCCAGGGGATCGTCAATACCACTTACAGCCTCACTCCTCCCAAAACCAACTCTACTCATATCATCTTCCGACGCCACACAAACAAACACCATGGGTAGCAGTTGGAACCCCTTTTCCACGGGCTCGCCCTCACGACGCTCATCATCCTACCGCCCCGGCTACGCTTCCTCGTCCTACTCTTCATCATCGCGCCACCACAGCTCAACATCGCGGTACAAGCGCTCACCCCGCGACTCGTACATGCAACACCTCTACAAAAAACTACAACATTTTCTCCGAGAAATCTGGCGCTACGCTCAACGCCATCCCTACAAAGTCTTCTTCATGGTCATCATGCCGCTCGTCTCTGGCGGTGTCCTCCATAAACTTGCTCGCCAGTTCGGTGTCAACCTACCCGAGATGGGTGGACAGGGAGCAAGAGGCGGGTACTCGGGCTCCGGTCACCACAGCAGCAGTGGAGGTGCCAGTGGCGGCTACTATGGTAGTCAGGGATATGGCATGGAAAGCAGCCGAAGCGGCCCGAGTAATGGTGGCGGAGGCATGATGGCGGGACTTGGCAATATCGACATGCAGAGTGTAGCAGGCGGAATCGGTGGGCTGGCTAACTTGGCGAGTATGGCAAGCAAGTTCATGTAAAGCGGAAGGGAGGCTGACGCCTCTTTCTTCTAGGAACGGTTGAGAATATCTTTACTATCACGAGGGTCGTGGGGAATCTCACAGGGAGTAGGAATGATTGGTGACATGAGGAGATGAGGAAGAGGTGGGATCTTGGTTGTCACACCTGGTAAAAGGCGGCATTTTTGTTTTGTTGTGGCACGACGTTACGACAGCATGAGGAGAAGCGTGTGTTGGCATTCCCACCACGCTTTCTCCTCTTTTTATCTTGGGCCTTTCATGTTATTTATTAGAGATATCCCTCCTTTGCGTAGGCTTAGACCTACATGGCGTTCAGATGCAGATACAAACATACTTTCTTCATAGGTCTCTATTCACTTTATAAGCATGAGAATCAGTGACAACACGAAGTTTATGTGTCATAAATAGTTCTCGTTTTAAGCAAAAGGTGAAAAGTTACCAAAGAAACTCTCAAGGATATCGTCAGTCATACAGCCCATGTAAACCCATCGCTTCATGCCTCCCCTTTTCTTGATGCCCCATCAACCAGACACGACATTAGCAAAAACCTTAGCCGCGAGCCCGCTCAGCAACCTCGCCTTGTCTGCCTGCGGCATCTCCTGGAAAACCGCATAAACACTCTTCCCCTTTGTATCTCTTACGGCTCCTAGCCTGTTTCCAGCAACAGCGCCAGCGACCATGCCAGGGAAGTTTGCTACAATAAAACCCATGGCGCCTCCACTCAGACCACCCACAATACTCCAGAACTTGCCCGTAGGATGCGCATCCTGATCTGCCATGCCCTCTTCCCGTAACATCTCCTCAAAGATACCGCCAAACTGCTCTTCAGAGAAGCGGTTGTGCGATTCTTCTGTGTTGCCGGCTGGAGCGCTGCCGAAGCCGAATGCGGACCACGGGAAGCCTTGGGCAAAACCTGCGCCTGCGCCTGCATTGTTGGGAATTTCCTCGTCAAACTCCTCGTCTGGTGTTGCGGTGCTGCCTGTGAAGCTATTGTAGGTACGTGCAGCGTCATAGTCGCGGCGTCGCGTGGGGTCCGATAACGTGTAGTAGGCGTCGTTGATTTGCTGGAAGCGCTTCGTACGACTCGCGCGCTCAGGAGAATCAGATGGAACACGATCGGGGTGGTGTTTTAGCGCTGCCCTGTGGAGTATTTTAGGGTTTGTGCAAAGAAGTTTGTAAGGAGGGGTGAGGTGCACTTCTTGTAGGCATCACGGATTTGTTGCTGAGTCGCCTTTGAGTCAACTTCTAGAACCTTGTCTGTGGTATTGTATGAGCTTGGAACCAAGGGCCGCGAAGCTATGCGCGCCTACAATAGTCTGCTGGAGGAGCTGCTCGAAGTTAGTTGAAGTTAGATTACCAGGCTGCTATGTATCTCACCCATGGTGCTGGCTGATCTGGAAGGCTTGATATGTTGCTTGAAGAGCTATTATGGTCGAATTGAGGACTGAGTAGGTGACTAAATCAAGAAGCAAGATTTGGACAAGTGAGGAGGCAGGTTGATACGAAGAGTGGTGGGTGGTTCAGGGTCAGGTACGCGGCTCAGAGCAATGACGTAGACGCGAGAGGTCTAGCCACAGTGGCTTCACGTTTGCACGTGAACACAGCTTATCTGTGTGCCCCAAAACATTTGAATTTCGACAGCCATACATGGCTTGTCGCCAAGTTCTGGATTGTAATGCCCCGGGTCCAGACGTCGGATAGATTGAAAGTACATACGCAGTAAGAAAATTGAGCCAACTCTTGCAACGAGTGAAAGCAGAGCATACAAGTCGACTTGCTTAGGTTTGAGCCAGTGCAGATTTCAGTTCGTAAAGGTGTAGAATGAGATAATAATTAATGTAAAGGTGATGCAGCGCACCTCCTTGCTAGGTATCATACAGCAAACCTTACCTACACTCTCGTCGGTCTTACTACCACTACCTACTCTTCTTTCTGATATCCAATACCACACTTCCTTACAAACCAAATGTATCAACAAAGAAGAATTGCTTTAGCCAGTTGCGCACATCTCAAAATATTATGCGTTGGGGTTCTGCCCGTCTACCGCCTGAAGCTCGCACTCAAGCCCGAGAAAGCGTCAGGCGAGTGCCGTCCACCCATCAAACCCGCAAAGTCCACGCTCTCGTTGCTGACATGCCTAATGCCAGGTGTTTGTGCAGCGGATAGTGCTTGCCCTTGTGGCGCACCAGACATACCACCAAACGGATTTGAGCGCCCGGGTGCTTGCGCAACAGGAGTTGAAGCTTGCACAGCTGTGGGTTGAGCTTGTTGCTGTGGCGCTTGCTGGGTAGTCTGTTGAGGTTGATTGTACAGCGAGAGGATTGAAGCGTTCTTGTCGAAGGGATTAGAGCTTTGTTGTTGATATAGCTGCTGCTGGTTCTGGAAACTTTGTTGCTGAGCTTGGTAGTTTTGAGTTGGATCCTGTGTTTGATAGGTCGATTGTTGGGGTTGCCAAGGATTCGCCGTCTGAGGAGTTGAAGCCTGGCTGTACTGCTGCTGTTGTTGCTGTTGTTGTGACCAAGGATTAGGCATCTGCTGCTGCGAAGAAGCTATCTGTGATTGAGATGACTGCTGCTGCTGCGACCAAGGATTAGGCATTTGCTGCTGTGGTGGAGCCGACTGTGGGTGAGCAGACTGCGGTTGAGACTGCTGTTGCTGCTGGAATGTTGACTGCCCGAATGGATTTGAGCTTGCAAGATTGGTCGGGGTAAACATTTGGCTTTGCGAAGATCTCAAGAAGGGGTTCCCGGGACTTGAGGGGTCGGACATGGATTGGTACTGCGGCTGTTGCGGTGCAAAGAAAGCACTGTATTGTTCAGGTATTTGCGGCATCGGCGGTGGAGTGAAGGATTGGTTGTAGGGGTTCGTTTGAGGGAAGGATGAAGGTTGGGATTCAGCTCCTCCTGTTCGATTCGGGAACAGAGGTTGTGGAGGCTGTGGGTTTGAAATTTGCATACCCTGAAAGGATTGTTCTAGGTTTTGCTGTTGTTGATTCCAAGGGTTTTGCTGATAGCCGTAGTTTTGCTGCGATTGTTGCTGAGGGGCCTGTTGCTGAACATATCTTTGGGAGGATTGTTGCAGGAATGGGTTATAGGAGTTGGACGAGTAGGCCTGCTGTGCTGCCGGCCCCCCATAGGAGGTCTGCTGGGTTTGAAGCGGAGCAAGTTGTGGCTGCTGCTGAGGCTGAGTAGGCGCATCTAGCGCGTCGAAAGGGTTCGTAGACGATGTCGTAGCAGGTGCGCTGTTCAGATTATCGAATGAAATGCCATTGGACATCGGTTGCGAAGCTGGTGTCGGAGTGCTTCCTCTCGACCTGCCAGGGTCCTGTTCGCCCAACCTGATTAAAGCCTCGACTGCCCTGTCCAAGTTACCATTCAGTCCCTTCAGTACCGTAGAATTGCGCTTGTCGTCCGGGAAGCCCATGTCCCGAAGCTGCGCCAGCTTGGAATCCATGCCATCGCCCGAAGTATGTATGTTGGAACCGAAGACCCTGGAAGGCTTGTTGATGCGTGGAGGTGATTGGTCTTGTTGACTGAAGCCACTTAGACCTGGGGACAGTGGAGGCGTCAGATTCCGCGGTGATGTCGCCGCCTTTCGTAGCCCAAAGCCAAAGCGACCAGTCGGCTTGGGTGGTAAGGGCGGTGGTCGGTCCTCAGAACTCGTACTGCCCGTGTTCTGTCGCGTGCCCGGCCGCGAAGCGTCCAAGTATATTCTCTGCTCGTATTTTGCCCGTATGTATCTCTCCATAGCACTGTCTACCTCGTCGATGTCGATGGGTATGGAGGGCTTGACGTTGCGCGGATTGTATGTCTTATTCGATTCGAGGTTACCAATGCGCTTCATATTCTAACCAGGCATTAGCATCCGGACTTGAGCCGCAGAAGTCTGACGGTTCTTACGTCTACTTGCGCATTGTCCCACTTATCCATACTCAGAGACTTGACCTTGGAGATGTGCGTCCCCAGCTTGCGATGCAGGGCTGCGCATCGCATGCACAGAAAGATGCCGAGCTACAGCAAACGTCAGTATTGTGTTGGCGGTCGACGGACAATAGGGTTTAAGAGGTATATAGCTTCGCGTTGTTGTATGGGGAGACTTACACTCCAGCTCGCCCATCCTGTGTGATGTGGTTAGCATTGGGCCTCCCGGACAGCATGCGCCTGCACAACTTACCTGGATTCCGCGCACCGCAGTCGGCACAAGTTCCGTTGCCTGGAACTGTCTTGATGAGTTCCTGTAACGTACGCTCATTACGCGCTTGCTGGCGCTTGTTCAGGGCCGACGCCATCTTGTCTGGAAGGAGGAAGCGGTTCGGGCGGAGGTCGAAGATCGGGGCGCGGCAGAACGTGCACGAGAGCAATACGCGGGGGGAAAGGGGGCTTGAGAGACGGCAAGAGGGCGCGTATGTAAGATTACCCAAGAAAGAATAATTCCATAGCAAAGCAAAACATGAGCACAGAAAGGGGACTTGGTACGGCCCTTAGTTGACACACGCGATGACGAGTAATGCATCCGTTCCACATTCACACACATGGCAACCCGCAGAAGCTCCAGAACCCTGCGTTTTTGGGCTATATACGGCACCATGCCCCTGTCTGAGCTTCGAACATTCCACCCGAAAGTCCATCGTCGTCCTGCCAGCCTATCGAGATGGGACAGCTTACGACAGCGCATGAGCAGCAGGCGCGCTCAGTGGCGCGACTCAGAGACGCTGCCGATCTGGTTTTCGAAGGGCCGAAGCCATCTTCTTTCGTTGCCGGTCGGTCGGCCAGCCGGTCGTAAGGCACATAACGGCTGGGTGGTGTTGCAGTCGTCGTCGTCGGCGTCGTCGCTGCTTCACAGTCCGAGAAAACAACTCGTCTCACAAGTTCAGGTCCAAGCTAGCAATGTTTTTCTTGGAACACAGCGAAAAAAGCTAGTATGTATGGTCACGCAGGTGGCTTCAAGCAACATAGAAATCGAAGCAAAAAGCCTAAAAGTGCCAGGTATTACTCTAGTGACGCAAATATGACAACTATAGAGATGATGAGCTCAGTATAGCCGTTGATTAATCGTCCATTTTTATGATTGTGTGTAAGGAAGAGAAAGCGTGCCCGAGCTGCGACGAGAATTTCAGGTGCGCGGTGCCAAGCGCTGCTGACAAAGAGGGGTCCGAGCGTGATAATTTTCATCAAAACCCAAGCTCCAGCTCGCTCTGCTGCTCACCAACAACCTCGCGATGTACAGGTTGCGGCACGTGCTCCTACGCAGAACGATCAATGTTTGTCGTTCTTCGAGTCGTCGCACATGTACATGTTGTATGCTACTACCCCACTATTGCCTGCTCCCGGGTTCAGCTCTCTATGGCCTGGAAGCAACTTTTCTCTCTGTGGGAGACTGAAATTGGTTTTTAGCAGAGCCGTGTCTTCTCCACCCTACCCATGAACATCTCGTGGATGTGTAGGACTATAATTGGACATACATCTTTCTCCAGCTTACAAGCCGGTGTGTACTGCTGTCGTGTCGATCCGAGTCCCCGTGTGTCCACAGCACGTTGCCTATGGTTCGTACAGGTGCCAGTGCAGTATGTTGAGGCCATGAGAGGTAGTAGCTCGAGCTCAAGGCATCATCACAGAAACAAGGATGCAGAACGAGAGATCAAGCCAGCTACCTCACTTCGGTCAATGCATTCAATAATACATAAGCACGTTGCTGCGCTTGCAGCTCAAGTGTCAGGGACACCCCAGCTCATAGATGCGCCTTCGAAACCTCATCATCTCGGAATCGCTTTGGCCAAATACCTTGCTTTCCTGGCGACAGTATACCATTAGGATCAACAGCGTCTTTGATCGTCTCAACAAATCTTCGATACGCATGGTCATTGAAATCGTACAGCGAAGCGACCCGATCTGAATCAAAATTAGTGGCTGTAGACAGGCAGTCATGCCCCGAGAAAACCAATGCTTACCCATGGTGTTCACATGGCTACGATACTTGCTGTATCCTCTTTTCTTTCCCGCCTCAAACAAGTTGTCAAAGATGTTCTGTACGGCTTTCCGATGCGTCGCGTTTGTCTTGTCAAAGGTAAACATGTTGACGAAGATGACTATATACATACATTAACGTCAGTATGTGTCGTCATCTACCATTTGAAAGTAAGGACTTACCGTGTCGCTCGTGCATGAAGAAGTCGCAGAACAAATCAAAGTTGTCAGCTTCGCAGATCTTCTTCGCCGTCTTGACCCAGCTCAGGATCTCCTTGCCTTTGGAAGGAATGATGGGACTGTAGTCGTAATGCGCGCCGATACCGCCCCCAGACTTGGGTAGGCGGAACTTCACCATGGGAAGCGACCAGAGAGTCGGTATACCAACGAAGAAGCCACCATCCATTTCGGGAACGGATGCAGGATCCAACGTCTCTCCATCCGGCGCAGAGAATATCTTACCCATCAACCGACCTTTCGGCGCCTTCTTCTCGATGATCTTCTTCAACTGATCGAAATGCGCTTGCACAACATCTCTCGCGCCATATAAACCAAACTTGGCGTTCCAGTAGCCCAGGTCGAACTGCTTCTGCAGCTCTTTCACTCTCCAGTCTGGTATTGAAGTATTATGCGGCCAAAAGTCTTCTCGTGGACCCATCATGCCTAGCCACTCCGTTACGTTCGATACGTAGACTGTGTTTGGAAGCAGGCCGTCACGTCGCAGTGGCCCAAATACGTCGACAATCGTCTCCACGTCGTCGAAGTCAGGCATGTCAAATGAGCAGGACATGAAGGCTTGGGGTGCGGGTGTAAGCCAGATGCCGAGTTTAGTTACGATACCAAGGTTGGACTGTAGGAACAAGCCCTCGATGCTAGGTCCAAATGTGAACTTTGAGAGATGCGCAGATGGTGAGTTGGAAACGGCGAATTGTCCTGTTCGTACGAGTTCACCATTCGCCAGCATAGCTTCGACCCCACAAATATGCTGATGATGTGTTGCTGTGGGCGTGAAGCCTGTACCTCGATCAAGCGTGTTCCCGACAACGGAACCCCATCCCAAGGATGGTACCGAAGGCCAAACATTGAGCTTGTTCTTAACGCAGTAATCGTAGAGTTCGGTAAAGGTAACCCCAGGTTCGACGACAGCGTAAGCATATTCAGCGCTTACTTCGATGATTTTGTCCATGCGATGAAGATCGAGAGCTATAGAGCCAGTCACGCGGGGAGCTGGTCCACCATATCTATCCGATTGTCAGACGATCGACTGAGATGTGTGAAGGAGTCTGCTAACCCAAGGTTTTTGCCTCTTGAAAATGTCCACACTGGTATGGCGAATTCATTCGAGATCTTCAGCACTTCTCTCAATTCCTCTACATTCTTGGGTCGGACGGCTGCGCTGGGCATTCTACGCGTCCCCTCCGCCTCATGCAACTCATACGGGTCGATATACTCTGTCAAGGCATCACCTTGGTATACCTGCGCATCGCCAACAATACTTTTATATCTCTTGATCGCTGTATCGAATGCGTCTCTGTCAATACCAGGCGGTAGTACCGACTTTAGCGGAACGGTTACAGAGTCCTTGAACAGGTTGTAATGTGTTGATTGGTACTCCGGATTGATGTAAGCTGGTAATGGTGTCATTGTAAACGATGTCAGATGTGTGTTGCGAGAAGGCGAGACGTATCTCTATGACAAGCCGTTAATATATTCTGCAGGAACAGACCTCTTCGGTTCGGTGAATACATGGGTGCCGACGCTAGTTACATGTGTGAAGGCGTCTTTCCCCACATTGCGGAGAAGGACCCCACATCTACACTTCTCCAACGTTTCGGCCCTAATCCTGCCGCTACTCCTCTCAATAGCACTCTGAAGCCTTGAAGACCGGTACGTGTTCTACGATGTGTGTAATGAGAGTAATATAGGGAATGATAACGAGTGCGTTCGCACAGTCCGTGCCTTGCGCATACAGAGTGCTACATGCACGTATTGGTTGCAATAGTGAAAGTCTTCGGGTTTTACTTGTCTGATTTTCAGGATAGTCGTGGTAGACAATTTGTGGAATGGTTCATGGACAGGTTCGTTGCAGACTGGAGGAAGACCGGCCGGGTTAACGCACCAACCGACCAGCGATCCGCCACCTGCATGGTACAATCGATCAACAATGCTCAACGTTCGTAATGCTGCTGGCAGTCGATAGGATTCGATGAAGGACCACTCGTACCATTCTGGGCACTATAATGCTATACTTTCGGGACACGACATAGGTGGCACTGCCTGATTTTCACCACGTCAATCCTGTCTTCCTTTCCCACGTCGTCACGACAGGCGTGGCCTTTAGCTCTGGAAACTTGTCTCTATGTGAGAAGGCTAAGCGGCGAAGGACGCGTTCGAGTAAAGCACGTCGTGTCATCTCTGGAAGTCTGGTTCTGTTGCAAAGACTATCAATCTGCAAGCAGTCGATGTTGGCGGCTCCAACTGATGCCTAGTTCCACGTCAGTGCCGCTCTGCTTACCGACTCAGAAAGAAACACCCACTTCACAAATACTTCGCGTCTGGAGAGCTTGTAAGATGCTCTCCCACATCTCAGATCCACTCAGTCTGGCCACAGAGGACCAGGAGCCGAAGAGTATGTTAAGGACAGCTGGAACAGACTATATGGTTGAGTTAGTTTCTATAGCTAGTGAAGCTTATAGGAAACCATACTGGAACAGAGTGAGCGAAAACGAAGGGCATAGCCTTCAGTTCAGGGAAGGCACTCGGCTCCGCGATGACCCACGGAATGAGTGCCGATTCGATATCCTTCTTGATTCTCATGAAGCCATAGTGTTGTCCAGGTTTGGGGAAGGCATGAGCGATGGCATTTTCGAGCTCGGACGTTGTGCGAGTCTTGTTCATGCCTCCTAAACCACTCACAACGATACGCTGCGGTGGGTTAGCTGTAATTACGACAATTGGATGGCGGCAATCTACCTCTGCTGAAATGCGATGTTTGAGATTACTCATGATCGTTTGCGTGATTCTGGTGGAATCGTTCATACATTCGGTTGCGGTCAGGCTGTCCGATCCCCATAGCAGGCTCAGTACTGGCATACCGAAGGTCTAAGAATACTTAGCACTAGAATTGGACTGATGTGGCACTGACGTACACTGTCAATGTTCCCACTGCTCTGTAGATCCTGAACTCTCTGCCTTTCTGCTACCTCTACTCTGGGGAGTGGCCTGTCGAGCTCACATTCTTCCGTAGACAGATGACGAAAGGCCTTCGTTGCTTCTGCGATGTGGTTGATCTGGGAGTTCTCTCCTACTTTGACTGATCCTTCGGCGGTCTCGCATTTGACGAAAGCCTCCTCATAGTCGTTCTCAACATGGATTGCGCGCCCTCTCAATCTACCAGATTCACCTGGTTTCGTTTTCTTATCGATTCTAGCCTTCATACGCAAGTCGACTGGCGCTGGTGTGGCACGAGAGAGTTGCCGGTCAACGCTCGAAGCAGCAACATCTTGTCGCGTTAGCATCTCACGGTCGCCGCTGAGAAGCTTCTGTAAGCTCTCCACCCACTTCTCAAACTCATCCGGAGGCATAACATCGAGTAAGGACTGCATCTCACACCGAAGCTCTTTCCTTGACGCTTGCGACCCAAGTTTTCGTTTAGCGATAGGCAATGCATGATAGGCAAACAGACTGCTTGTGCGTGGAAAAGCATCAGCCACATCGTCATCCGCGAGCTGTGTCCCATCAACGTTCCACTGCCACTTGGAAGAGATCTTTTTGTCCTTGTTTGTCGAGACGCGCCGTTCAGTCGGAAGTGCTGCTGAATAGAAGTCCATGTTAGCGTTTTTGGGGGTATCATCTTTCACCGGAGTGCGCCTACGCTTTGTCTTCTTAGTTCGTCTCCCGCGCTTTCTCTTTTTCTCAGATGTTGGAGACTCAACATCGGAAACGTTAATGTTGCCCATATCTTCATCCCTACCGACCGCTTCTTGTAGATCCCCAATTTTATTCAACCAATCCGTCGGGTTTTCTGAAGCTTTTGCTTTAAGTTGGAGTAGACTCGCAATCATATGTCCCAGAATATCACCTCCGAGGCCACTCTCATGCAGCCTTGCACTTGCTACTATTGTAGCTTGCACCATCGTTTCGACCTTAGTAACCGTGTCAAGGTGCTCAGCAAGCAGCGATGCTACACGCCGTGTCATCTCAGTATGGAAGATCTCTGTCATCTTTCGTATGTTATCTTCTGGAGCCATCTCTTCTCGCATGTGCTGCTCCAGGATTTGTGACCCAAGCTGATCTAGAATGCCTTCAGGGAAGCAAATCCGGACTAGCCCCTGTACTGCGCTTTTGAACAACTCATTATCAAGGTCTGTTGCAGACGAGATGACCTTGACGCGAAACAACCAGTCTTCTCCGGTGGGCAGGCTGGTCGATCGATCATGGTTCTGGGTCGTATATGTAACCTGGACCGATCCAGCGCGTGACTGGACATCACGCTCGGCGTGTTGGACGCGGTGCGAGGTGCTGGCGGAGGGCACGCGCGCGCGTTTCGTAGCTGTACCGCGAGCTGGAGATTGCGAACTCTGTAAGTCATCAGCTCTATCGCGATGTAGTTGTAGCTGCGTCTTCGCGGCTATCCGTTTGCGACAGGCTGATGCAGTCCCATCGGCACTTACCCGTCGCTTCTTCATTCCACTCGCCATGTTGTCAGCTTTGGAGAGGTTATAAGGTGAAACTGGTGGCAAATGCAGTGTGAACCTATAAATAGTGGGGTGGACTGAACATGTGGCAGTCGCGACTGCGGCGGAGTTGAGGGAAAGAGAGAAGACAAACGCTCGCCAGGGCAACGCGTCTTGTTTCCATCAACCTGCAAGGTCGCAATTTTTTTTTTGTGAAATTCAGAGCGAGATTAAGAAGGCAACACTCGAGATCTCAGATGCGTCGCAAACACAGTCGTAGATTCATCTCGTACCCTTTGTAAGGTGTTCCCTCAATAAGTCTATGCCTCATACGACAATACCGATACCTATGGAGCCTGCAACACGACATCGAATTCAAAAGGTTGACACAGTAGACTGTACTCATCCAGCGTCCTCGGTCCGCAGCTTCCGCTGCCCAGTCCATGATGTTCCGCGTCTAACCTAAGCACAACCTCCTCCCTCTTCTTCTTCCTCAGTTCATGCGGATGATCCGCGGCCGCAACATCCTTCATCCTGTAATGACTGACTTGAAAGTCAAACAGCTTCCTTTGTTCACTCTTCTGGTCCGCAAACTGAGCGAGCAGTCCTGCGCCGCTACCGTTTGTGAGGCTGAGATAACGGGTGTCTGTATGGTTTGATGATTCTTGAGGCACCTCGTAATCGACCCAGAGTTCGTCGACGCTGGATGCTGTGTACTTGCCCACAGGTTGTGAGAGCTTGCTATCGCGGTAGGTCTCGCCGAAGCCGCGGCCAAACCATTCGACTCGTTGGAATTGCTTAGGAAGCTCCATAACGAGACCGATGCGTGGAAGGGTCCGAGGTAGGTTCTCACCCTTTGGTGTACCGACAACATGGACAGACAGAGTATTGTTGGCGCTGAAAGTGTACGTAAGAACGCAGTCGACAGACCAAGAGAGAACTGGAGGTGCGACACGTTGATGCACGGTAACCTTGAGGGTCTCTGAGTCAGACTGTGACCATTCGACCTTGCGAGTCAATGGTTTCGCGTGATGCAGTTGCTTGTCTTTCCAATCCCAACCGTCTTGTGGGATATCGTTGTCGGTAGGTGCGCGGAAGATGTCAATTTCTGGTGCCTTGGAGAGAAGCTCGGTAGAACCTTGTATCCAGGATGTGAGGCTACCATGAAGAGTGTTGAACTCCCAAATGGCTTGATCCGCCGTGATCTTGAGGGTGTTCCTGGATGGTTTCTCAACAGTGATTTGCTTGCCCGATGACTGAGGTCGCTTCAATGGCGTTGCTGGTGTGATGGATATCTGTGCTGTCGCGATCTCGAAACCTGCCTTGAGATATGACGTAGCCTCCTTCAGTTGAAACGAGATGCTGAGCAGGGTCTCCTCTCCTGAACCTTCAATCTTTGGAAGCTGTACATCAAAGGTCTGACCAGGTGAGATACCAGAAGGAACCTCTAGGCTCCCTGATACACTTCCACTTCCAGATGCGGAAGTTGATGTGTACTGGCAGCTCAAGTGATTGAGTGTGATGAAGTCGTACCGGTTAATGAACGTAGCCTTTGAATCGGTCGATTCCAGAAGCTGCACAGGTTCGATAGCTTTTTTGTACTCGATCAAGCCTGCATTGGGGGAATGGTCGGAGTTGACAAGACCGTCCATAACGAATGTTGCATCGTGAACTTCTTCACCAAAATCACCGCCGTAGGCATAGAACTCCTCACCAGTTTGCTTGTCCTTGGTAAGAAGACCGTGATTCGCCCACTCCCATGCGAAACCTCCCTGAAGGGTTGGGTATTTGTAGAAAGCGTCGATGTATTCCTCGATATTACCAGGACCGTTACCCATGGCGTGGATCTAATATAGTCAGTCATAGCACTGGAGTTCGACGGAGTATACCTTACATATTCGCAAAGAACCAATGGCTTCTTCTTGCTCTTGTCTTCACCGAACTTGATAATCTCGTCGATTGGGGGATACATCCTGGAGTACATGTCCATAGTATCCGCGTAGATGTCTGCTTCGTAGTGAATAGGCCGGCTGTCGTCGTACTTTTTGATGTGCTCGTACATGGCCACGAAGTTACGTCCCATGAAAGCTTCATTGCCGAGACTCCATATGATGACAGACGGATGCATCTGATCTCTCTTGATGAGTGCTTCTGCACGGTCCACGTACGCATGCGTCCAGGCTGGGTTGTCGGTTGTCCATTCCGCGGCCTTTGACCTAGTCAGAAGCTGGCGCTCACGGAAAGGAAGGTTGCGCTCTTCTTTTGACAAAGCAGCATCGGCGATACTTTCAAAGCCGTGGCACTCTAAATCAGCTTCGTCAATCACCCAAAAGCCCATCTCGTCTGCAAGATCGTATAGTCGTGGGTCGTTGAGTTGATGGGAGGTGCGGATGGCGT
Organism: Alternaria alternata; assembly: GCF_001642055.1. Classification (NCBI taxonomy): domain Eukaryota; kingdom Fungi; phylum Ascomycota; class Dothideomycetes; order Pleosporales; family Pleosporaceae; genus Alternaria; species Alternaria alternata. The sequence continues at coordinate 998,283 of NW_017306198.1, forward strand.
TGATGTTGTGACGCTTCATGATCAGAAGGTCTTCTTTCATGAATTCATATGGCACAGCACGACCAAAAGTGGGGTGGTGTTCGTGACGGTTGACCCCGCGGAAAACGACTCTCTTACCATTGACTTTGATTAAGCCGTCTTTCATCTCAACTTGTCTGAAGCCGATACGCTGGGCGATAACTTGATCACCGGTAGAGACCACGAGGTGGTACAGGTTGGGCGATTCAGCAGTCCACTTTAGAGGGTCCTTTACTTGGATGCTGAGTTCAGTTACGCCATCACTCTTGATGTCTGCATCTGACGAAGCAATTTCTTGCTTCTTCTCATCCAGGAGTTTCGCTGTGAGCTTGCCAGATCCGGTCGCGCTGACCTTGATCTTCAGTTCCGCGTCGGTGTAGGATGAATCCAAGATCGTCTGAGCAAAGACATTTTCGATGCGCGACGCCTTGGGGAAACCCACCAAGAAGACGTCACGAAATCTGTAGTTGTGAGTTTATGATTTGTCTTAAACAGACTTTACTTACATGCCACTCAGCCACCACTGGTCTTGATCTTCAATATAAGTTCCGTCGCAATGTTGATACACTCTGACGGCCAGGGTGTTCTCGGCATTAAGATCAACAACCGAGGTAATATCGAACTCATCTGGGTTTCTGCTGCCCTGAGAATATCCGACTTCCTTTCCGTTTACCCATACATGGAAAGCAGCATCAACGCCCTCAAACCTGAGTCGAAGTTGACCGTCCTGGAGTTGTTTCGGAACCTCAAACTTACGTATGTACGATCCAGTCTCGTTCTCAGTAAAAGGAACGTTTGGAGGATCGACTGGGATGTGATAAATGACGTTCGTATACTGGGGGCCTTTGCCGAATCCCTGTAACTGCCACATGCCTGGTACAGCAATGTCGCTCCATGACGATGTGTCGAACGAAGTCGACTCAAAGCCTTCAGGAGCTTCAAAGGGTGAAAATGAATGCTGGAACTTCCACGTGCCGGAGAGGCTATGTGTCGTAGACTTGTTCACATCGGAACCAAGTGCGTCAGCCTCGGACTTGTAGTTGTGGAAGTATGCGCGTGCAGGCAGCGTATTCTTGTGAAGGATGTCAAGATTGTTCCAGTCCGGAACGCTTGCTGGGTGTTGACCTGAAGCCATGATGGATGAGTTGAAAGTTGATGGTACTCTCACGAACCTCTGCTCTACGTTCTTCTCGTCTGATACAGTCGTTGTAGCCCCACTATATGGCCGTACACAACGCGACTTTGACCCATCAGGAAAGCCATCCGGTCACACATGGTGAAAGCCAAGGGAACCGACCATCTGCCCCTCTGGTGACATGAACTAGAAAACGTGACGGCAATTGACGGCGCGTGTTGCATGTGGAAGCGTGCATCGGGGGTTGGATGGTCCGGGCGCGAGCGGGGGCCCCTGCCAGATCAACAAGGCAGCTTCTGTATTTGGCTGCCTCCTTCTCCACGAATCCATCCCCAGACCCCGCTGCCCAGCCGTACTACACCATATCCACTCTCGCCTGGTTCTTTACGATTCACTGGCAGACCGACCGGCTCATTTCTTGATTCATCTGCATCGTAAAGACTTCACGCGTGGCGCTCTAGAACTGGTATGCTTTGGGAAGCCCGTCCGTTTGCCGAACTGCTTCTGGGCCTGGATCCGCTCTATTAGAAGGGCCTATTACTTGGCTATAGCACCTTCGAGGCATAGCGAGCTTGGAAGGTAAAAATTTCCCAGTCACTCCGCTGTCACTCCGACCCTAAAGCGGTGCTATTACCGCTCATTAAGCATACTTGGCTAACGGCGTGGCGCCCTGAACGCCGCATCACTGCATCCAGAGCAAACCATGCATCGGGTCAGGCAAGCATGGTAGGAGCCTCGGTGCCATGGGGTTGCAAGCGCGAATTGTTTTGCGGAGAAGCCTGTACACTATAAAAAGACCCAGTATTCCGGAATCCTTGAGCATCGTTGCACATTGGCCATCGAGTGGAGAGCAGTTCCATTTTTTCCCTCCACAACTCCAGATCTTCTCCAGTCTTTGCCGGCTGCATATTCAAGATGGCGGAGAAGAAAGATGAGATGGGCGCTGTTACGCACCAACTCAGCCAGGTCGACGATGACATGAACAAGCATGCGAACGTCAAGGAGGCTAACGTAGCCTCAGTGGCTCTAAGTAAGTTTCATTTTGAAGCCTCAGTGAATGGTAAGAGTCAATACTGATAGCGCGTAGCCGCTGCCATGGAGGCAGAAAAGCCGAAGCTGTGGTCTCGAGGCATGATCCAGCTCTACATGATCATGGGCATTGGCTACCTCGTCTCTACGCTCAACGGTTTCGACAGCTCTCTCATGGGATCCATCAACGCGATGAAAGCCTACCAGAACACGTTTGGTCTGACTGGTCAAGGATCCAGCACTGGTATCATCTTCATTATCTACAATCTGGGCCAAATTGCCGCTTTTCCATTGTAAGTAGGCGTCAGACGTAGGTACCAGTTTTTCTTGCGACTAACGTTGTTCAGCTGTGGATTTCTTGCTGATGGATATGGTCGCCGGGTCTGCATCGCCGTTGGCTGCGCGCTAGTGCTCGTTGGAACCGCCGTTCAAGCTACGGCCAACGAGATGGGTCACTTCATTGCTGGTCGCTTCATCCTCGGATTTGGCGCGTCCATCGCCTCTGCTGCTGGTCCCGCCTACACCGTTGAACTCGCGCACCCTGCCTATCGTGGAACCATGGCTGGAATGTACAACAACTTCTGGTGGGTCGGCAATATTCTGGTAAGTTGTGCTTGTACGAAATGCATGTGAGACATTTACTAACTTCGTCTCTTCACAACACTAGGCAGGTTGGACGACGTACGGTACCAATCTTCACATGGGCAACTCTTCATGGGCATGGAGAATCCCCACCATTGTCCAGTGCATTCTCCCTACCATCGTTATGGCCTTGATCATGTTTTTCCCAGAAACGCCTCGTTGGCTCTTGGCGCATGACCGCAGAGAGGAAGCCATCGCTATCATGGCAAAATACCACGGAAACGGCAACCCCAACTCTCCTATCGTACAGCTTCAGCTACACGAGATCACCGAGGACTTTGCCGTCACTCGCAACGACAATCCCTGGTGGGACTTCCGTGAGCTTGGCAATACCAAGGCAGCACGTTACCGATTGGCCATGGTCATTGCAATGGCTTTCTTTGGTCAATGGAGTGGTAACAACGTTGTCAGCTATTTCATGCCCGCAATGGGTAAGTTGTGCCTATACGAAATGCATGTAAGACATACACTGACTTCGTATTTTCAAATCTGCAGTCAAGAATGCCGGCATCACAGATCCCAACAAGCAATTGCTCATCAACGCGATTAACCCAATTTTCTCGATGATTGCTGCCATCTACGGTGCCACTCTTCTCGACAAGCTTGGTCGCCGAAAGATGCTTATGGGCGGTCTCTGGGGTGGTCTCTTCGCCTACGTTCTCCTCACAGCCTTCACTGCTACCGCGACCAAGGACAACAACCTCGCCTACGGCACCATCGTCTCCATTTACCTCTTCGGCATCTTTTTCGCCTGGGGTTGGACCCCCCTACAAACCCTATATGCCGTCGAATGCTTAGAGAACCGTACTCGCGCAAAGGGATCTGGTCTCAACTTCCTGTTCCTCAACGTCGCTATGGTGGTCAACACCTACGGTATCTCAGTGGGAATTGAGAAGATCGGATGGAAGCTTTACCTCGTTTACATTGCATGGATTTGCATCGAGATTGCCCTTATCTTCTTCTTCTTCGTTGAGACTGCAGGCAAGACTCTCGAGGAGCTTAAGGAGATCTTTGAGGCGCCCAATCCAAGGAAAGCTAGTTTGAAAAGGGCAAAGGTGGAGATCGATGATAGTGGAAACATCCACAATGTTCACGAGTGATGTACGATAGGGGACATTGGATGTAGTACGATGATTCATGGCAGGATGAAGCTTTACGCGAATGCAACGAAGTTTAATGTGTTGTTCCTGATCGAAATGCGTCAGCTGTCTCTGTTGTCTCGCGCTAAATCTTCTAACGATTTTATAATTATTCCCTTCAGTTGCAAGAAGCTGTTTCACTTACCTGTTGCTATGCAAACTACTCGTACCTTCACTTAAGCCCCTACCAGAGAAAAGTCCCGAAAATAGCAGGGTGGAATTGCGGGAGCGAGAGCTGAAGTTGGCACACATATTGGTTGAGGGTGGTGCCCTCAGGATCTAGTTGTTCTTGTAGTACTTCTTGTCTACAACAATGTATCTGACTGTATAGATATAACATATATTACAGAGGTTATGAGTAGCAGGCTATTCTTTCCGGAGTTATTGTAGCATTTCGAAACAAAGTAGATGATAAGAAAGTGTGAATGTGTAACCAGGTGCAAGTCCAGGAAAGAAACATGAAAATAGACAAAATTTCAAAGCACCGACAAGGGAACATCACCACTCGAATGGACTTCGTTGCCGAAACCGCCCCTCTTTGCTCGCGGTACAACTGGTGCACCCTCCCATGCAGTTCCTTCAGGCAAAACCTCTCCCTTCATAAGCAGCGACAAACTCCCAAGTTGTGCCTCATCTTCAACCTTACTCCCTGGTAAACAGATCGAGTACGTTTTGAGACAGGCGCGGCGACCAATAGATACGTTACCGACCTTCATGACGCGATCTTCGAAGAGATGAGTCTGCGCACCGCAGGTTGTGTTGATGATACACTCGTCTCCTAAAGTGACACAGTCGTATTCTGTGATGTCGCTGGAGAGAAGTGTCACCCTTGAGCCGACAGAAGCGCCCATAAGGCGGAAACACATGGCTAGATAAGGAGTACCGACTAAGTGGGCTGCCAACAGTGGTTCGGTGAGCGTTTCCCAGGTACTCGTCACCGCTTCGCTGAGCCATACGTTGAGACTCCAAAGAGGCCATTCAGCTGGTTTGTACCGTCCGATGAGGATCCATTTGATCGAAGCTGTGAATGTCAAGGCAGGTAGGGCGAACAAGAAGAGATAGAAGAGTGGTAGCATGAGTAAGGTGCGAACCGCGCCAATCTTGTGATAGCCGTCGTGAGCAACCTGCAGTGAAAATCCGAGACCGAAGATCATAATGGCGCGTGGTAGGACAATGCGAAGGCCTTCGATAAGAAGTCGAGCAGCGATCCGGCCTGCAGATGGTCGGAAAAGTAGACTGTCTTCGTGGCCTTCCGCTCGTTGACGATTGGGCATCAAGACTGGTGGAGATCCAAAGCATGAACTATTGCTTGCCATCGGGGTGTCTGCAGGCGGCGCTATGGATAGCACACCGAGCAAAGTTCCAGACGCTAGTGTAGTGCCTTGAGGAAGCACAGATGCATTGCCAGCGAAAGCACGAGACTCGAGCTTTGTCTTCTTGAGAGTCACCTGATTTCTCCTCACCACATCCTCTCCCATGACCACTGCGTCGGCAACGAAGCTTTCCTCACCAATCTCCAGAAGCTCGAAGGGGATGTTACGTGCAGTCGAGATCTCAGCACGTTTGCCAATTTTTGTTCCCAGTGCCCGGAGGAATGGAACAATGTAAAGAGTAGCGAAGACAGGGTGGAGCACGTCCAAGGCAAGGTCCATCAATCTATCAACGAACCACTTCCGAAGATAAAACATGCTGTAGATACTGTATGTACCTTCCTTCAGACGGCCTAGGAACAGATGGCGGTAGACCAGCAGCTGAGCGAAAACCAAGATTTGATACGCAAAAGCGATTGGAACCGACAGAATCGCAACTTGCTGCCATCCACTGATAGATCGAATGTCGAGGACGTCGAAGAGTAACAAACCTGGTATCTGCGGCAGGAAGTACAAGAGAGGCAATACCAGGAATGCGACGAATGAATTACCAAATAGCATGGCTGCTGCCCGAGCTCTTGAGGGCCTGGTGTCTTTGGGCTTTGGTGAGCCGTCATCTTTCACAACCCTGTCAAGACGTGCTGGCGATCCATGGAAGCGATGAAAGCTGGGTACGTTCATACCAGAGGGTACAAGCGAAAGTGGCGCGACTTCTGCCTCTTCACCAATAGTTGCGCCACCCTCGATGACACAGCGCGACCCGATCACTGCACCATTTGCAATGACGATACGCTTGAGAATCAGACGGCCTCTCTCAACCACGGAGACGCTTAGAGAAACCTCCCCTCCGACAACCACGTCGTCACCAATCTCAATCAAATCAAAACATGGACCAATCTGCAGTGCACCGAGATGGCAAAATCGCCCGACTTTCGATCCCATCGCTCGTAAGAAGAAGGGGTATAGTCCAGAGTCTGCGATCAACTTTGGGTTTGCCATTGATGTCATACGGTCGACCAGCCACCAGCGGAAGTAGTACATTCCGTAGAGAGGATACTCGCCGGGGATTGCCCTTCCGAGAATCAACCATTTGCTTGCAAGAGCCACAATGGTAAGAGCGGGTGGAATCACCACGAAAACGCCATAGGCTGTCAAGATAGCGAACCCGATTCGGCCTGCAATTGCATGGAAGTCGAAGAGTAGATAGGGAACCAGAATCTCGATGGATTGTAAGAAGAAGACGAGGAGTAGTGGTAAGATCTGAGCCATGCCACAGAGCACGAACTTTGTCTGGGAAACGGGTAGGTATTCTCCAGTCCATGATCCAGTACCCTCATCGTCGTAGAGCGAGTCGTCCTCCTCGATGTTAATGCAAGGACTCTTTCCTTGTGATGAGGTTTCAAACCGAGACGCAATGTTGGCTGGAGTCCTTGCTTCGTAGATGTCTGCAAGTCCTATCGAAGCAAAAGGATAAGACTTATCGTTGCCAAGTTGTGCCTGTCGTAGTCGTGAAACCAAGATTGCTGCTATCAGCGAATGACCACCAAGTTCGTTGAATATATCGCTGTCAGGCTTCACATTCACTTGCGGAAACAACGGCGACAAAGTATCTAGCATCAAGCCCAGAACCCCATCCACTGGAAAGCTCGAGTCCAATGAGTCGATGTCGTTTTCGCCGTGACAACTCGGCCGCGCAACTGCTCTTTCAGCATGTATCCCCGCAGAAACATCTTGCAAAGCTTTTGCGTTGATCTTGCCACTCGGAAGCCGAGGCATCTCGTGCGCTTGCAGAGAAAATATTTCCTCTGGGCGCATGTAGGATGGCAGGCTGTTGAATGCACTCTGGCTGACGGAGGCGGTATCATGGACAACCCCTTCTCCGAGAACAACAAAAGCTTCTAGACGGGCAGACTCTGAGTTGGCGTTGGCCAATATCACAGCTGCAGCCTTTACGTCCGGTACGCCGTAGAGTCGCGACTCGATCTCGCCAAGTTCGATACGGAAACCGCGGTGCTTAACTTGCGTGTCAATGCGACCAAGAAAGACTATCTTTCCATCCGCCTGTAGCTTTACGAGATCCCCGGTGCGATACAGTCTCTCTCCACAACCAGCTCTCAAAGGATGAGCGATGAACTTTTGTGACGTCAAGTCAGGGCGTCCAACGTAGCCAAGGCCAACACAGGGCCCTCCAATGGCGAGCTCTCCCTCAACACCTTCACGCCATTCGACAGGCTCAAGGGTAGTTGATAAGTCGTCTTGTGAGACAGGAAGCAGACAGGCATGATATCCAGGTAGCGGTTTGCCAATAGTGACAGGTATATCAGGCTGAAGTTCGTCCCAAGTCGCTGTGACGGTGGTCTCAGTAGGACCGTATGTGTTGATGATTCGAAGACCAGGTCTTGCGAGACGGCTCACCAGTGCAGGCGGGCAAGCTTCACCACCGAGATTGATCAACCGAACGGATGATGGAAGAAGAGAGTCACCATCGTCTGTTCGCGCGATGTTCATGATGCCGATCAGAGTCGGAACGGCGTTGACAAGAGTGACACCACGGCTCGCCCATACCAAAGGCAAAGCTGGCACATCTCTGCATTCCGCTCGAGTACCTATAGCAAGATGGCCTCCACCTGCGATAGTGACCCACATCTCTTCAACAAACATGTCAAACGCCGGACTGAAACCATTCCAGACGATGTCTTGCGGACTCGTTTCCAAGACCTTCTGCTCGCTCAAAGAGAACATTAAGGCAGCAGAATGAGGTATAGCAATTCCTTTCGGTGTTCCTGTAGTTCCAGAGGTGTATATAAGGTAGGCAGCATCGTGGGGTCGGGGACCAGGTAGTGGCGTATGTGTGGAAGCGTTGAAGTCATGTAGGTATTGCGCTTCAGTACTCAACTGAGAGAATGTGCGACATTGTAGGGCCGGCATAGCAGCGCTCAATCTCGCTATGGTAACTCGGTCACACACCTCCTGGACCTGGTCAGCATGTGCTGCGTCACTGATGATCAGAGATACTGAAGCATCGAGCACGCAGATGGCAGCGCGCTCAGCTGGGACGTCTGGATCCAGGGGAAGCCATGTGGCGCCAGAGTAGGTTGTGGCAAGAATAGCGAGAATGAGCTCGAGTCCTTTCTCTAGCCAAACGGCCACTGTTGGCACGCTATCATCTTTGCCATGTCGAGTGGCAGCTGCGATGCATCTTGCCAACGACGCTGCTTTAGCATCCACTTCGGCATAAGTGATTGTGTGAAGTCCGTGTTCAGTCTGTACGGAGTATGCGATGTTATCGGGCTGTGTCTCCGCCGTGTGATGAAACAATTGTGGTAAGGTAGTGACTGATGCTGGTGCGATAGGTTCTGCGTCAAGAGGTGCATCTCCAATCAGGATTTTGGAGTCCATGTCTGAGCCTCGATGTAACGAGTGGTTTAGTGTTGGGGATCGTGGCTCGTGGTCATATCCTTTTCAATCGGTTCCTTGGATGATCCGAGTAAGTGAGTGTCGAGAAAGAGTAGTAGAGGCCAAAATCGAGAAGAGGAAAAGGGCGACGAACAAAGAGGAAAGGGCGACGAAAGAGACGGAAAGGGCGAGGAACAGAGCGGAAATGGGAGGTCTCTCGCATCATCCAGTCTGTGACCATTCACTTTTAGTATCATTTTCGTAATGAGGCATTTTGACCCCTTTGCCCCGGATTTACAACCTGCTCAAAATAGTATGCGTCAAAGCAACCGTAAGACCAGACCCGGCTAGACCTGTCTCCCTTGAAAGTGTCAAGGAGGTGAGTGGCTTACAGCAAATCATGGCCGCGCGGCGGTGTCGTGGCGTGTCGTGTCCCTGCGCCACACGTCGGAGGACTGGCGCTGAACTGTCACTTCTTCCGGTATAGATCTTAGGCGCTTGTATACCGCGCCAACGTTGCGGGGGATGGCTTGCGGGATTTGCGACAAGGCCTCAGTCGCCTCTGCGTATATAGCAAGGCCATCATTGGAAACAGTTTGTCTATCTATGAACCTATCGGGACACGCAAAACCCTCAATATCAGTAAGTTATGTTGTGAATCGTGTCAAGGTAACATTATATGGAGTTCTTGTTGTGGTTTGGAAGAAAGCAGATCTGACACGTTGCCAAGCCGGATTAAGCATTTGGTCTCCACTTTTTAAATGCTTGTACCGGCCAAAACTCCGGCCACGCGTGATGATTGCGTGTCAAGGTTTGCGTTAATAAGGCGTTTCCAATTATTTAGCAGAGCGTCATGTTCTTGTTGTATCACTTCCATAATACGATGCTATTGAAATTTGATCGCCAAAACTAGATCTAAGCTCGATACACCGTTCTATATACTTTATATCCCATCTTAATCAACGCGCCTGATCACCAAGCTCTATTACAAGTACTACAGTACTACTGCTATCCACGTTATGTTTCTTGCTTCAGATAAATCCCGTACTGGAGTGTTGTTTTCATGTAGCACAAGTTGCGACGTGCAAATCAGGGTTAATTAAGAGCACAGGGTCTCCCACCCAAGTACATCTCACCTTCCATTGCCATCTTCAATGCAACGCCACCCTTTTACCCTGCCTTGTTCCGTCTGACACCTGCCATGTAACGTCTAGCTTGCTTTGTTTTCCAAATAGTTCTACTCAAACTACATTCGGCTTGGTGACACGTCTGTGGAGCGGAGTCGCCGGCATCCGTATATGTAGGAAAGAGGGTCAAGGTGGCTCATGTGATGCAGATCTGCATGCAGCCCTGGAGGTGTTTTCATGCGACATGTTACTTTTTGTGAAGATGTTTTGTTCTTCACTTGTGGGATTCTTGGTGTAGACCTGGCTAGATTGCTGATCGTGGCCGTGTAGGGGGAGAAGGATTGAAATAATGATTGGGAGTGATTTCCGGACAGTTTCAGGCTAAAACAGAGAGAGGTGAACAAGATGGGTAGCCACGCTGAACTGTTTTTGTTTTTCTTGTTTGCTTTTTTTTTTCTCGCGCCGAGATATGCGGTGAAGTATCACTTCGGGCTTCGCATCAAGGACGATAAATTTTCCTACAGTTTCCCTAAGCGAGATAGACAGAGCTGACAAAGAGTAGGACCGATTTCTGCAAAACTTCAGATCCAGCGGTTGGGGAACCGTAGTTCACGCAGTGCCGCTAGCAGGACACGAGTATATGGGCTTGGCAAAGTCGACCTAGTACGATAGTGGCGCTTCGTCTGCATCTTGTGTATGCATTGCGTCCCAAAGCGTACAACATGGGGAAAAGTTTCTGCTCTGACCTTTTTCGGTGTTCACTCGTGATCTCCATCTCGTCTCCGCAACTTTACTTTGCCGTCAAGCCACCAGTAAGACCCTTGTGTGTCTAACCGATATCCATCTCATCCACTGGTGCAGCCGCTCTTTCTCTCCTGATGGCGTCTTTCTTTGCTCTCCGTGCAGCGGCCTTGGACATGCCCTTGCCACTGCTGATTTTTCGGTACTCGTCTAAAGACATGCCTCTCCGCTCCGCAGCCACGATCTGAGCCTGTAGTGTTTTGTCTTCCGACATGTCCATCTTGGGATTAGCCACTTTTCTTTCTTTGCGAGCCTGCATTCTGGCAAGGTTTTGACGAGTGCGTTTGTCTAGAGAGATTTAGTATGACGGTGAAGGGGAAGCCATAGTGGGACAACGCACTCATCTTCTTGCCCGCAGGCTCCGAATCAATTGCCATAGTCTGGTCACCGTTCGGTTGCTGAACCGAGCCTGCATGTGATGTCAGGTTCGCTCACCCCGGTAGCATGAAAGAAAAGCAAGTGCTCGCAGGATTAATAGACGTTGGATCAACAATGCCCCGACACGTGACATACCAGTCTGCAGGTCAGCTTGGGGTGCCGAAAAGGCGTCACCCAAGACGTCGACTAATTCATCAGCCAGTGCGCCCATCTTGCGTCGGTCCTTTTGCTTTTTCTTTTTCGACTTGGTCGCAGGTCCCATGCCGTTTGCTCGCCTCGGGGAGGCGCTTCGCTGGCTCGTCTGTGATTGGTCGCTGTCGCTCGCATCTGAAAATTGTTGCTCTTCGCCCAACCTGAATCCTGTGTTTGCAAGAGTCGATGTGTTCGCAGATGCTGCGGCTGCTTCGGGCAAGGCGGGCGCCATGGTGCGAAGGATCGATGACCGAAAAGAGGATAATGCAGATGCAAAGTTGGGTGCACTTCACAAAAGGCAATAGGCAAAGATTCGGCAGAAGGTTTATCCGGCGCATGTGATTTGTCCGTCGGTGTGTATTATCGAGTACCAATGCTGTGTCGCGCTATGCGCTCTATCATCTACCTCGTCTTCGGCCTTTTGAGGATTATACTGTAAAAAAAAAAAAAATGCTATGCAAAATGCCGCCCTGAACGCACTTGAAAAGAATGAGTGAATGCGAAGGATTGGGCCGAAAGTGAGGGAGATAATGGCCCCGCAGTGGGGATGGGAAGAGAAGAAGATGTGATTAAGGAGATTCGTGAGTCGTGAATGCATGTCCAAGCACCCGTTCCGGCGGCCGACCAGGCCAGTCCTTTGCGCCCAACTCCAATGCCAAGCCCTGTCTAGCTCTTGATACCAACTCCAGCCCAAGCAAATATGTGATGTGACGCTATTCGTCGTCGTCTACGAAGAATCCCCAAAAGAGAACTTCCTGATTCTCCCGTCCGCGCAGACTACCTCCGTAGACGTCTGCGCACATCTCGATGGGCACCTCGAGTTTGATGCAGCCGTTGCCGAGGAAAGTGAAGAGCAGCCACGAGTCGTACTCTGGGAAAGTACCTTCCTCGTCAAACTTCCTGCTACGTATGCCGCGATTCCGTAGCGAAGGTGTTGTGGGGAGGCGGAACGTGTGGTAGGGGAGCGTCTCTTCCGAGTCGGCAACGAAGAAGGACTCGTTGAGAGCGAGTTCGATGGTGACGTGAGGCGAAGGGGAGTGTGGTTGCGAGGGCATCTCGTGGTGGTTCAGGTTGTCCTTGTGGAAGCGCAGGGTGCCGAAGCGCAAGTCGGTGGGCTGGCCGAGCAAGTCGAACAGCTCTGTGGAGTAGAGGCGGAAGTAGCCATTGTGCAGGCTGCCCAGGTCGCTCTCGTCGTCTTGGGCATGTCCGCTGAGCGAGAGGGTCTGCAGCTGGTCCTCGACACGCTTTCCCTCGAGCTCGGCTGCATCGAGCGACCGGCGGATGTACTTGGGTGTGTATTGGCTGCTGAGGTCGGAGATGGCGAGTCGGCAGGCCTCGCGACGGACGTCGTCGCGCGGACTACTGCCCTTGGCAGCCAGGCCGTGGGCGTGGCCGTGGCCGTGGTCCTCTAGCGACCGCAGCAGGCCAGTCTCGAAGCTCTTGACGAGCTCCTCGAACTCGCGCATGACGCGAGCGAGGGGAGGCGGGACTGCACTGCTCTCGAAGACGGCCATTGGGGCAGGCCCTCAGGCAGGACGTGGTGTGGGCGCAGGGAGGGAGCGCGTTGGGCAGGGCGGCAGGTGGTGGACGCGGTGGTTTGAGCCCTGGGCGGAGAGGGGTGAGGCGTCGATCTCGTCAATTGATTGTGTTGCGAGTCGTCGAGGAGCGGGTTTGGGGTTCGGCCGTTAGTCGTGAGGGAAAGTCGCAAAACAACAACAACAACAACAACAAAGTGTCTTCGCTACCGCGCGAGTGCATCAGGAGACAAAGAAGGGAGGGACCTCGAGGGAGGGACCGAAGTTTTGCTCGCGGGTCGAAGGCCGCCAAGAGTGCTGGGTAGATGCTTCCCTCTTTCCAGCCCACCGGCGAGCGCTACTGCATCCCCGGCCAATGAGGGCGAGGCTGCTACTCCACGGCGATGCGCTGCGAAGGGGGGCTTCGGTGTGCGACTCCCCTGGACTGTACGTGATACTGGGGCTGCAGCGGTTAAACCCTACGACAGAGGCGCGAGCGCTAAGTCTTGCTTCTGCTCAACAGTCGCTGTGTGGGCGCCGCTTGTAGCAGACTGACCCAGGCGTCGCTCGCTCAGTTGATGCAGCAGGCGAACCGCTGTGTCGGTAACCAGTTAGAAGTTGTCAACACAGCGAGAAGCCACTAACAACCGGTTCGGCAACACTATCTGCACTATCTGACACGGGCCGATGATTTCGAGACACAAAGTTGTGATGGGCAAGTCGCTAGCCTCCAGGCGAAGACGACCTCAGCGGCTGAGAAGCCCAGAGCCTGCACGGCCTGCACGGCGCCTGACACGCCCCAGGGCCAGCCTTCGCGGTCGGCATGTCCATGGCCGTCGATGCCGCTCATCCCTCACCAAGACGTCCGTCACTTGCATCACTTGCAGCCACGCTGTGATTGTTCCCTATCCGGCCTGGCGTGCCTGCCACATGCTCGCTCGACTCGCATCGCCACTTCCTCGACAACTCCTCCAAGCTTTCCCATCCCAGCCTCTTCCCCGACGCCTCTCTGATCGCCTCTTCGTCAGCACTTTATTCCCTCGTCTTGGCTGACCACCTCGTATTGATGACTGCTGTGACCGCGCCAGCGCATCGGCCTGCTTTCCTCGCGAACCATCATCCCGCGTCTCTGCGCACGCATGTCGGCACTTTGCACCTGCGTCGCGACTTCTGATGCCATTTGAGACGGTGATGCCAATGTGCAAACTCGCTCACTCCTGTCTTTATCCCCGCAATGTGCCGGCAACCACTCACTACGTCACTGCTGTCAGCCTCCGCGTGAGCCCATACACAGATATACCCGTGGCGGTGAGGCTTTTGCCCTCATCCCACGGCTGATGATTGCTCTGCATCACACAGTTGCAAATCTCCATGCACATCGACGCTTCCATCGCTCGCTGAGCAACGACATGCGACTAATATCCACGCTTACCGTCAGATGGGGCCCCCAGACAGTGAAACAGTCCATCTCCCCTGGTTCCAGTCGTTCATCCCGGCTCTACGGGCCTGCTTCGGCTTCTTACGTTATACGCCCACCTCCAGGGTTCGCGATTGAACCGATGCATCCGTGACAACACTCGCAGCTCCTTCCGATAACATGGTAAGCTAAGTATTTGTGGGATATCGACTTCATCTTGATGAAACTTCACGAGTACCGAGGATGCCATGTGCTACACAGGAATTCGACGTGCATTCCATAGCAATCAAGAACATGAGGAAGATGTACTCGACCAGGGCACTGCGCCTGTTATCGAGGAGCAGCGACTCCGCGTGGTGAAGGTGGAGCGAAGTTAGACTAGGGAGCAGGAACAATGGTAAACATCTGTGAGGCAGTTGCTCAACACGAGAAGAGCTCCGTAGATCCAAACTCGCCCGTCACCTCTTGTCCCCAAGCCGGCAACAATGCACACACTGCAACCTTCTCAAAGGACTATGTTGTTAACGCATCCCCTCACTACCGCAAGTCTAACATGTCTCCCGTCGACGACGCTGTGAAGCCTATCCCGCCCACTCTTCAGATTTTCAGTCCATCCTCAACCCCAGGGCCGGCTGTCGCGTCCAAGCATATTGCCAATGGGCCAGATGCCGACTCAGATGGTAAGAACAAGTCGGACGGTGACTGTCAACTCTTGGAGAAGGCTGTGAACCATATCATCAACATCAAGACACTCACCAGGCTCTGCAATCTAGGGAGTGTAGACGCGGTCAGGATCAGAGACACCCTCATCAAAAACTATACCGATACGTGTCAAAGACAAGCCTACCGCGTCACATTCCGCGAAGTTTTGCACGACAACCTTCTTGCCGCTTTGTAACAAGAGAGAAATGCGAGGACAAGTATGCTTATTGATGGACACGAGATGACCGCGAATGTCAATTCTATGGAAAATTGTTGCATTATGTTCATCTCGCTTATGCAAGATTTGGTCGAGCAGTTTTCTAGGGGGCTTGGATGTATGTATGCTCTTGATGGTCCCGCAATTGCGTAAGCAGACACGGTCACAGCTGGATATGAAAGTCGCGAATATGCAACTTTGATTCTTTGTTTGTTGTCACGATGTTCTGAAAATGGTCAGATTGCTGCTTCAGTGTTATGGGTGGCACCAGAACATGCACTGGAGTTACTCACCACCCCCTCCCCTCACAATCACAGCATGTGAACTAGATGATCGCGCCCCAACGGCCTGAACTGAGATATACAAAACGTGCTGCTCTATTTGAGTTCCCTAGAAGGGTTCAACATTATGTAGAAATACATGATTGAGTAGGGTAAGCTTTTAATGCCTCAGGTGTTATTTCCAGTCGCAACACCCCAGAAGTACGCCGCCCAGGAACCCACCACCAAGAACAACAGTGCAATGAACAAAGCCATGCTGATCTTCCTGTTTCTCTGGCCAGAAGTTCCCGACTTAAACTCCTCTCTCCGCACGTTGATGACCTCGCCCTTCGTGATACGTTGGCGCCTAGTCCACTGGAGTTGTGCAAGGTCACTTGTCCAAAAGCAGCCGACGAACATGCTCGCTGCTACCACAACCGAACACGCGGAAAGAACGACATACACAACAACGACATTGTCGTAAGAGTTGTCGTCACGATCCTGGATGACTCCCGTGATGATACGGATGATGATAGACATGGCGTTGTTGACTGCAATCTTGACGGCGTATCCAGAACCAAAGACTTCTTGGTACCACATGGAAGTGCGAATTGAGTCGATGATGACGGTCGGGCCAAACATAGATGCGACACCGTATATACCAAACGAAGCTGCCGTACCAGAGAACGTTGGGCCCCATGTCGCCAGGCACATTGATAGCAACATGCCCAGCCCACAGACAAGCATAAGGGTGATACGGTTGCCTAGAACGTCTACGAAGACGCCGATAATCGGAACAAGGAAGAATCCTAGATACTGCGCCAGTGAGGAGTACCACCCTGCCTTGACGGCATCCATGTCGAAGCGCTGCTCAGCGAACTCCGTTGCATTCTGAGCGAAGACGGATGCGGTACTGGTTTGGAAAAGTGAGAAAGCGACGATACTCCAGAAGGTCCAGGGAAGCCGGAAGACCTTTCCAAACTCAAACTTCTTGTTGCTTTCCGTGAGTTTCTCGCCGGTCGCGGGGTCAGCTGTACCGGTGTACTTCTTGCCGCACCATCGCGTGAAAATCCAGTAAAGGAGAGTCGTCACGTTAGTGAAGAGGTTCATGAAAACAGCGACCCAGTACACCCAGCTAAAGTCACCTGTGTTTTTCGCGATGACGTTTGCTGTAGCCTTGCCAACGAAAGATCCGATCTTGCCAATACCGAGTTCAAAGCCAAGAGTCGATGCGAAGCCGTTGGATGGCGCGAACCAGGAGCTGAACACTTTGTACTGTGCCACTTGCGTGGCGATGTCTCCGAATGCCTGGACGATCGACCCGAATATCATGAATTTGTACGATCGGACGGTGGTGGCGGCTGCAATAAAGATCGCACCTATACTGTAAATGGCATTGCCCCAGAGCATGGCGCCTGTTAAGGTGTACAGTCAGCGTCAAGACATGGTTGAATAGGTAGAGGAGAGACAAACTTGCACCACCAATCCTATCGGTGACAAGACCGCTCACGAGGATTAGAGCTGTTTTCATAAAGTCCTCGCTGGCTTCCAGCACAGAATACTGAGCGTTGTTGATATGCAGTTCCTTCTCCATGTCAGCTGATGTAACTGTAATGAGAGCATTATACTGTTCATACCTTCTTTACAGTACTTTTCATCGCGCCTGTGACACCACTACTCCAGTGTGAACCAAATCCAGTTGCGGTAACCAAGAGAATAGCAATGAGCTTCATCTTCAGCGGGATCGCTGAGCTCCGATCACTGCCATCACGCTCACCGGTCGATGCTTCACTCGATGCTACGACCACATCTCCAGCCTTTTTCTCGGACACAGAAGGCTCCCGCCCACCGTTGTCTGCTGAGATGTCATGGCGACGCTCAGAGGGGGACCGTGCATCCATCGTCCCTGGTCACTGCAAGCAAGAGATGATCAGATAAAATAAGAAATATTCCTACATTTTGAGCGGCGCCTATCTTCCATTTAGTACTGCCGAGCGGGAAGGAAAACCTCGTGTCTCCGCTCCATAGTTCCAAAAACCGGGTTGCTTACGGGCCTTTTAGGAGGTAGAATATCCTGTAGGCTGTCTCCACCGCTCGAGACTGTGCGCTGCGCACGCGTTGAGACTCTGATATCACCGGAAGATTACCCGTTTAGATAGATACGATACCACCCGCTATGAGATGTTGCGAACCTGATTTGGTATGCCGGATCCTCTTCTAACGCGTTGCTCGTTTTGTGTACTGCAAACATCTAGTTTTGTCTTTTTCGCAGAATCATGTTGCCCTCTGGCCAGTCCAACAGCGGTAGAAGCCCGACAAGCGGCTCGCACCGCCAATCCCAACACGGCAAGGCGCAACAAAGAGAATTTTTATCAGATCGTCTTATCAGATGCTAGGATGAAATCTAGCCTCTTGGGCAATGCAGGCTACTCATGGTGGATCGACGGAAGAAGGTTCACACGATATTGGGACATTGAGACGTTTCTGTCTATATCACCAAAGATGCGGTCGCAGAAAATTTAATAGCGCTTGAGCACGAATCTGCTCAAACTCGACGCGTGGCAGCAGTGCAGAAGCCTGGGACTAATTCGGCGTCGCTCTCACCCACATCCACACGTCAGATACGAGTCCATCCATGTTCGTATATACCCCTTGATCCTACGCAGCCAGTGCGGTTTTGCGATCTACAAGAGATGATACAGGTTGTAGAGATTTGCTTCTGATTGGAGTCTCTATGAATACCCCCCAAAGCCTTAAAGACTCGGATGCTCTGTAATCCTGGTATACGACCTCCAGCGCCAAACGCCTTGCCAATGCCCATTCCCTCTGCGCTCAGTGCAAAGGGGCCAAAATGCACGAAGTCTCTCCATGCGTCATTGAGATGCTCAAGGTGAGCCCTCGTCTCATCAGTTGACCACGTCTCCCCCACCCTCATCTAATCCAAATACCAAAAGCGATGAGGCTGTAAACCCAAACATGGGTGATGCGCATTACAGTCTCCTACCGAGAACACCCTAAGATTCACCTCTCTGCTTCCTCTCAATTTCGTCCTTCAGGTTCACGAGATCTTGCTCGGTAGCCTCGAATTCCAGGCCCTGCTTGACCCATTGCGCCGCTTCGTCCAATCTGCCCATCTCGAGCAGACACTTGCCCCGCCTCCACCAGGCCTTTGCATTGCCGACCTTCTTCATCTCCACGCTAGCCTCTGCGTCCACGGCGCCCTCTGCCCAGTTCTTAAGTGCCATATTTGCCTGTGCGCGGTTGCTCAGCAGCCCGGAGACCTCTTCTCTCACCAGACCTGAGGGTTCCCATGCCGGGCGAGCGAGCGCCATATCGACCGCGAGAGTATAGAGCTTGCCTGCCTCCTCGGGCTTTCCTTTCCTGAATTCGGCGTTGCCCGACTCGCGCAGCTTATTGATTTGAGCGGAACGCTTGGGGTTGACGGGAACAGGTGGTGGGGGCGTGCCTGTGGGTGTCTCGACTTGAAGCAGGTTTCTGTGCAGATTGTTCAGAGCGGCTAGCTCGGTCTCGAGGGCGTTGCTAAGGCTCTGGGATGCGGTGATCTCAGTGGTATTGGGGTCCATCTCGAGAGGTAGGAGTGTGAAAGTATCCGGTGACTCCATGATGACTATGTGCTTGTTGTGTATCAAACTCGTAGGGTTAGGGCCGTATGAATTGTGGCTGGCGTAGAGGTCAAGTTCGCGCAAGTTGTGGTTTTGGGTGGAGGGCGATGAGGACAGTTGGATAATTCCCCGGGATTGCTATCGATAACAAATGCGCGCTAACACGTGTCTTGTCTCTTTCGCCAACTTCACTTGTGTCGCGTCCAACCGCGACGCGCCATTCATCCTCCTACCCATCATCGACTCGCATCAATAGGGTGGTGGGACTCAAATCTCGTAACGCCACAAGCGCATAACTGTGTGCTTTCTCGCAGTCACGCTTCATGGCATCTTTGTTCCTTTTGTTGAGATGATTCCAAGTTGCCCCCTCGCCGTTTCTTGTCTCATTGAAGCTGTTATCACAACCATCCTCACCAAACGAATACGTGAGCTTTTGACACAAGGTGACAGGGAAGCGTCATGACCATAGTCTTCATGTACAAAACGAGAAACGGGAAAACCTTTTGGGCGTTAGGAGAGGAGAGGCTACGGATGACGCCATACGAATGATATGTACATGTTCGTCATGTGTGGAATCAGACCTTGCGGTTTCTACTATCAGTGAGTGTTCGGTTTACTTCCGATCCTTGAACATTGACAGCGCAAATGAGATGTTTAGTGGTGATGTATTGCGAGCGCATTTGGCAAGTGCCAATTGCACGCGAATGAGTGTTTCTATCGATCTTGGTCACACATATCTAGGCTTACATGATCATGCTGTCTAATCTGCGAGAACCTTTGTCTTTCCACTACTCAGTTGTTGGCTCACTTGCCTTGCAGTTGCGGTTTCCTTCAGTGTGGCTCTAGACCTGTGTTTTACGTTCTAATGACCACCGCAAACACGTGAGCAAACGTGCCTTCCCTTATAGTTACACCACCTCTGCCCCACCAGGTCCTCCCCCACCTCACCACAGGCTCGACATTGGATGACCCAGTCATATGCACACACACAAAACATGGCAAGATACACCGTCAACGTTGCAGCAGGAGGCAGAAGGGCGAGCTTGCTCGTCGTGCTGTCGTCATCTCAGCTCTGCTCAGCCTTGCATGATAGTGTCACGTCGCGCCTGCCAGCCTTAGCCACAAAACTGGGCCTCACCGACGCGAAGCAACCCCAAATCACACTGCATTTGGAAAGGGATGACGGACCAATGCTGGATCTCGAGGACCTCCTCTCCGACGTCCTACCCGACCCCAAAGAGACTGTCTATGCGGTCATTGACGTAAGTGACCGTTAAAGCTAACCTCGTCACAAAAGAATGACAACCATCCCACATAACAAATACTGATTGTACCTCAGATACACGAGGAACAGTCCGCTTCCTCCACCCCACCACAATTGGCGACGTCTGGCGGATCGACAAAGACGCTGCGTATCCGCGTCGTTACCCCAGAGTCAGCTCAATCCAGAACTAATGTCGTCAACCCGATCTCGACACCCGTGTCGACTAAGTGCACCCTGAAGCATTTGAAAGGTCTCGTTCAAGAGCACTTGGGCTTTCCGATGGAAGAGGGCGACTGTCCTGCTCTAGAGTGCAATTGCAGCTTTGCTCGAAATATTGATGAGAATGCCGTTCTCAACGTCGATAGAACTGAAGACCACGATGCTCTCCATACAGCTATTCTTGTTCACTCCAACAACGTCGTAGTCGCCATTCCAGTCGATGACAACAAGCTCAGTACGATTCAGCGGGCAACGAACGGTTATATGGAGCGTATTCTAGAGCGGAAGCTGACCGACAAATTTACAAATGTATTAGGAGGTGTTGTGGACACAGGTGTGCAGCTTTCTGAAGACAAGAGCTATCTTAAACTCCCAATCATGGCCATTTGCTCGAAGCGATGCCATTCCCATCGTCAAGATCAAGGCCGACAAGCTGGGAATGACGCAGCTCAGCGAGAATTGGTCGTCGACATACACACATCAGAGTGCCCTCTCGAAATCACTGCACACAATGCCGACATTACCATTGAAGCGGCGCGACTGGAGGATTGCGCTGTCAATGGCATTATTGATATCTACGCCGTGCAGCGATGGACACTAGGTCAGAATGAACGCGCTGATCAAGGAAAAGCTGGCATCTTCAAGAAGTCAGAATCTTGGGAACACCACATCGGCCAGACTGACCGTGGGCTAGCCAGCCTCCTGTCGACCTTGCGTGTCTTCACCGAACTGACAGGGGATCAGAGCATGGAAGATGGCCAACGAGATTCGATCCTACATATGATCCATCTCTTGACACGATTTCCTCCTGCTGTCCGAGCCGCACACATCCTCATGCGTGGCGAGACTCCGGGACTCCCTGAGCGGGCTGCGTTAGCGCAGTGTTTATACGAGGTTCTCAAGAACGTCGTCCCTCTGCAAACTGTCCGCTCTGACCCGAAGCGATTCTTCGAAGGATCTCGTCTGCTTTTCGGTCTCATCCTAGAGAAGGCCAAGAACATGAAAATCAACTTGGAAGAAAGTTCCACGCTGCCATATATTGGGATGAAGGTTTATGATCCACGAAACCTAATCACTATGCACCCGGTACTTTCGGAGTCTGTCCAGACAATGTCTGGTCTCGTCGATG
The DNA here is from genome assembly GCF_001642055.1 of Alternaria alternata. NCBI lineage: Eukaryota > Fungi > Ascomycota > Dothideomycetes > Pleosporales > Pleosporaceae > Alternaria > Alternaria alternata. Next base: position 1,019,855 of record NW_017306198.1, read on the forward strand.
TTGGGTTTCACGAGGCTTTCGAGGAACAAGGACTTCTAAGCTGGATCAACAGAGACCGTTGCAAAGTGGTCTCAACAGTCGACTCAACATGGGATCGGATTGCTAAAGTTTCCGGTGGTACTAGAACACAAGCCTTAGTATTTGACCCCGATGCCGTTAGGACCAGCTCACGCTATGTGGACAGTAATGACGTCAAGAATGTCATTTCACCTGCGGAGTATGTTGACCTCACATACCTGGCCAACCTCTGCAGCCGCAACCAACTAAGTGTCATTCCGCCAGCTCGTCTGGCTTCTGCCTCTGCTCCCGTCTTGACTCTGGACAGAGATGGCTTCCTGGCTGTATACGTGGGGCGTGCAGGTTGTGCCGAGGCAGGCAGAGATATTCTCATGTTCCGGCCAGCTAGTATGCGTGAAGAAGAGGCCGTGGACGTTTCGATCATTACACAGTTATTGGAACCGATCCTTGCCCAACGCAAAGCTGATGGGTCCATTGTCTTTGAGGCCTATGGCGATAGTCATCGTAAATTGACTGCTCCGGACGAAATAACAATGATATGTGTCGACCTGTCATCAAGTATGGATGAGCGTTGCGGTTTCGATGACATACAGAACAGCGAAGATGCGGAAGAAGAGATGCAGGAACAGGTGCGGTCCACCGTAGCCCCCCCTCAAGCGCCGGTAGAAGAGAACAGTGCTTTCGATTTACCTGGCCCTGATGAGCTGAAAGAGTATATTCGCTCTCACGAATCGTACGACGACTTCATTGCTATCGTCGGCACGGGTAAAGATGATTACCACCGCCGTCAGAACGCCGAGAAGGTGTTCGAGATCCTCAAACAACTCCTCGATCAGCAGATAGAATCGAAGAGAAAACAATTGGAAGGTCTCAGGCAGCAGGCCAGCCAATATTACTATCGTACTCGATCGGAAATCATCGATCGCGATATGAACGTTCTCAATAATCGTTCCTTACGCTTGCAAAAGTACAGGAGCCTGCTTTGTGCATGGCTTATTGCTTGCCTCGGTAATGTGTCGGTATCGGATCCGCTAACATGGAGGCCAGGCGAGGCAATTCCCAAGCTACACAAGACTCTCTCTACCACTGAGAGCCCTGGATTTGAGGTACCGCCCGAGTATCATTGCCCCATCAGCAGTAATGTGATGGAAGATCCTGTGACTACTGTGGACGGGTTCACCTATGAGCGGAAAGAAATTGAACGGTGGTAAGTGGACATGTGACTTCCTTGTAGCCTCGCTTTGTATGAGTGCGTGTGATCAATTGCTTACCTAAATTTTCTCTAGGCTTCGGTTCAACGAGCGTTCGCCGTTTACAAACTTGATCCTTCCTAGCAACGATCTACGACCCAACGTACATATGCAGGAGCAGATTACTGCATACATGAATAGTTCTGACATCATGGCAAAGTATACGCAATCGGGCAACAGGACGAGACCCTCTTCCAGCACAATGCGGATCACTTTCAGATCACCACTCGAAACGCGATCGATGGACTTGCCACGCGAGTTGAAGGCAGCAGACCTATGGGAAATTGCCTTTCGTCTGACCAAGGGCCGCTACACGAGCTACGAGCTACGGCATCGAAATGTTCGGATCCCTGCAACTCAAGAACTCGCCGTCAATATGATCAATGCCGCCTACGAAGTGTTTATCACACCTCTGGAGCCGACGGCATCGAGTACGAGCAGTGGTCTTGAGGAACTGTGTCTCATCAAGGTATATCACAACTACTACCAGGACAGTGTTGTGTCATATTGGACACCGAAACAGACTACCAAAAGTCTAGCATCAGCTGTCTTCCGATATTATCGTCAGAGGTTCATGGACATGTCGACATACCACGTTGAACAGCCCTTCATCTTCTGGACCAGACTGCATGATACTGGGGACAACCACATTGCCGGTACACCAGTGTACGACCACTGGAGGTCGATGGCACCCTATTTCAACAGTACCGATTCGACTGGCAAGCTAGCAACAGAGAGTGTTGTTGACAAAAACTCCAACGACGACGTATCAGACGATACAGATCATGAACATACAGCGCTGGGTATTCGTCCTCTTGTATTCAAGGTATTTCTAGGAGGATCCCCACGCTCTAGTAAGAAGCGCGATACATTGAGCCGCCTAGACGTCCTGAAGTAGATGTTTGATGCCTACGTCAATCGTCTGCTTGCATATAACTTCCAGACACATCTTGGTTTGGTTACTTCCAGTAACAAGTCGTCCTTATCACAGAAAATTATGAATGCCGTCGAACAATTCCGTCACAAACTCAACAAAGTGAAAGCATCTGGGGACACGGCTATCTGGGACAGTATTGATCCACTTGTACCAAGCCTCAGGAACTTCGGGAAGTTCAGCAATATCATGATACAACAACCAAGTAAGGAAATCGCAGAGTTGTGAAGAATTCAAGGCGTTGACAAATGCCTTGGTAAACTTTGGGATCAGAGGCAGAGACGGTGGCATTGCTGAAGATGACGAAGGAGACGTGAGTACTGGAGACTGTGCTTCTGGCTCGTGTGGCTTGCTGAAGAAACTACGCAGACCTAGGCGACGACGTTGAGGCCGAGAGTTGTACGGCTGAGAAGACGTGGAAGTCGAAGGATATATGCTATCGGGTGGCGTGCGATGTGCCGATCGATACTTGTTGTGCATCCCGAGTATGGATGGCTTACGCTGTGGAAGCTTGTTTGGTGGATCCATTGGTGCTAGCAGTGAAATGGGGCCTGTCCGGTGCGGTTACAATACGGCTGAGGTGGAGCTGCGGTCAGTATGTAAACTCGATATGGCTTTCGTGTGGAGAAACGTCACTGCTATTCGTAAGCTTCAGTGTTCATGGGGTTCACTACCACATGAAAAGGATCTATTGACATGCAAAAGAAAGTTGAAAAAGACGTGACTGACCGCGCAGAAGCTCAACTCTATAATGAGGCTTGAGTAGTAGAGATTTGAGCCTCTCGCAAATACTTGCGGTTGCGACTGAAGTGGGGGACTCGCTTGTGCCAGGCTGAAAGTTTGATTAGAGGCGATGCAGATACGCAAACGCCTTTTATTACAGCTGAGTGAATGCTGATACTGCGCAGCTACTGCCTTCTTTCACCAATGAATCATTACGTCTACTTCGATATATCTCACGGGATTTACACGCGTAACGCGCTTTCAGCTTTCAAGCGTATAGTGTCGATTTTGTCTACAGCGGTCGCATTGCAGAGGCAGATATCGTGTCATAAGCTAGTGATAAAAAGGCAACCGCGTGCGCGTATTCTATGACCTAGTCTTCGTCGTGGCTTTGCTGCTCGTCGTCGTCAAAGACCTTTGGCAAATATAATTTGGTGTTTTCGTAAACCAGGAACGTGACGACAGTGGTTGGAATAACTCGCAGCGTATTGGGAATAACACTGTGAAGGTTAGCTTCGCTATACATCAGGTGTAGAATGCAGAGGAATTTCTTACCCTTTGTAGAACGCCAGGAATCCTTCGTTCTGGTAAGTCTTTCTAAGCACATCCAGCAGTCCGTTGTACTGCTGAGCGGCATTGTACTGTTGCAACCTCGCTCTTATTGGCTGATACGGATACGTGATCGCTCCAGCTAGTAGTTTGCTTCCGCCGCTCATGTAGACGTACTCCCAATTGCTTAGCTTATCTTGCCCGCCAATATGTGTTCCCCGTCTCTTCTTCATATTCTCATAAATGCTAAATTGTACTGCACCATGTAGTACACCCAGAGACGAAGGCAAAAAGCCTGCCCATAGCCCCGTCAATCCTCGAGTTTCGTATACGTGACGGAGACCAAAGGTCATCGACTTGTATGCAGAGGGATGATTCGCGCCGCGCTCAAGCATACGGGTTTTCACTACCCATATAGGGTTTGTGCAAGCTCCAGTGAGAAGGCCTAGCAAACGGTCAGTAAGGCACATCAGAGTACCGTTCCTCAACATACCAGCAATGATGCTCGCGGAAAAGAACTCAGCACTCCCAAGATGCTCTCCTTTTTGCCTTCTACTTTGGAATAGTTCTTTCAGATTGCCATAGAAGAGGAAGTACAAGCCCCAGCCTAGACTGTTGCCCAACAAGTTTGGCCATAGCCCTCTGTACAATGCGCGTACGCCCCCTTCGTCCTTGATGACGTTTCGAAGTATTCGATACGAGTCACCAGGTCGCGATCGGCTTTGTGTATTGAGCTGCAGTCGGTTCTTCAACAAGTCGAGTGGATGCGCGGCGAGGCAAGAGACGACACCGGCGCTGAATCCGGCTATACTCTCAACAAGAGATGCTGATAAAGGGCTCCTAGGCGCGTTTGCTCGTTTCGTTTTATCATTTTGCTCTACGGGTGGAAATGCGCGGGGCATTGCGGGCTCGGATGGTAGGCAGTCGAAACCGGCAAGAACATCCTCAGACTTGCTAGGATCAGGACGGCACTGTGTTGGTGGAGTGAAGGATGCTATATCATGGCTGCTGTCACGCGGTGGTGCAGACGCCGCCAACAATCGTGGGGGAGAGAAGTTATCGGATGTGGACTCGGTGGAAGCTTGGACCTGCCATCGGAACGACCCGCGGACAGCTCGCGTGGGCTACGTCATTTGGTGCATCGCCGCGCATTGCCGACATAGCAAGGCATGGAGCACACTGCGACGGTCTGCCGGGGCGGCACATATGAACCTCTTACACATAAAGACACGCAACGAACACTTAGCGGAAGTAAATGCTGCATTCACACTATAAATTAAACGTACATGACATACTCAGACTACACACCTGCCCCAAACTTCTGATCCGAGCAACAGGTCGAAGCAGCAGTGCTTTCAGGCTTCTTCTCCTCTCCAAACGCCAGGCGAGAAAGTTTATCTACCAATGTGCTGCCCTGCTTGACGCCGCTCGGAACGCTGCAATAGCTAGGGGGAACATCCATACAAGGGTTGCGTGTGAAGAAATTGCGAGGTCTCAGCAACAGCGTCATCGGCTCAGCAGGCATGATGGGGAAGTCTTCCGGCGATGGGAAATGTGTAATTCCGAATGTGTGCCACAAGACGACATCAGTATTGTCAAGGTTCTCGTGGGGGTTAGCCTCGATCCAGGCGGGGATGCCTTGAGACGGTTCGCCAGAGGTCTGCGGGACGTGACGGCCTGCTGGGTGGAGCTGCGTGTCATCGTCTACAAGACGTTAGTTTATGTCTTTGTACGCGATTTCCAGATGAGACCTACATTTGGTGACATGCACTGCATGTCTCGCAAAACCCGCTCTCTTCCACACCAAACTTCCGGGCTTGGGTAGCAGATCAGGCACTTCCCTGCTCACCAGCTTATAAGAAGCCGGCTTCTTACTATACGGGTTCAGCTTGTTGGTGTTGGCCATTTCCCATGTTCTGCTCGTGGCGCCATTGTAGTCAGTCGCCGCTTGCTCAGGGGTGCTGAGCTTTGTCTTCTTCGCGTAGAAGGCGTTGCCGTACTTGTTCTCCGCACTGCCGACTTCGCCTTCGCCACGTACTGCGTCCACCATAAACACAGTGTTCTCTGGGCCGTCCACGTTTGGATCTATGCGCATGCAGAACAAGTGCTGGTGGTTATGCGCATTCACGCCAGGGTAGACCTCCGTTCCCCAGCCTTTCAAATCTTCGCCCGGTAGCATCGCATATGTATTCAGAATTCCGGTAAGCTTAATCTCCAGTTGAATGGTTCCATCTAGATGGAAGATCCAGTATACGCAGTACTCGTAATTCGCAGCAGTGAAGATCTGTGAGATGATGAGTTTGCGAGCACGAGTGACAGTAACGCTATCATCGCGGAAATCTGTGTGCTTGAACAGAATACCGGCATCTTCTTCGTGAATGCAAATAGCGTTCTTAATGGTCGTTGCCTGGCCGGCGCGATTGACAAATGCTGCGTCCATGTAGTGGATTGCGCCCTTGCAATCACAGCCCAGGCTTAACGAGTTGGTCATGTATCCGCCACCATATTCTCCAAGGTCAAAGGCGTGTTTGCGCTGGTGTGGATGGTCTGGATTACCGTACGGCACCACCATCTCCGCAAGTGAGAGGCGCCAGAAGGTATCGCGAACAGTGCCTTTATCGTTGAACGTGATGTTGGACAGGACTAGGCCTTCGCGGTAGTTGAAGCCAATATGCAGCTTCCAGTTCGCCCAACTAATATATCGCCCATCAAGTTTGAATGAGACGCCTTCCGGCTGTGTGATGTTGATGGGTTTCAAATCGGTCTTAAACCCACCTTCAGCTTCGATAGCAGCTGCATGATAGTTGTTCGGTGGAGCCTGGTTGAGAGGTCTTCGGACTGGTGGAACATCAATGTGGATGATCTCTTGGGTGTCGGAGTTATAGATAGGGCAGAAATCCAACGGGTACGTGTATTGGCAGTCATCAACGTGTGGACGGTAGTACATGAGGGCTTGCTGAAGACGGACTTTGGTGCCGAAGCGTTCATCGTAGCCAATAGTCCACGGGTCGCAGTAGACCTTGTGCATGTCCTCCGGTGGGATACCGATTATGCCACATTGTTCGATAACCTTCGGATCTTTCCGCACAATCGTCTCTACTATTTGCAAATCCTCCATAGTAATCTGAATCTAGGTCAAAGGAGGGTCCCGTGCATTGAGTTTTCTTCCCAACTTACAAGTGGTTGCACGTCATCAGTCAATGCCCATGTGACAATCTTGCCTTCAGTCAAATCTGCATGTCCATCGTACACCTTGCTTCCGCGGCCAATGCAAACTACATCGGCAACTCGATGTGGTCGTGGTGTGTGCTCGGGATCTTTTAGCCATTTCATCATCTCTGCCTTACGCGGTTCCAACAACGTGATGGCGTTGAAGAACACATCGTTGTGCTCTTTTCTGATGATAGCGACTGCGCGCTCAATCTCGGATTCACTCAAAGGATCGAACGGGTGTGGAGGCTCTCCAATTCCCGTTATGTGTGACGCTGCTTGCTTCAGTCGATCGAGGGCCATTGCAGAGATGTGTTGTTGTAGAGGTCGTTGAGGCAGACTTACTGTTCGAAGCTATCAGGGTCCAGCGGGGTCTTTATACTTTCGTGACAGATCAATGACCCAACGGCTCAGCAGCGCGATCTCAAACGTATGTCTATTGACTCAACCGCTGCTCGTTCGCCAATCAGATAAGTCATTGTTGCATTAAAATATTTCCAACTGTCAACTGGCGGTCTCAAACGCTGTTATCGACGCGATAAGCAGAGGCCGCGGGACTATCGCGCCAGTTTCAGTTAGTCTGCCCCACTTCTCCACGCACGTCGCCCTCTGGGCAATTCAGTTTGATGCATCGCTTGTGCAATAGCTACCATCTTTGGACGCTGTCTGTTATATCACGTTATTTTCATAAGAGTAATGAGTGCTATCGCGGCATCTTGAAGCGGTAGGTCCAACCGACAGAACATTGTGGGTAGACGGTCATGACGTCTCGTGTCGGACAAGAAGGTCCGATTCTTCGGCCTGTCAAGTCCGCTATCGCAGATTCAGAATACAGCAAAGCAACTACATGAGACTCTTCAGGATACGGATCGGAAGGTAGACCTGAACATGGTCTTGTAACGTGGACATAGTCGCTAACTTTGATTACAGACCTTGTAACATGACGGATCCAAGCTGCGTCCTCGAGCAAACATCTCTTCATAATAAAGCCAGGAGGCTACAAACACCAGTCATATGGTACTCCCTACCCTTCTGCATCCGTCTCCGTCTCTTCGCCATGTTTTCTTTCGACTCTACTTCTTCAATCGCATCATCGTCTTCATCAGTCTCCTCGCTACATTCATCGCTCAAGAACTCTCTCACTTACAAGGGACCACCAAAGGTGCGAACGATCTATCCGAACTCCATATCTCCCGGGTCTACTTCCTCGCAGACATCAAATCGAGCGTTCTTAGAAGCCTGGAAGATATTTTGTGCATCGTTATATTCCGTCTCTGAGAATCGACTATTACCTCGAACTCGGGATGATACCGAAATCTGACGCGTCCCAGCGCAGACTCACAATATCTTAATGAAAGGGTCAAGAGTCTCCATATCCCTCTTGTCTCGCTGTGGCGTAAACTGTTGAACACGAAAGGCGCTCATATGCCATGAGATGGAGTTCCGCTTAGAGGTTTAGGAACGGTGAGTGGTTGGCAGTCCTGTAAGAATGCAAGGCTGCTTGCGATATCAGTACTGCAAACACAAGGTACCACCTGCGCTCTATCTCGTACCAACAACAAACGTGCGATGTCTCTTCAGAAAGTCAAGCGATATAATGAGTTCTGTACAGTACCAATCCTCTTCTTACTGATATCATACTACAGTGCTGAAGTCTACTAACAACGATTCTGGGGAGAGGTATCAAGCTTCGGACTTGGTACTTCATCATCGAGGCGATGCGTTACTCCCGGACACAAGATACTAACCTTGTTTCACACCTCACCTTGTCAACGTGACTTTCCAGGTTGTCGTAAAGTTCATTCCAACTATCGAGTGAGGATGTCAGCGGAGAGGACTTCAGACTGCTCTTCGGAACAAGTGCTTCACATTGGATTTTACTATTGGCTCTGAGGGGACATATCTTCCCCAAGAAAGAATGGTGGTGAGCTTCCTGAAAACTGGCCTTGTCTCCGAAACCACAACAAGGTTTTCAACATTCGCAGCAGAGACCAGTCTAACACGAATGACGAGTGTTATTCGTCACTCGTTGCGCGACTGATAACACCCGTGGAGTGTAGGATGAAGACTCGATGACGCCACTCGATCACGATGGCCATAATAGGCCATCAATAAACTATTGGAAAAAAGAAGAAGAAGAAAGTTTGCCAATCTTTCCAGATATTCGTCGAGGACATTGCAGTCGCGGATCTGCGACAGGTCATGAGACGATGTTTAGAATTTACAGGTCTTTCTAGTCTCCCTCTTGATCGACTTGGTTGTCCTCAGACCAGGTTGCTGGATTTTCCTGGAACACATTGGGGAAGACATCGAAATCGGCCTCGACCGGCAAAGATCTGCCCGGTGCTGCCAAGTAAGTGACGTCACACGGCTCAGGTACACCCAACCTGCCCCTTTAGTCTAGCTTTCCCCATACAACCTACCTAAGCGCCCGCCTGCAGGGACCATCCGTGACTCTACAAACAACTACCCTCCATCTGGTTAATACGACACCACGGCATGGTGGTGCTAGAATACTGAGTATATTTGCCGAGGCTAACGCTTCAGATCTTTAGACCCACGGCAGGCGAACACGAGACCTCAAAACCACGCTTGACACCGGCAACGAGGACGATCAGGATACCTTCCCCCGGAGGAACGGCGGTAAGCGCGTGACTTTAGACTACTGTGTTGACCGCAACAGAGCCCTGAGTGGTGAGGGCGAATACCAGGCAAGCGGCTCGAGATTAATTCTGCCAACTAAAGTGTAGTCTGCATCTTGGCCATCTGGGGTAGCATTCATCTAGAACGCTGGTGCATGAGACCGCGGAGTGAAGCTTGATTATCGAGCAAGCGTTACCTAGTGATATCGCAGGAGGCATGCATGCCCGACTGGCGCCATGTAGCAGCCGTTGGGTTGTCAACCAGGCAGCCTTTCCACAAGCATGACTTGCAGACTTGCACATTCTTCGCTGTCGATACAAAACCGTTTTGAAACCTAAACGCCATGACGGCCCGCCGCGGAAGGACAGAGCCGGTGACCGAGTACGAACACTCATGGTAATCGTGCTAATAATGGTGGTCGCCGACATTACCCAGATGAGAAGCTGAGAGAAAGTAATGAGTTTGGTACATTATCTCATAATAGTATCGACTTGGTCAAACCGCCAGTATTGCATCTTTCTCGGAAGCTTTTGTTTTGACGGCAAGTAGCAAAAAGGTGTCCAAATTAGCGAGGTGTGTCTACTATTTGAGCAAAGATCCGCGCAACGGGCCGCTATGTGGGTGGTGAAGGAGAAACTCTCAGACCTCCAGTTCTTGTAATAGCTTATTTCCGCTTCTGGTTTTGAAACCGCCTCAGTTCGGTTAGGCCATCGCAATTTCCACGCCTCTTGCTAGTAGCGAATAAGAGCTATTCTACATTCACTGCTCTTCGAACTTGGATTTAGCCGAAAGATTTGTTACACCTCCTTCTTCTTACGGTCTTAACTTGGTCGCTGACTGTACGTGTACCAGAATATCTTTAGCCCCTTCCTAACTCTTCCGAACCTCACGAAGCTGTGGTGGTGTCAGGCGACGAGGCAAATCGCCAGTGAACGAGCCGTGTCGCTCCACCTCGCACTGTCTTCGTGGTCGCCTGATCCTGCTAGCAGCGTACTATACATCAACTTCATGACTACTACAGCTGATCTTCGTGAAGGAGAACGAACGATGTCACTCCATTGCCTGCTTTCATACGACGTTATGAGCTCTACCCTGGTCTACTTCAGCGGCTTACAGGATATCCAGAAGATCCTCGGACGATGTGGTCCATTCTGGGGGCTAGCAACCCCATCATGATTCGCAAACTCGAACACCGGACCGGTGAAGTATCTTAGATTGCATGGCCGGCCTTGCGCCTCTTTCGTCAGCCAGGAGCCCCTTTGGCAATTTGCCCCATGTGGATTCACGATGTGGTGTCTTCGTGCCGCTTAGCACGATCAGTCGAAGATCCGTGAAAAAGTTATATAGTCCTCCAGTTGCACAGTGTAACAGTCAAGCAATTGGACATTCATTCCAGCAGTTCAAGTCCGAGCACCCTTTCCTGTTTCAGGTGGGAAAAAGCAACTTCTCTTCTATACTTAGATACCCCATATTCAACCCCGCCTCATCATGAAGAGTACAACTCTTCTAACCTGTCTGTTTGCAGCCGGTGTTCAGGCTTGGATGCCTGCGGACCGCGAACTTCCAGCCTTCAACCGCACCAGCAACTATTTGAGCAAACGTGCCCATTCACTTCCGAGTTGGAAGATTCGTGGAGTCAACCTTGGCGGTTGGCTACTGTCAGAGCCATGGATGATGAACCAAGAGTGGTCAGACATGGGCTGTGGTGACTCCTGCTCCGAATTCGACTGTGTCAACAAGCTTGGCCAGTCTCAAGCAAACACTGCTTTCAACGGTCATTACTCTCGCTGGATCACTCCAAGCATGATACAAGATATCCATAATGCTGGTCTGAACACCATTCGTATTCCAATCGGATACTGGAGTCTTCACAGCCTGGTAGGCAGCGGCGAGCATTTCCCTGAGATGGATCTGAAGTACCTTGATGCCGTTATCCAGAAAGCTGCGGATCTGGGTATGTTCGTGGTCATTGACCTACACGGTGCGCCTGGTTCGCAAAAGGTGGGCGATGCGTTCACTGGGCAGGTAAGTCTTCGAGTACTAGATCTATCTTGAGTCAATGCTTATGTCTATTGCAGTGTCTTCCTGAAGCATACCTTCCAGGCTTCTTCTCCCAAGCCAATTACGACCGCGCTACAAAGTGGCTCGACTGGATGACCAAACGTATTCATAACACTCCTTCATATAGAGCCACTGTCGGTATCATCGAGGTCGTCAACGAGCCGCAGACCTCACGTGACAAAGGTGGTATGCCACAGGCTGAGAAAGATACCTTGACGCAAAAATACTACCCACAAGCTCTTGCTGCTGTCCGCAACGCTGAGAATTCCTTGGGTATCTCCGATGACCAGCGCCTTCACGTCCAATTTATGGATTCACAATGGGGTGCCGGCAATCCCAAGTCCAACCTCCCATCAGACTCCAAGATAATCTTTGATGATCACAACTACGTCGGCGGAGCGGTAACCTCCAACAACCCCAGCGCCACCCAAGGTGACTACATGTACTACACGTGCTACACGGACAACCGCCAGACCGATGGCGATAACCCCAAGATCGTGCAAGAGTGGAGTCTTACCGTTGCCAATGAGTACACTACCGAATTTGACTGGAAGAACGATAACAACATTCCGTTCTACAAGCAGTGGTTCATCGCTCAGCAGAGACTCTATGAGAAGACCAACGGCTGGATCTTCTGGACATGGAGGACACAACTCAATGACCCACGATGGGATTACAGTTACCTGGTCTACAAGCAATGGGTTCCGACCTCCGCGGCAGGACTAGACGCTAGTGCAAACCAAGACGTCTGCAAGACGTACTTTGGCAAAAGAAGGAGGTCATGGGGAAGAAAGTAGGATTTTGATAATGCCTCCTCGTGCTTGCGGTTCCGCGCATGAAGGGGGTCAGTCTGAGTTTTTTCCATTTTCTAGTGCTTAGTCGACCACGACACGATTAGCAACATTCTTCTTGTTACGATACTTTACCTTTAAGCCATAGTTTATATTACCGCATCATCGAATGATGTTGCTTCATTACATTTCTAAACGACCATATTGCAAGCGCGATTATAGTGATATTCTCCTTACTCCAAGATATCGCCACAACGCCAAGTATGTAGGCATCTCATGCCAAGGTAATCGCGACTCCTAAAACCCAATGAACGAGCGGTGAGACTGCACCGTGTGATCCTTTTTCGTGCGACGGCCGGTCGCGATCGACAAAGAGTGCATGTCGAAGTTCTAACTCTTTCTCGCAGATCGAAGAGGTCAGGCGACTGAGGAGGGTTGTGCTAGCGGCAACGGTAGAGTGCCGACGTTGACCGTTTAGAGAGGTTGAATGTTTATGTCAGCTAGTGTAACGGACGGGGCTACAAATCATAAGTGAAACGTTAGCATTAAAGTTGGAAACAAATGGACGTAGTCAAGATTGAGGATGAGTTATAGGGGTGTCTATTGAAAGCACTTACTTATGGGAGCGAATGCATATACATTATAGTACCATGCCTGCCTTGCAGAAGTGTTCTTAGTAATCACACTGAAGCCCGGACAAAAGTCGTCAATAGCATCTCTAGTCATTAGTTTGGTGGGATACGTTTTTGTGGCCCGCCTGGTGAATCTGAAAGCGGCTAAGCTTTTGCCCTCTTTTAATTGGTCACGGAAGCATGTCGTTGCGATTACCCTAAGGTAAATATTCAATTCAACTCTGCATGGAGGAATCGCAGAGTGCTGCATTTAACACCAACCCAGGCCTTGCAGGCGGTATATCACCCAATAACGCCAGTATTGCAAACCCAGGAATGCGGAAGCAAGAACGCCAACCTAATCCAATCAACACCGATCCATGGTTGCGTCCGCGACCCTAAAGTACAAGGAATTAAGAGATATTAACAGGCCGTGACAAGCACGGTTAGTCGTTAGTCGTGACTTCAGAGACGTCATGAACGCATAGGTAAGTAATCAAGATGTCCGAAAAGCAAGAACGGTCAGGCTAGCTGACGCTCTGTGAGAGTGCTGAAGATAGATGTGACGCAAACTTGGCGTCAATGCCGTCTTCCTGTACACCAAGGCCAAGACCTATGCCACTATCGTCGTGGTTCGGCTCTTGTTGTGAAGGATTCATGTCGTACTCGTACTGAAAGCTCATGTTGTATTGTGATGATGGTTGAGCAAATCGTCCAGCATTGACTGATGGTCTTGCGTTAGTCAACTACCATGTGAGGCCATGTTGTGAGCGGAAAAACTCACCTTCCTGATTTGACCCGGCATCCTGGATTGTGACATGGCTAGCGTTGGAGATGAAAGACTGATCTGGGCCGAAGTCGGCTTCCAAGCTGCTATACCGGCTTTCGTTGTTGCTACCGCTGCCGCCGTTGGTCATGGTGGCATTGAGAGAATCACCAATTACAGGTGAGTAGTTGGAGGAGCTCCAGTCTGGCGGTGCATGACCGAGGAAACCACCTATCGATGCTAACCATTGTGCCATTTCGTCCACGAAGACCTTGGTAAGCCACCAACCTTGGAAACTGATGCCATTCTCGACAGTGATCTCCCGTATGGCAGCTGAACCAAGTGCACTAATGCAGTGCATTATTGTACGAGCGTGTGCACCAGGGAAGCGGGACGGTAGACGTGTTAGAAAAGCGGCGATGCGATCAATGACTGATTCTGATGGATCGGCGGGTGGGTCAGGGTACGCTGCACGATGTATCGAACCGGAAGGCAGCTGGATCTCCTGTGGGAGGGGACCCAGCATCAATCGGATCTCAGTGGTTAGGATGTTGTAAACTTCTTCGTGTGCACAAGACGCAGGTAACTCATTCGCAATGATGCGTTTGATGTTAACGTGTTGGAGCCAGTCGGCAAACATCTGAGTGCGGTGGCTCTCTGCGGTGAGCATGACGGCTGCCGCGTGCGCAGCGGAATTGACGCGGAGCATCTGTCGGAGAAGGTGGGCGAACAGTGTAGCAGGTTCAAGTTTTGCCTCGAGTACATGTACGGGGAGGGACGCGAACTTGGCAGTAATGTGTGCGTGCAACGTCTTCGCAACGTTGTCGAGGAATTTCAGAACTGGCGGCGGCGCCACTTGGAGAGTCAGCTGAGAGACATTGCGGATCATCTTCTGGTACATCATCCAGTCGCACTCCTTGATCCACGGCGCCAGTTCGGGCGAAGCAAAGAGCTTCTGCACCGGTACAGTCAATGTCCCATGGAAAGTACCAAAGAGGCGGAAGAATTGCTTCTCCTTGCAGTAGCGCACTGAGTCCACCAACGAGACAACATGCGATCGGTACATAGCAACAAGGTTGTCGGCAGAATCGGGATCGGTGCGTGCTGGTAAGTATGGTTTGATATCCGGCAACTCCACCACGAATGCATCAGGGGCTTCGAGGATGTCTGCTGTTGGGAATTTGAGCTCGTGCTCGTACGAAATTTTGGTACGTGTATGCGAAGGGTGGAACTGAGACGAGTAGATGTCGGTAAATAGAACGCCGCGCGATGAGGCCGGAGTGTAATAGCTACTCTGTGACTCCACACGTGCTTCTCGTGGAGGAAACTGTGCGCTGTCCGCAGGTAGTCGTGGGATGGCACTAGAGGTTGTTAGCATATACACGGACATGGTACATTGAATGGACGTACTCCATATTGAGTCTCGGTGTCCCTGAAGCCTGACGCTTCAAGGCATGGTGCGCAGCAGGACCGTTGCTGCCCCGACGTGCCTCTTCACCGTTGTCGTTGTCGTTGATGAGCTCAAGATCGACGTAGTGGTACTTGGACTCTCCGCGAACACCGAGGCGCCTAGTCTGAATACCAGGGAAAATGACGCGAACGAGCTTGCCAAAAGACGCCGGATTCAGGGGGATAACGCGATCAGTACCGCAGCGCTCTGCGTACTTGGAGTAGACGCGGTTGCGTGGGACCGATGTCTTCGCGACACGACAGACGGACTGTAACCTGGGAAGCGTTAGCACATTTCCAAGATGGACGCGTAATACCTACCATAACATGGCGAATAGCTGTTTAGACTTTTCTGCCTTGGATGTTCGATCATTTTGGATAACCTCAGCTGCAACCTCCTTCAGGTTACGGCCTTCATTCTGGTTCAACAGCTGGCGCAATTCCTTGTCATTGGTAGCTGCGCCTGAGGTTGACGGCCTCTTCTTCTTGTCTTCGGTATCCATCGGTGGCGCCATGAAGCTGTGTTGCTGTGAATGCTGTGAATGTTGGGAGAGGGAATTCTGGTAGGCGTGGTGGTCTGGCTGGGCGGGCTGGGCGCTCAATTGGGGGTGGCTCGCGGTCGGGTCGGCTGGATAGCCAAGGTACTGCTGGACACTCTCCAAACTCATGTTGATAAGCTGGTCCTGCGCGCTGACTTGTTGTGCAGCCTGAAGCAGAGCAGGCTGTAGTGCTTCACTGGTCGTGAATGGAGCATGGTACTGTGGTTGTTGGGGAAATTGGCTGGGCCGCGGCTGTTGTGGTTGCTGGAATTGCTCGAATGAATGTACGCTCGTCGTCGACGCGCGAGAAAGAGGGCGATTACTTCTAGTAGACATTGACGTATTTGATCGTGATCGGCGGATGTCGGTCATGATGCGGATGCCGGCTGGCAGATTTTCCGTCTGTTTACACCAAAACAATGCGATAGCAACGGCGCGGAGATGGCGACAACACAGGCGAGAGAGTGTACAGAACAAGCGACGAGAACTCTAGGGATACCAAGGTGTAAGGAGTATATTGGCGAAGCTGCTCGCGCGTAGGTCGAATCTCAGCTTGTTTTCGGGGTTGGCGGGTTTGTTTGTTTGGGCCAGGGACTAGCTCAACACGTTGTCCTGTCGGCTAAGATGTCACCAACGTGGTAGGATGCTCCGGGGAAGAATATCCGGCTCCAAAAGATGTCGTCGGCGTCGTCGGTCGCCCTCGAGCGGGTTTGTTATGGGATAAGATTTGGATGTTTACGCTTTCGTCTGAACTCGGTCGCACCTGCAGCAACGGAGACTGGCCGGCGCGCTTGGACCATGATAGTCACATGACTATCGTCATAACGCCCGTGCAATCGCACTACTTTCTAATTGCCAATGTAAGAGAAAAAGAGATGAGTGAATGCAATATCGTCGCCATCTGGGATCTGGCCTCGTCGCAACACAAGACGATGCTCGCGATTCTGTCGCATCGGCATGCAACTGCAGCGCTCTGGCTGGCTCGTGAAAGGCGGTGACGTATTTAGCGATGACGAGCCCACTTCCTCCATCCCACAATCTCCAGGCTCCACGTTCCTGCTCCTCCCAACCTACTGAACACATTGCAGCCCCTCTGCTTCTTCCACCATAATCCATTGCATCTCAACCCTTTGCAACCCACCACACTCGACCCCCAAACAGCCCTCAACATGTCTGTCCAGGATAGAGCCCAGGCCCAGCTGTCGCAGCTCGACAAGGAGGTAAGCGCTCTCGCTTCCGCACATGGCACAATTGTCAAAATACGACTTGTATAGGTGTTTTTGATGAGAAGTCGCAATCGCAATAGTGTTTGTACAAAACCACGTATACTGACCATGTTGTGTTCCAGCTGTCCAAGTACCCCGCACTCAACAACTTTGAGAAGCAAACGTCGGTTCCCAAGGTCTACATGGTCCTCGGTCTAGCCGGCCTTTACTTCTTCCTCATCTTCTTCAACATTGCTGGAGAATTCCTCGTCAACATTGCCGGATTCATCATTCCCGGTTACTACTCGCTCGAGGCTCTATTCAGCGCAAGCAAGGTTGATGACACTCAGTGGTTGACCGTACGTATACCCCACTTTCTTATCGCTGGCAAGACATTTGGCCATACTGTGACCATTTCAAGCTCCACAACAAGGCTAACGTGATATTACAGTACTGGGTGACCTTTGCGTTCCTGACCGTTTTCGAGAGCGCTGTAAGCGCTGTTTACTGGTTCCGTAAGTCCACCAGGATTAGTGTACACGATTTACGTCTGACCTTGCCAGCCTTCTACTACACCTTCAAGTTTGTCCTGATCCTCTGGATGGCCCTCCCCCAGACTTCGTAAGTGTCTCTCGTGGCGCTTATGATGTAAGCTAACAATCTGCAGTGGTGCTCAGATGGTCTTCCGCTCTTTCCTCCAGCCCGTCTTCTCTCGCTACTTCTCCGCATCAGGCTCCACCGCCGCCGACCTTCGCGCCAAGGCCGACTCAGCTGGCAAGCCTCATGCCTCGTAGAGCAGTTGCGAGCTTAACACCTCTTTGACAGCCGCACGACGACATCATAATAACAAAAACGAAGTTCGGAATACGCCCTCTGCTGTGCGGGAGACGGAAAGACCGGGCTTTTCAAAGCGTGCGGCTGTTGCGGCTTGGAAACGCTGCATGGACGAAGGCTTACGAGTAACGGATCATGTTCATGACAGTGTCGATGTACGAAAGAAGAGGCAGGTATCCTTACGTTTCATGATTACTTGCCCATAAGGAAGCGGATTGGGTAACATACTGCGCTCCTTGGCAGTGGGTTTCTGCGAATCGCTTGCGAGCAATATCATGTATCCGAGTCTGGCTTGTTCTCTGACAAGCATCAATCACATATTCATCCCCTTACACCGTTGAACACATAGGCGTACACAATATGCGAACTGAAACATGAATACTAACTTATCTAGCGAGACATTGACTGCATTGGAAGATGGGAAGTATGTCACACGACGTGAATGGGGAGATGAGAACAACGTTGTAAAAGGCTCGAAACTTATGATTCTTGTTACATCTGGACTTGGTAAGTGAACGAACAATTAGTTGTTTCTGTAAATCGTCTCAAAAAATTTATGTTTATGACATCCTGTTGCTTCCACACAAACATTAGCAAATCACAACGACAATATGTGCAATAGTCTCAAGAACTCTGTGCTCTTGTTTCTTTGTTTCGTGTTACTCCATCCCTGATCTTTAATTGCTCAGGCTAGGTCGTCTATTCCGACCGGCCTTCTGAACTTCTTCACTCCATACATATCATTCATTTATTCAATAACTAGTAATGTTTGATACTTACACTAAACCCAAAAGCAGATCTTTCGAACGTGCCGGTGGCTTGATGTTGCAGTAAATCTAGTAAATCTCCGTACTCAAGCACAGTCTCCAAAGACATAAAGCACGCTTGAACAGTTCTAGCACAGCAGAAGCCACGTAGCAGTATTGTAAAGATCATCAAACCCTCTTTACCAAACTCAGTCCAATGCCACTCTACTCTATCGACAGTGCCTACAAACATCATTACAGCAGGATGCAAGCCACTTATGTTTGCTTGTTGAGAAATCAGGCCTACATTCTGATCAAGCCCTAATTATGGGGCGAAGCCTGGAGGTGATCTAGCGGACGTCAACGTCGTGGCATGGTTATTCAATCGGCGAAGACAGATTGAGCTGCTGACTATCGATACGCGGAATGAGTGGAGATTGCAGTGACAAGCCAGGGCCCCTTGCATGTGCTACGTCAACCTCGAGGCGTTGATCATTGGGAACAGTGAAATCATGGTTCAATTCCTTTGCTTGTCCTTATACAACCAAATCAATGCCGCAAAAACGATGATTCTGACGCCGCAGAGAATTACCACACACGATACACGAAAACGTGTCGTCTCCGCCAACCTCTTATACGGTACCCGCAATGCTCAAGTCCCGGATCTCTTGTAGCACCTCTTCCACCCGTGCGTCCAGCTCACCCTGTGCATACTGATCTCTTGTGTTTGCATCCAGATATTGCTGTACCTGCGCCATTCTTGAGTATGCTTCCGCGCAGAACCTCAACTGAATCTTGACCAGCGCCTCGAAACTTGGGTCTAAGTAGGGCACTCGCAGATCGATAAGTTGGGGAAGTTCGGTGGTGAGGGTATCGTTGAGCTGGTCGTACGCGGCCTTGGCCAATTGTTCGTCCTTTTCAGCGCGCGGTAGCTTGGTGACATCCTTGTCAGGCTTGTCGGTGAGCTTTCGGACTTGTGCACGCATGCGGTCGTAGTCCATTTGCTTGTGTTCGCGCTTTGTGATACAGGCGTTGATGTCGGGGAAGTAGGAGCAGAATCGCTGAATGGGGTCTAGGACGGTGGTTCGGTAAGGGCCGTCGAGGGCTTTGATTGTCTCGGCGTCTAGATCGGTCACGGCTTGCTTGTAAGAGCGCGACACGCCGTCTTTTGTTCCTGCATCTCCATAGAAGGCGTCGATGGTTTCAGCGATGCGCATTTGTGAGGCGGTCATGGCGCGCAGAGAGTCCAAGTAGCCCTTTGCTTCCTTCTGAAGCTTGTTCGCGGCGGTCTCCATGGTGCGGTAACGGCTGGCATGTCGTTAGTGTTGTTCATGTTCATGTGGCATGTATTCTTCCTGGCAGGGAGAAGACGGGTTGCGGGTGAAGAAGCGTACCGCTGCTCAGTTTCGAAGTCGCGGTCATTTGTGCGCTCGACTTGGCCAGTCTTCATAAGAACCTGCGTCGTCGCGCGATTGACGCCTTTCTTGAACCCTGCGTCTTGTAAGCCGGCGGCTTCCTAGATCATCGTCGAGGGGCTCCTTACCGGTCCAAGACATGATTGCGGTGTGGTCGCTCTGGTGTGGGGGGAGAAACGATGTATAGCGGGGTGTGCACGAAGCAGGGTCGTGAGTGGGAAGTCGTGGTGTTGTGGGGAGAGCCGCGGGAATCAATGGAGATGGAGTTGCTGGTTGGGCGCGGTCGAGTCGTTGTTGGCGGGCGGCAGTGCCACAATGACGACGCTACAAGACCCCGGCCGCGCTTTCTGGTGGCTGAGCAACAACGATTCCGATTCTGACCCAACCGTCCAACTTCAATGTTTTCACTTCGACCGCTGCAGCGTGCAGCGCCCTCGCCTTTCCGTATATGCTCGACTTGTCTGCGCAAGTACTCCGTCACTCCACCACGGCGACATGATGCCAGTGACAGACAGAAGAAGGTGATATTCTCCGGAATCCAGCCCACCGGAGTACCACATCTAGGAAACTATCTCGGCGCACTGCGACAGTGGGTGAGGCTTCAAGATGAAGCATCTCCGGACACCACACTTCTGTTCTCCATAGTCGATCTGCACGCCGTCACGATAAAACAGGACCCCAGTGAATTGGCAAGATGGCGAAAAGAGATGCTGGCTAGTCTGCTAGCAGTGGGACTCGATCCTAAGAGATGCATCATATTTGCGCAAAGCAGCGTGAAGCAGCATGCCGAACTCATGTGGATTCTCAGCTGTGGTGCAAGCATGGGCTACCTGGGACGGATGACCCAGTGGAAGGTATGCGACAGCAGAAAACAGGCTTGGAGAGGCGTAATATTAATACCGTCTTTAGAGCAAACTCTCCCTCCCAGCTAATGCCTCCCCACTCGACCCCTCAAACAACAAAGACGCCCTGAAACTTGGTCTTTTCTCTTATCCCGTCCTCCAAGCCGCTGATATCCTCCTCTACAACACCACCCATGTCCCAGTCGGCGAAGACCAAGCCCAGCACCTAGAGTTCACGCGGGAGCTAGCTGTTGGATTCAATCACGTTTACTCAGAGTCACGACCTCTGTTGACCGTTCCGCAAACCCTTCTCAGTCCTGCCAAACGAGTCATGAGCTTGACTGAACCAACAAAAAAGATGAGCAAGAGCGATCCGAAGCCAAAGAGTCGCATCATGATAACAGACTCAAAAGAGCAAATACACGCAAAGCTGAAGACAGCATTGACAGACTCAATTGAAGGAGTCAGCTATGATCGTGAAAGCAGACCTGGTGTGTCAAATCTGATAGATCTTATGTATCATTTTGATGACTCTCTCGCTGCATCACCCGAAGACCTGGCAAATGACTTGAAGGATCTGAGTATGCGGGCGCTGAAAGAAAAGGTCGCTGATACCGTTGACATGGGCATCAGCGATATAAGGCAACGATATCATGGATTGATGAGCGGAGATCAGAAGGAACTAGTGCAGTGTGCGGAAGAAGGCGCGCGAAAAGCAGAGGAAATTGCCGAAAGCACCATGCAGAGGGTGAGAAAAGCTATGGGCATGGCATGGTAGCACACTCATGAACGTAGTTACGCTATGTCCTCATTGCACGCTAATAAGTTATACCATCTGTCGGTCCATTTAGACCTAGACACCACCCCTGTCTTACGTTCACATCAAGTACCAGGCGTGACATCTAGAGTTCTAGTAAATCTTGAGTTCTGATGCCGGCCAAATCGTCAGAGCTGGCCAACTGGTTGAAGGAGAACCCAGTAGCCGCGCCCCTAGGCCCTGTACTTCTGAAGAAATGTTGGAAAGTAAGGGATATGGTCGGAGGAGTTGGTTCATAGAGGATTGTTGCATGGCGCATGTATATCATGAGTCTTGACACGTCGTCCTTGTTGGCCTAGAATTGTAATCCATGCATTTCAAAGTCTACGTCCATTCACATGCAGCCCCTGCGCCGCAAGTCGCAAACCTAAAGTAGTCATGCCTCGTGTAATAGAAAAATGACCTGAGAACTCCCTTCCCATGCAATGCAAATGCCATTGTAATAGTGACGAAGCCGTAGGCAGAAAAGCCCGTCGCAAGTATAAAACCATCAATCCAATACCAGAACCGAACGCCGCGCTTACAATGAAGATGTGGAAGAAAACCGAGGAATCGAAAGATGGAGAAGGTGGTGTGAGGCTGATGCGGATGAACTAATGCGCATACGTCCACCATGTCGTGTAACTGGGGTGTGGGTTCGGGCCAGAGGATGCCGATGCAGACACGATAGTGCCATAGTCAGGACCCGAATGCTCGGATAAGAGTGCCCCACCCCTTAGTGACCCCTTCATGCGGGCCAGAGACGCGCACATGATGAGGGGTTCGGATTTGCAGTCCATGGGCAACGTCTAGCGCTTCATGGGGGTGTCTGCGTCCTCTTCTTCCGCATCGTCGTCATCAGCCTCGAAGTCGGAGTCCATTTCTTGGTCCTCGTCCAGGTCGCTCTCGCTGCCGCCAAAGTCCAAGCTCTCGGCGTCGCTGTCTTCCCAGCTCATGTCGAATTGGCCCTCATCCTTCTCTTGCTTCCATGCTGTTTCTTGGGTTGGCATGACAAAGTCCTTGGGAATATCCGCCTTTGAGAGCTCGAGATCCTTCTTCACCATCTCCTTGTACTCCGCAGGCTTGTTACGCAACATGACCCCAGCATCGACGTTGGCGGGAGAGGAAACCTCAGCATCGTCCAGTAGGGAGAGGATAGATATCAGGACCGTCTCGACACGCTGTACGGGTGACCAACGCTCGGCAGCAGTCTCGCCGGACATCTCGTCATCGCCGGGAGCGTGGAGGATGGAGATACATAGCCGTCCATCGGGGTAGATGTTTGGGTGGTAGAGCGGGCGGATGAATTTGAAATCTGATCAGCCGTTAGTTTCTTCCCTGCGCTTCGCGACTCTTTCCATCCCTGGAACGTCGTATTGGTAGTGACGTACCTGGCGGGCTATGCGGGTAGTTGCGCGGGAAAGACATCTTAGCCTTGAAGTAGCCGCCATAGTACATGGACTCTTCGTTCATGACGATGAGGGCGACACTCCACTCGAAGACATTCTCGTTGATGAGCTGTGACGTGGTTAGCTCGGTGCTCCTGCATCGCCACTCTGACTCTGACTCTCGACGGAATGTCACCGGGACTTACTTCGATATTAGTCCACTTCTCCTTGCTCAGCTGCTTGAACTCATTCATGAGTATCCGCTGCGCCGTTTCCGCCATTTCGCTTTGTCGGTCGGGGGTTCTCGCTGAAGTGTGTGGTGTTGGTGGTGTTGCAGGAACAGTACAGTATCGGCGGAGGCAATCGGTCGAGTTGATTTATACGAGTAAAAGAGAGAATCTGGTGTGCAGGGAGCGTCTTGGCGAAATGTGTGAGGAGTGAGAGAGAGGCGGGAGGGTGAGAGTTTGTACTTAAGGGAGTCGGTCGGCTGAGGCGCTGCATGATCGAATGCTCTCGCCGAAGCAAGGATCACTTAGTCCGCCCCTCGGAAAGAGCCTAAGTCACCGCTTCCGAACTTGCGGACAACGAGTGGAACCTTGGCCGTGGTACTCACTCATTGTCTGCAGCGATTCACCGTCACCATGTCCCTTTGTTCGTCGGCAGAGTTGCTGTTAAAGCACCAAAGGTTGGTGGGCGTTCTGTCTTTGGCAACCTCGCCATCGTTGCTTCCGACCTCGGAACGAATAGGAACAGTACGGAACGTCACCGGCGATGCGTTCCAAGGTCGCTTTGCTCGCGTGATAGCGAAGAGATATGGCTTATCTATCATCACCCGCATCGTCACCCATGGACATATCCTGGAGTGTCATGTGAGTGTGCCCATGCAACCCTTTGCCTTAATATAGGCTACTGATGTTGCACTATTTCACAAATATAAACGTGCACACAGTCGACCTGAAACAGCAATGTGCAGTAGTCTTTTGCTAGGTCTATCGGTAGAAACCAATCGCTTCGACCAACATCTACGTGGCTCACCATGCCGGTGCGCGAGTGTCGTCATTCCAGGCTTGCTTGTTTCTTACACGACTCTAGGTCTGCATATTCTCACGTTTTTGACATTGTTTTTGCATCTAATGGTAATCGTGACTAATGGCAAACAACCAGGCATGTAGTGGTCTTGCGTTTAACAACAATACTTTTCTATTCTAGAGTGTACATCTAAAACCGACGTGATCGTGTATGACATGACCCAGGATTACGACAACCCCCCAGTACACCAGCGCTGGCGTTAATACATGTGCTAAACGAAAAACCGATAATACTAAACATAAGAAAGACAAACAATGAAAGCATAGTCAGGACGATAAAACAAAAAAAATTCAATCAGATGTAACGCATCTTCTTCGCAACTCCCAAGCAGACCGAAACAAAGAGGCAGATGACACCGATAATGCCAAAGAACCACGCAAGGCTGCCGTCCTGACCCGGAACCTTGACGTTCATACCAAAGAGACCGCAGATTAAGTTGAGCGGAACAAGGATTGTGGCAATGACCGTAACCTTCTGAAGTGTAGCGTTACTGTCATTTCCTTGGATGACTTGGTCAACGGAGATTTGCGCGAGGTAGTTGGAGTGCGCGCGGCTGAGCATCTTCTCGAAGTGAGCCAAGTTGGACATCATAGTGACGACGTGGTCCTGGATATCGCTGAGGTACATGCCCACGTCACCCCGAGGAGCAACGCTGTACGACTCGTTGCAACGTTTGGCGAAGCCCTTGATGACATCTGCCTTGCCACCCAAGAGACGCAGGAGCTGCATGACACGCTTGCGGCAGTCGCCAATCGATCGAAGAATGGCGCGTGAGTCTTCAATGCGTGCAGTGAAGACTTGGTCCTCAATTGCATCAGCTTCATCTTCGATGCCTCGAATGACAGGTGCAAAGCTATCGACAATGTCGTCAATAAGGGCGTAGCAGATCCAGTCGGCATTCAAATTGATGTAGTCGCGAAGACGGCTGATACGCTTGCGCACGTTGAGCGTGTGCGGGCTTTCGCAGAAGGTGAATGTCAGGATACCCTCCTTGAAGACGACAGCATAGAAGTTAACGGGCTCCAGATATTCCTCCGACTCCTTGTCGGCTTGGAAGAAAGAGCGGAACGAGACAAAGTAGTATTGGTGAAACAGCTCTACCTTCTCACGCGGCTCTTGAATGCAAATATCCTCGCGAGTGAGAGGATGCACTCCGAAAGCCTTGGAAATGGCAAACACTTCCTCTTCTGTGGGGTTGACCATATCGAGCCACCAGACGCCGCCGTCTGATGGTGTGTCAAACAGATCACGGAAGCGTTCGCCAGGCATAAGTAGTCCGCCCAGTTCGGCAGCATGAATCGTGTCGTCCAATTCGGACGAGAAGAACGTCCAGCGGTTCGTCTTTACTTCCGGAGTTTGCTTCTCTGCGAAAACGTGGGAGAGACCTTCTTCGGCAAGCTTCTCTTGAACCGCAGGGTCTGCATTCTTCAGACTCAAGACGTCGCTGTCGGTCTTGGGTGTTCCTGACTGGCTTGACTTGGGGCGAAGGTCGGAGAAGACCTTGGGCTTTGCAGAAAGATTAGACGCTGCGCTCGCTTTGTGACGGAGAGGCTGGCCAATAGGTGTCTTGTCGTGAGCCTCTGCAACAAATTCCTCCAGCTCTTCGTAGTCGAATCTGGTAGTCTTGCCTGTATCCTCGGATACAGGGAAGCAGACATCTTCTTGTGCTGAACTGTGCGCAGACGCGACTTCGATGTCGTTTGGCAGATCAGGGCGCTCGTCGCTAAGGGTTGGTCGGCGCGCGGTGCCACGAGAAAGCGTCCGGTTCAATCCAAGCTCAAGCTCGGAACCTGCGTGGCTCTGGAGAGTGTTGGCACGGTCGCGGCGCCGAGGACCAGCGAATGCGTCGACAGAGTTGGGAGGAGAGACGGACCGCGAAGTCGTCGAAGAAGCCCTGCTCCTAGTCAGGCGCTCGATTGCCGGGTCGCGCGGACGCCTGAATGTCTCTCGACGGGCTTGAGGGCTGTGTGCTAGAGAGCCGCGGCGAATGTAGGCGTCGGGAGCCAAGTGTTGGTCGTCATCGACTACGGCGCTTTCGAAATCGCGTCGAGTAATGTCTGCCTCAAGGGCTTCGTTGACTTGAAGAAGTATGTTGGGTCGGTCTTGGCCCTGGACGCTTGCGAAAGTTGGTCGGCGCGAGCGAGGAGGCGACGAAGCATCGGCTCGTGGAAGAGATGCAGGCTGGTGGCGGTGGTCGTCGAGGTCAGACACCGGGGTGCTGAACCTCGTCTGGGTCTCGGATCTCGGAGTGTCAGTCATATTGGCGACTCAGGCGGCGATGAGCTTGACTCCGAATCAGATGTCGTGTGCTTTGGTTAAGCCAGATTGGTGATGTGTTGGGCGACTTCTTGCAGCGCAAGAACCACAGAAGCGGGCGAGTCGCTTGTGAGCG
The DNA here is from genome assembly GCF_001642055.1 of Alternaria alternata. Lineage (NCBI taxonomy): Eukaryota > Fungi > Ascomycota > Dothideomycetes > Pleosporales > Pleosporaceae > Alternaria > Alternaria alternata. Next base: position 1,046,106 of record NW_017306198.1, read on the forward strand.
CTCACCTCTAAGGCGCGCTCAACTTGACGATGGCTTCGCGTAGGGTCGTCCCCTACACTAAGCCGATGGAAGACAGAGTCCGGTAGCCAGACTTCCACACCCTCTGTGGGAATAGGAAGAGTTGTAAAGACGGTGATGCAGTAGCGAATGTGTAGTGTTTGTCGTTAGACCCAGTTATGGTGGCTTGTGGTCGCCTCCGTATACCCAGGCTTTTGTGCCGAGCAAGGGGCGGATGAAGGAAAGCTTGTCGAGGTAGAGTCCCGCCAACTTGGTGGTTTGTATGGATATGGACGCCGTAGCGTCAGAAGGTGCGGTGTAAGGGGATGATTGCAAAAACAAAGACCCCTTGAGCGATCAGTCGCGGTGGTGGATGGCGGTCCACGGGGATAAGTGCCGGACAGATGGAGGGTGCGCGATTGCGACTGCTGATGGTCTGTATCGTGAGGCGGTTGAAAGTCGATGGGAGGTGCAGTGGGTGGGAGTCCAGGCGGACGGTGGGAATGTTGTTTGAGGGACGGTGCGGGACTCAAATACGGGCGGTTGAGCGATGGGTCAAGGAAAAAGCTTGTGCAGACGGAGCCTACTGGCCCAAGCTGATTGGGCAGAAGCGCTCCCAGACGTGCATGTGACGCGTCCAGAACTCAGCCGTTGTGGGGAGTTCGCGAGTGAAACTGCTGCCGTCGATTCCGCGGCCTAATTATTCTTGGTTCTTGCCCTTCGTGCTGGGAACCAGGTACCACATCGTCGCTGCGTCAGTCTTGGGCGTGAATCCATGAGGCGTTCTTAGTAAGGTTTAGTGCGGCTACGGACCCCTGCGTTCCCAGGTTGCCTGTGTGGCTCGTGAACATGCCACCTCTCCAAGACAGTTAGGCCGGACTCTGCGTAACAGACAGTCCCCAGTAATAGCCGGTACCTGCACTGCACTCGCCCTGGGTCGCAACACCACGGACACATATCCCAAACCAGCATATCCAACCAGCATGGCAGACCAGTTATTAGAGCAAGCGCGCGACGCGTTCGAGGGCCAGATTGTACGCGGCAGCAACGCTACTGCGTTACTATACACATTGGCTAACACGAACAGGACTTCGAGGGCCAGAGGCTTGCAGAGATGCTGAGTACCGTTCTGCTCGGAGCGGCTGGTGTATGGCATCCCTCTATCTAAGACGCGGTTCAAGAGGCTAACTGGTGTAGATCATTGCATTCATCGTTGGCTTCCTGCAGCAGGACATTCGACTAGCACTCTACATTGGCCTCGCCGGCTCCGCCCTCACATTCCTCGTTGTCGTACCCCCGTGGCCGTTCTACAACAAGAACCCCGAAGACTGGCTCCCACCGTACAACTCAACGCCACAGTACAACATCGACGTGGACGGGCAGAAAATCGGATAGCTGGCTGGTCGCATGTAGCAAGAGAAGGAGGAAATGCATGCTCAGAACACAATTCATGATCGTAATGGAATCTGATTCGATGATGATGACCGCCTATGCTGCTACTTGGTGCTCTCATAGCCCTTTTGTGAAGGCCCTACTAACGCCGGACGACCGAATGAAACCAAGACCCATGTTTGTTCCTGTTGAAACCCATCTCTCTACAGCTTTCGCCAGCGCTTATCGACCATACTTCTGGAACTCCCAGTCTCGGTTGTCTAGCGGGCACACTTGGCGGGTCTTGAGCCATCGTGAAATGCAGTGGAAGTGGAAGGCGTGCTGTCATGTGTTAGTATGAACCACAGAAGCCTTGTCGCGGAACGTACGTTGCAGATGCCCCAGGCGACTGTGCATTCCTCGCTGGTGGCAGAGGCTTGGTTGGCCTGGCATTCGATGCAGAGGTCCATGATGTGGTTACGGCAAATGGCGCAGTTGTCGACGACGATATCCCAAGCCCAGAGAGCGACTGCGTTCCACTAAGTAATGTTAGCTTTGACCATCCTGTGTTGTCGTCTGTCGTGTAATGCCTACCTTCTTGACCTCAAACCGTTTCTTGTCGCCCTCTCCAGCAGCACTGGCCTTGCCCGTCTTGGTCTTCGCCGGGGGCGCATCTGCCATGTCGACGTCCGCCATTGGTGTCTGGTGTATTGGTGTAGCGGGGGTTGCGGGGACTTGGTTGAAGTTGAAGCTCGCGAGGTGGAGCGAGAGCGGTCGTGGGCGGTGAGCAGGTTGTGGCGTTCGAAGAAGTACTTCTCACGGCTTCCAGAACAATGTCGAGTGGCGAAGTGCTGTTAAGGTGGTGCCAGTGTGTCTACAAGGTGAAGGCGCAGTGTGCAGGCGTCAGGCTCCAGCTGCGAGCTCCAAATTGCCAAGACCGGCCCCGTTGACCAACTCTGGGACGACGTAACGGATGAACGAGAATACCGATTATTTCGCTAAACGTCCAAAATCTTTCCAGACGAACAAACGTCGAAACCCCAACAGTTGTCACGATCCCGAGACCGGCGTCCAACAAACTTCCGCTTCCATCATACCCAAGGTGCCAACCACTCAGCCCTACGTCGCCGCAATCGTCAGTGCGCCTTGCCGAGATCAGCCTTGTTTGATCACAGCCACCTCCGCGCCGTTCACCGTCGATGCGACCGACTCTGCTCACGACACCCTCACTCTTCGCCCTAATTCACCCGACGGCGCGTGCCTATCTATACCCCGCGAATCTGGATATGACCACTTCAACATCTAACCCTTACCCAATCCTACCTTATCAGACACAGACAAAGACACAGACCGCGTCATCGCCCACCTTCCAACCCACTTGCATATCACGAACCAAGAGCGTCCGCCTGCGCCCCTCTAGATAACTTGCACTCACCCCATAGCAATACACTACAACTAGCGCCTCACATGTCGACGGCACAGACTACTGCCTCTCCACGCGCTCCTCGGGGCAAGCCGCAGAGCCCAGCTCAGGCACCGCACACCAACCAGGGCCGACAGTCGCAACGGAAACCGCGAGGCAACCGCGCACACAATGGCTACAACCAGAATCACCACAATGGAGCAGGAGCCTCCCCGAGCAAGATGCCCGCTGAACTTGCCCACGCGGAAGGCGCGGCCTACTCGGGTGAGGACGCGCAGCTACCCTCGGGACCGCGCAACATGAGAAAGCCCAACCAGTCTCACCCGTCCATCGACCGCGTCTTCTCTCCTCCAGAATCAGAGCCCGTTCCGATCAACCCGTCTGCTACTCCGGCCAAGGTCCAGGCTGCCTACGCTGGACCTACTTTTCATGCCTCTCCTGCGCCTTCTGCTCTGCCTATACCCAAGTTTCTTTCTCGTTCTGTGCCGGCCAAGACACGTGCTGGTCCTCCAACACCTCCGCCCGAAGATAGTTCTGATTCTGCTTCTCCAAGTCCTTCTGCTTCTCCTTCTCGTGCCCCGGTGGCCGTTCCCCCTCGTGATGAACAGTCCCCACTGGATCTGCTTTTCAAGGCCGATGCAGCGGAGAGAGCCAAAGGCAACCATGGACGCCCATTATCGTACGGAGCTCTCAACCCAGTGGATGCAGCCAGACCGCAGCACTTCAAGCATGATTCTTACCATTCCACGAACGGCGTTTTCCCCATAGAGCTCGATGGTGAAAGCAAACACGCGCACATGTCTCCTCCCCCTGTAGCATCACCAGCCTCGCACCGCTCCGTTACAGATCCCAACCAGGTCCCACAATTAAAGGACATGCAACAGCAGGGCAACGGCAATGACGTTATGCAAGACCTATTCAATCGGCTTTCAATGTCGCAGAAAAAACCTTCTGCAACACCGCCTCGTCCAGATGCTCAAGGACCGCAAGGCTTTTCAGGCCAAACACCGTCACCTTTCCATGGAGGCCAGCATCCTGCCCAGAATGCATCAGGGCCCACCACACCGCAGACACAGCCACCGAACCAAGACTCTGACTTTTTCTATGGCAACCGAAACCTCTCCCCATTATTCAAAGCAGCGAAGGGCGATTCAGCAAAGAAACGCAACTCTGGTCTTCGCACTGAGATCTCGGCTGAGTCTCCTATGGTTGGACAAGGCGATTTCCAGGGTTTTCCTTCTGTTCCTCCAGCTCAAATGATGGATCCCAACGCTTTCTCTCGAATCCAACCAGGAAACGGCAATGGAGGCCACCCCAATGCGCCTCGTTCATCAACACCTTTTGTGCAACACTATCAGCAGAGCCCTAACAACCGCAGGAGGACCCCGGGTCGACAGCCACACCAACCTCGCCCAGATTCCAATCAGACGAGAGGCAACATGCCTGGACCTGGCAAAACTGCCGCCAACGGCCCTCCAGCGTCTGCCGCGAAGCCTCTTACAAGCATGATGTCCTTTGTCCCTTCCTCGGTCGCAGCCAAACAACGCAAGACATCAGCACCTGCCGCTACCGCTTCACCAATGAAAACCTCTACCCCTTCCGATACGTTGTCCCTGGAGCAGGATCTTAAACGTCTGCTTAATCTCAATCCGGCTGGCGAGTCCAGCGTCAGGTAGCCTGTCGTCTTCACGAAATTTCTCATATTCGGACATATATTTCGTCCATTACCTTCGTTTGTTCATATGGGATTTCTATTTGTTTCATGTTCATGGCGCATGATTGTACTGTCATTTCATTTGGAGTTTACGGCGTTACGAGCGACTTATTGTCGCCTGTTTTCATGGTTGTAGTGAGCATTGACGGGTACGTCGTCTCAGGTTCTTTTGTCCAGCGCAAGCGTTTCTTTCGTCACTGTTCATGAATGGGTGCATGGACATGGGATTCCAAGACTTGGACACTAGGCGTTCTCTGGCATCACGTTTCATGTTACGGTGCCTAGGCACTTTTTGAGGTTGTCTCGACGGGCTGTGAGAAGTCAGCTTCCTCCGACAATGTTCTGCTGTCCACAATCTGGATCCAGGCACGACTCAACTCGACTACTATTACTACACAACCACAAACCATAAGTAAAAATCAAGAAAAAAATATAAGGGCATGATGCTCGGCTCTGGTGCTTCTCTTGGGAGGCACAGGGTTTTCATGTCCAAACATGGTTTTTGTTCTGCACATTTTCATGACGGTGAGATGTTGATACATGACATGTCCTTCTCTTTAGTTCATAGTATCTCGTTTTCATCGTGCAAGATCCGTAGCCAGAACAACAGATGACATGGGCAAGAGTAGGAGACAATAAAGCCGATCAGTCGATGGGCGAGGTCAACGTTGTCGGTCCGAAGCCTGTCAGTTGCATCTCAATCTTCTCTAAATTCTCGTGTTCTTATATCCTCTTCAGCTGGCTTACCGTGGTAGGAGCTTGACTGGGCTCTCACTTTCACTATTCGACGTCACTAGTACCACAGACCAGTCCTAGCTTGGAGCTGAGCGCGATGTGCCTCACCGTGAAACCTTCCAAACGGTATATGCTCACTCTACTATCGTCATCGCTCCCTTTTCCATCCACAATTCCTCGCACCACCACCCACTCGTTTCGGTGCTTAACACGCGCAACTACGCGATATTTGTACTTCTTAGCTAATCCGACGTACTGATTCAACCCCCACTTGTTATAACTGTCATCGCAACCGATCAGGATGAAGAGTCTTCGGAGCAAAGGTGAGCTGTCGTGACACTTTCTGCACGGTATCTGACCGATTGCGACTCCCGCTCTCGCATACCGACTGCAAACGATCAGTGCTAACGGACATACAGCCTCGCACTTCTTTCGAGATAGCCCAAGTCGTGATGAGAAGACCGCCATTACCGATAGCTCAGATGTCAACTTTGACGCTGGGATCCAAGATGCTGGTATGAAGAACAAGCGTGGGTATTCGTTTGCATGTAGGCGCAGGCATGTAACTGACTCAAACTCGTAGCATCGCGGTTCTTCCGGCGCAGAAACGACAAGCCGGATACGCCACTGCCCATTCTGTCTTCCAAATCTTCGTCATCGACACTGTTTGCTCTGGTCTCCGACCGTGTAACCCCGACAGAACTGGGCGATAGCTTTGAGAACTTGCCCGAATATGATGATGACGACGAGGAAAACACAAATGCACCTCTACCAGTTTCGCGCAACTCTTCGGCTATGTCAGAGCACGAACATACCAATGGTGGTTTTAACTTGCATCGACCTAAGTCTCGCCCCAGCTTCGCATTGCTGAAGGGCAAAGGCATGTTACTCACTATTTGTACACATGTCGGCTCAATATTGACTTAGATTCTAGGCTCGCGCCTGTTCGGAGGCAGTAAGGACAGCGGCTCTACGCAGTCAACACCGCCCCCGCCGGTCCCACAGATTCCGAAAGGCGTGTCACTTTCCAAGTCACGTCGTCCTATTCTTACACCTTCAGCCGCAGCTCGTGGGTCACGCATATCTCATCCCAAGGCTCAAGGCCGCAGCATCTCCATCTCGCGCCCTCGACTTATGGCACAGCTCTGCAGTCCTCCTATCCTAGAGAACCCTATCACGGTACCTTTCGAGAAGCGCCCCGGTCCGCCACCTGTTCGTCCTCATCGGCCAGATAGTCTCGATGAAGAGACGCTAGCTTTTATGCGCGAAAGCGGTACTCGTATATTTCTTCTGTCCAGCAACCGTGGTAGCGCAAGCACGGCGACGACTTCCACACCTCGTAGTCAATCCAGTTCCATCGAGGCGCGTCTTGGATTCCCTTCTGGCTGCGGTACTACTCCACGCAGCTGCTCTATTGAATCACCCCTTGCAGCGCGCTTCATGCTAGATCCTAATCAGCGTCTGACCGTTCGCGACAGCAGTGATGGTATGGGATACAGTCGCTTCAGCGAGTATGTTAGGTATCAACACGACAGTGTACGTGCGGCGGATGGTGTTGATGCAGAGGACCGGGAGATCGGACCTATTAAGAGGTATGATGCTAGCAAGGAAGGTGACTGGATGCTTGAGAAGCGGGTTAGCCAAGGACGCGATGGGAAGGGAGGCGGCATGTTGTTTCGCGACAGGTGGGGTGGCTTCCACTTTGTCGCTGATATCTGAGGTCGATTTGGCTGAGTTGTTAGTGGCTGCCAGGGTGCACTAAAGGAAAGTGGTGAGGGTGTGAACATGTCGTTGTTTTATGTGAGAAACACACAACACAGCTCCGCGTCATATGAAGAGATTGTTCGCCCTTCGCATAAACATGGAAGGTATCCCGGTAGTGAACATTGATGAGTAAATGATGGACATTTTTGGCAGGAGTAGCTTTGCCTTATGTTTCTCACTCCTGCGTCGCAGCAAGTCGTTAGATAGAAATTACTGGTTTATGTATGTCCTCCTCTCATCAAATCACTAGCCTGTCAACGATTCTTCAGGATTAGGCTTGCAGCATATGAATCTCCCAGTCGTATTCATTTATCTCGAATATCCTCTCTCTCTGCCTTCATGTTATCTCTACAACCATTGCACTTTCTCGATTTCCCGACTGAGCTGCACTGCACGGTTTGCGAGGTGACCGAGACAACAACGAGAATGAGAGAGTTTGATGTCGCCGAACGAAGCGGTACACTGTTAAGAGATCCGTCCGTTACCACTTCGAAACCCAGGATCTGAGCAATTCTGAGTGGAACGAATATATAAAGAAACTGTGGAATTCCTATCGTACTGCACGTAAGGCTTGCCCTTGGAGGAGGGCAACATGAGAGGTCATGGCAAAACATGGTTTCAAAGACTATGTATAATAGAGACATGGGAATGGGAGCACAAAAGACTGGACTAAAACAGCATGAAACGGACGTATGAACCAGAACGAGACACCGAAAATCTTCCAGAAGCTAGTACCAAAAGCGAGTAAAGTCAGCACATTGATGTTTCTGGAAGATAGAATAGTAGTATGTGTGGTGTCATCAAACGAGGGAAACTACCTTCGTCCCCCTCATAATCATGCAGTGGTATCTAACAGAGCCCAAAGACATTCATTTTCAGTTACCAGTCAAGTTCACATCGCGAACCAGAATATCCTCGTCCTTCCGATATGGGATACCTGCCTTCTGCCTCGCCATATCGTTGATCCACTGACCATTAGGCGCGACATGCTCACCCTTGGAGAGCTCATCCGCCAGATAAAGCCATGCCAGCGCGTTACCCACAGTACTGACTTCATCGCTAACGTGGTTGCTCGCGTACTCTGACATAGTTGAGTGGAGTTCCGAGTCGGTGAACAGATCGTACAAGTGCTTCGCAACAGCGTCGTGATCACCAGGCTTAACTAGGAAGCCAGATTTTCCATCTTGAACTTGCAGAGGGATACCACCAGCGAGAGTTGCGATTATAGGAGTACCTTTGTGGAGCGCTTCGCTGACCTTGACTTCGAAGCCTTCACGAGTGGAGAGCTGAAGGGCGATGTGGGCACAGGACATGAGTGCGTTAAGCATTTGGTCTGATGGGCCGATGCGCATGATGATGACATCGTCCTTGAACTCATTGTAGTCTCCGTTGAGAGCAGTCTCGGTTTCCTTGAAGATTCTGGTAGCATCGGGATCATCAACGGCACCATGTCCAGCTATCACGAGCTGCGGAATATCTGCAAGAGGCGTGTCTTTCATGTAATTCTTGCGTAAACTGGCGTATGACGCGAGAACATCTGGTATGCCCTTCGCCGGATCGAAGCGAGCGATCTGAACAATGTACTTGCGGTCCGGATGAGCCAGTTGACGCATGCCGGCCGCAAAGCACTGAACCTTGAGCTCATGAAGGTAGTACTGCTCATCCCATGGGTGCATGTGCTTATTCAGGCCGTCTAGCCAATCTGTAGTCGCAGGCAAGTAACCAACTTTTTCAGGTGTGACTGTCTTGGGTACAAAAGCTCGAACAGGGTGGCTAACAAAGACGTCACAGTCTTTGACGTGGTTCCAAATCCAATTCCACACCTCGGATGTAGGGGTCCCTTCCTGATCAGCCAGGTCAGCTCGAACCTGAATATGACTGCGGAAGATGACCGGACGGCTAGAAGACTGATTTAGCACACAGAAGAAATGACAAAGGTTTGGCAGCAAATTAGGCATACTGACCTGGAATCTTTCTCCTTGGCAATCTTGACAAGACTCGGCATTTGAGGATCATCAACAATAATCACATCGGCGCCGCCCTTCTCACGAGCCGAAAGAGGGCCACCAAATTCAACCCAGTGACACTTCTCAGCCTCCTCAACTACCCAAGCATCGAGCGCGGCGATCTTGTCGTCGGTAAGACGCTCACCGGTCGTTGCGACACCTTGGAGGATGTTGTGATTGTCCTTGGTAATCCTGAAGATATCCGTCTTTCCGTATGGAACGTACCATCTGCAGTCTATGCCAAGAAGACTCAGATATCTCATCAGAGCATGTCTCATAAGAGCAACACCTCCACCCTGTGCTGTGCTGTTGAAAAATGCGATCTTGGTCCTTCTATGCTTTAGCGAGTTGGCGTAGTGCATAGTTGCAGCCCCTGTAGTATCTGCTCTAGCAGTAGAGTCGTAGCTTTCGCGCTCGGCTATGTGCACTCGACTGTCAAGATCAACCAAGACCTGGCGGCGATGGCCCATCTGAACAGGTAATTCGCCCTTTACGTTGAATTGCTTTACTGTCTTCCTGGCCATATGCTCGGCTTCCTGATCAAGAGGGATTGATATCTCGTCTTTGTCCTTCGCATCGGCAGGGAAGATGAATGGTATGATGTCTAGTTCGGTCCACAGGCGTACAGCAAGATGGGGGCTTAGGCTAGCGAGATGGGTCGTCAGAGTAGCACCCATAGGCTTGGACAGATTCTTCTCCCGATAATTGCTAAGGAATTCGATGAAGGCTTTGGCTAGAGCTTCAGAAACGTCCCCAACAGACATTGGTGTGGAGACTCCTGATCCAACGCGGGATGATTCGTTCGATGAGTTGCCGTCACCTACAGTCCTAGGCGGCTCTAAGGATTGGCTTTCGCAGTTGATGGTGTAGGTTCCATCATGCAAAGCGATGCAATAACGCAAGTCTCCATCGTCCGATTGAGCGACAGCAAGGCCTGCATAGAGAGGCTGCCAAATCCACATGTTAGCAGAAAATCTTGAGGATGTAAATTTAGTGGTACTGACCTCGACAGCAGCCGCAAGAGTTCCCTTTTGTTCCTTGAGTTTGTGGAGTGCATCAGATGATTTGAATGAGGTGATGCTGAGCTGACGTCGCTCGTAAGTCGACGACTGACGTCGGTGCATATGTGTGGGCCGCTGCTCGGTAGTATCGTCACGTTGGAGCGACATGGTGAACACTAGTGTTGGAGTTGGTTCTGTAAGAAAATGAAGTCGAAAGTCTGATGTAGCGATTAGTCGATTGATAACAAGTAGCAAATAATAGCAATCTTCGATGATAGCGAAGAATGTTCTGTACTGGAACAAAACCACAGGCGAGTGCAGCGCTTTTATGGTGAGTCTGGGCAGTAGCCTGTGACTGCCACGGACATTGAAGCGGCCACGGCGATTGCGAGCATGCTAAGTGCAGCATGAATATCACACCAGGAAGCAGTGGCGATTGCTGGTAGCCAGTAGACCACAGGCCGGTACGGGCCGTGGGATCACGCATTGAAGAGGATACGCAACGTCGGCTGTTGGAAAACGGTGAATGGAAAGATGTAGATCACAGGGTGCATTCACCGTGGCGACCAGCAGGCAAAAAGATAGACACAGGAGGATGGGGTGACGCGACGATAGCCCTTACTGCGGGCCGAGATCTGGTGAGGTGAGCATTCCGAGATGGCTTCCAAGCCTACGCGACGACGCTAGGCACTTTCACGTGTGACTACGAATAGGAAAGAGCGACAATTACACGCTTGTCAGCTCGTCACGGCACAACGGCGAAGACGACCATGTTGCGGGATTTGCTGCGTTGGTCTCGATGCAGTGGAAGAGTGCGTCCTTTGACATGAACGAGTTTTCCGTGGCTGTCTTGGGCGAATCAGCCGGCAGCACGGGACGCTCGAGGGGCCGCGTGCCATGGATTTGCCTAGGTGCGATTCAGCCGCCAAACGCGTCGTGTAACCATCGTGATTACACGTGAACTAGCACCGCAGATGGAGTGGAAACGGGAGACAGCGTTGTTCAATGTGAAGGGTGGTGATACGGATATAAGGTCTCATGCAACGTAGAAAGCAAGGACTAGCTCCGGGCTCCAACAATTTGCATAATCTGGGCCGCCATGACACATTGGACTATATATGCACAGTCGATCTTCCAAAGACGCTTGGGATTGCAGCATATGGGCAACTGGCTAGAACATATCGTGGGGGTGGCAAGTTGCTGTGGAACGACGTCGTTTGAGTCGACATACAACTGGGGTGCTGATGTAAGGCAAGAAAGCCCATTGTGCCAAAACAGGACAAACACGTGTGATATGCAACTTGGCCAAATGCCCTCTAGCGTGGCGGGAACGGCAGCGTTAGTGCCAGCAAGGGTCCGTCATGATGGGGTGGAGCGGAGCGCCCGACACGAATGGGAGAGGAGATGCAGGCGAGGCCTTGGGACGAGAGGGTGCGGATGCGGGGAGGGAGAGTACCACGGGCGCATGTCCCAATAGCGCCAGTGGTGCGAGATGTTGTCGTGGCTGAAGACCAGCTCGGCGCAAACTCCAGATGCTGATGTTTCCCGCCTGCCGGATTTGAAACGCTGCTTCCTCCGTGCAAGCCAAGCAAAAGCACCAACCACAGACCCACCCATCTTGCGCTCAAACCTCAGCGATCTCACAGCCACCACACCAACTGCACTCGTCTGCATCCCTATCTGGCTTCATTCACCATCCATCCATCCGATACCCGTCGCGCCCACCAAAGGGCCGGCCCCGTCAACGTGCACCAGTTTAGATAGCTCGTCTTAGCTGTGCGACAACAGCCTTGCGACCACCAGGCATCCACACGACCCCGTCGCATACCGCGCCCTGCTGTTCGCGTCTGAATAGCGCACGACGCGAAGCACATCGACAGCTCATCCTCGCATCATCCTCCACGGGCGCGCGTCAACTGCCAGCATGAACCACTACCCTCCTCGTGTCATGGGAGGCCCCCAAGGCAACGAGCCAGCCCAACGCCTCAATCAGCTGCTCGACAACATCAAGACCGAGTTTGAAACCGAGTCGCAGCGTAGCATCGATGCCGAAGGCCAAAGTGAGTCTCCTCCATGCTATTCAGCCGCGCATTGAGGCAGCCGCATTTCGACGCGGAACCATCTCCGGAGCAAACTTTCTGCGCATGTCCTTGATTGCATCTTATTGCGAAAAGCTCGATATCTTCCCATGAACAGCTGCTGACTGCTTCTCCCAGTTTCCCGCCACATTCAGGAGATTGAGTTGATCCGCGGCAAGGTCTACTCGCTCGAACAATCACACAACCAGATGAAAGCAAAGTGAGCCCATCTTTACTCACCGCTCAGGAACACTGCTGCAGTACCTTGGATGCTGACTTGCACTGTAGATACGAGGAGCGCATCGCCCAGCTCGAGCGCGAACTTGAAGCTCGCGGCGGCCCCAGTCAGAGCTCGCAGCACCACGGCCCCTCGCAGCCTCAGCCACCTCAGATTGGCCATGGACCTAGTAACCTGTTCGGCGGCATAATGGCAGGCAGTGCTGCCCAAGGTGGCCCGGGACTGGCACCTCCCCCACAGGAGCCGCCCCAGGGCCATGGCATGCCGCCGCAACTGGGAGGTCCCCAAGGCCCGCCCGGACTCAACCCTGCTCCTGGCCCACCACAGCACTTTGGCGGCTACCAGCAGGGTCCATCTGTAAATGGTGAGTTTCAATAAGTCCCTACAATCAACTTCGTCTTGGCTAATACGTCGCAGGTTATGGTCAGCCTCCACAGCCCACTGCCTCCCCTGGTGCTAAGCGTCCAGGTCCTGCTCGCGGTCCTCCCAACGGTCCTCCCAACCCCGCGACTCCTCAGCAGAACAACCCTGCTCCGTATCCCGGATCGCCTCAAGTCCCGCGACCAACTCCTCCCCCCAACCATCATCAGCAGCCGAATGCTTTGATGGCGCCCAACCACATTCCTCTCAGCCAGAGCAACGTCTTGGCTGACCTAGATATCGAGCAGTTGCCAGAGAACCTGAAGAAGGAGGGCAGCGATTGGTTTGCTGTCTTCAACCCTCGCTCCAGGCGCGTGCTTGATGTCGACTTGATCCATAACTTGCCACATCAGAGCGTGGTTTGCTGTGTACGCTTCAGTTTGGATGGTAGGTGGGTTGCGACTGGTTGCAACCGCTCGGCCCAGATTTTCGATGTCGAGACTGGTAACCCTGTCGCGCATCTTCAGGACGGAAGCCTTCCCGAGGATGGCGATTTGTACATCAGGAGTGTTTGCTTCAGTCCTAACGGGCAATACCTCGCAACCGGTGCTGAGGACAAGGTCATCAGGGTAAGTCATCTCGACACGTAACAAATTCGAAAACAGCTAACGCCTAGCTAGGTTTGGGACATCGCTAGCCGCACCATTAAGCACCAATTCACTGGACACGAGCAGGACATCTACTCGCTGGACTTTGCCAGGAACGGCAAGATCATTGCATCTGGTAGTGGTGATAGGAGTGTCCGTCTTTGGGATCTTGAGTCCAACATGCAAGTCTCCAACTTCTCCATTGAGGACGGTGTCACCACTGTGGCGATCTCTCCAGACAACCTCTACGTTGCAGCCGGATCGCTCGACAAGAGCGTTCGCGTCTGGGACATTCAGACTGGACAGCTTGTTGTACGCCTCGAAGGCGAGCACGGCCACAAGGACAGTGTCTATAGTGTGGCTTTCGCTCCTTCCGGAAACCGTCTTGTCAGTGGCAGTCTGGACAAGACAATCAAGATGTGGGAGTTGTCAACCAACAACCGCTTTGTCCCAGGCGGGCACCAGCCGAGCGGCAAGTGCATCCGCACTTTTGAGGGTCACAAGGACTTTGTGCTCAGTGTTGCGCTTACCCCACATGGTGACTGGGTACTGAGTGGTTCCAAAGACCGTGGTGTCCAGTTCTGGGACCCTCACACTGGTGTCGCGCAACTCATGTTGCAAGGACACAAGAACTCAGGTACGTTTGAGATAGCTTCAAGGCTTGCACAAGTCGCTAACAAAGTTCCTTCAGTCATCTCTGTAGCCCCTAGCCCCACAGGAGGCGTTTTCGCTACCGGCAGTGGTGACATGCGTGCGCGTATCTGGAGATTCGACAGATATCCCGGACCTTAGGCCAGTCATGGTTCTGAAGTCAGTCACGATACGTCAGGGTCATGGGAAGATTCTGAGGACGAGCAACTTCTGTGCAAGATAGAGTCCATTGATAGCCCATAGGGAGACGACTGGGCGGTTGGGGAAAACAGGCAAAGGAGCACGAGGACAATTGCGTTGTTTTCTTATTCTTTCGTGTTGGTTTGATGAAATCAGGCCTCTATTAGGTATTACTTTGATTCCCAATTTCCTTTACTATAGTGAATGCCGTTGGTGTCATGATTCGATACTGCTGCTTGAGTGTAAAATGTTGTACTATGTGATTCCAATTTCAGCTTTACATCTTTGGAGTGCCCGCCCTGTCAGATTGAAATACGCATCGGATTGAATTTGCAGTCTACATGTAATGGAATATACGAGTCTGAGAGATGAAATAGCGGTGACCGCTTTTCATCATGACTCATGCCATACTACGCTATGCACCAGGCGAACAAAGTCGCTAGCCAGTATTTCCAAAGACGAGTCAAACGCCATGAATGCTTCTTTCCCATCCGTCTACTAGTACAATCAAACATTACTCGGACCTGGGCCTTTGCCTTGGTCGAGCAGCAGATGCGGCTTGAGGAAGCCGTCGTCAATCTGCTTGAAAGCGTTCGCGGGATCGTGACTGATCTCGTTGAACAGCTGCTTCACTGCGCCTGTGGCAGTTGCGACCCTACTCGAGCCCTCTGCAGCACCGACCGGCCTTATGCCTGACGTCGGGTATGGAGATGGGTCGCTCAGTAATGGTGACGGACCGCGGTTGGGCGAGCGTCGTGCGCTAGGTGGAAGGTCAAGATCGATGTCATCCTCGTCAGCCGAACCACTATCAGCGGGGCTGAGTAGGTTTTGGTCTGCGCCGTCTTTGGCACGTGGATGGCTCGAATTACGTCGCATAGCGCCGTTAGGTCGTGTTGGTGGGCTGCTCCGACTAGCTGATCCACTTGAGTAGGTAGCGTCTGGCCCGTTGACATTATTGAGTGAAAAGCCATTTTGGTTCAGGCGTGGAGTGTTTCCATAAGCTTGGCCCTGTTTGCGTGTGTAAGTGCCGCCATTAACGACCTCGATATCGAACTCGTCATCACTGTCAATCTCTTCAACTACACCAGTGCGGATGCCCAGGATTTCTAGCATACGCGCAGTGGTGCCTCCAAAGATGATAACAGTCAAGACGACTACAACGAGAACTGTGGCTCGCAGAGTATCGCCGTTGTTACCTGTGAGCCCTGCGGCAAGTGCAACACCTACAGCACCACGTAGACCTGCCCAATAGATCATAACCTGGTGGGAATAAGGAATCTCCTCTACGAGCTCGTCACCACGACGGCGCTGGCGATATCTTGTGACGGAGTTGATAAGCCTTGAAAGTGGAAATACTGCACACCAACGAGCGGCGCAAATGCCAAAGACGGTGATGAGAATAAAAAGTGGCTTGTAGTCCAGCTTGTCGTCAGTGAACAGAGACAAGCCCAGATAAATGAAGATGAAGTTCTCCGAGATCTGCGAGGTAACCTGAAAGACGAACTTGGTGGTTAATTGTGTTCGTCTTGACATATTGTGGTAGGCATAATGCTTCAAGCAGATTCCACAAAACAGAAGAGAAACGATGCCTGTAGAATGGTTAGCTGATGGCCGTACTGACTGGAGGGTAATACTGACCAGACATGTGGATGGCGTTGGACAGAAAGTAAGTCAAGTACGCGGTAAGGATGATGAGACAACTCTCAGTCTTGGGGAATCGCCTAACATAGGTGAATTTGAGCATCAGAGATACGCCAATGCCGACCATGACACCAATAAACAGACTTCCGAAGAAGACGCCCATAAAGATACCTATGGCTTCAAAGAGGCTACCGATGCCGAGGTGTTCGGCGCCGTCTTTGTATTTCTGGGCTGTCTCAAAGACGACGATGGCGATGGCATCGTTGAGAATAGACTCGCCGAAGATCAGAGTATATAGCTTTGGTTCTACCTTGTAAGTGTCGAAGATGGCGAGAATGGTTACGGGGTCGGTGGCCGAAAGCGTGGCGCCAACGGACATGGCCTCAACAAAGTTGATTTTGAAGCCATCGAGAGGTATTCTAGTCCACAGGAACAGAATGACGCCGAGGACTACGGCGGAGATGAAGGAGCCAGCGAAGGCAAAGGTGAGGATAGTTCCAATGTGTCGGAAAAAATTCCCTTGATGCAGTTCGTAGCCAGCTGAGAGGATAATGGGAGGCAGCAGTAAGTTGAAGAACATCTGATAGTCGAAACTGACGACATCTCGCACGGAACTGACTGCTGTCAGGCGCAGCAGCAGGCCAACGACCATTCCTGAAGGGCGTTAGCGAGGATCATAGCGCGATCACATTACGAGATGGACTAGGCGACATGGCAGGGTGGATATGTGCAGATTACCCCACAATTAGTCGGGTGATGGGCTTCAGGCTGCAAGTGATCGGATTTTGTGGCCTTGCCCATGCGCACTACGCCGAGCTTGTCTCAACGGATGCCAAGCTTGCGGAAAGGCCCAAGCAGGCGTCGAGGGTGGTGTGGGCACAAAATAACGTACCGGCAAAAATGGAGAGGACCGTCTCATGGACCGCCTGGATCTTGCGCGTGTGTAGGATGTAGCTGGTGAAGAGGGCTATTATGAGGAGGATGATCAGAATGGACAGGGCCCATGATGTGAATATCTCCTTCTGGCCCGCCTCTGGCTCGTCTGTTGGGGCGCATTAGAGATGGGATCGCCGAGTGTGTGGTGGAGCGGGGAACTGACCGTCCGGGTCTGCGTCGGATGCATCGCGCTCTGCGACCAACAGTCAGTACGTGGACGGGGGGCATTTCTGGAAGCTTCGAGAGCGCATACTGAGTAGCTGGCCGACTGCCCACCACCCCATTACTGACGCCATGGTGGACTCAAGGCCGGGCTGTCATCAACAGCGGGATTGTGTGCGGTGTCGCTGGACGTGTGCGCGGGGCGAGCTGCGTGTCTGTCGAGGGTACGGGTGGCTGTTTGGTGGTGGTGGAGGATAGGATGCTGGGATGCCACCTGGGCTGCCTGGATGGGACGGAGCAACCTGAGGCAACGTTGCGCAACGAGTCGTCGGTCGGGGTGCTCCGGTCACGGCGACGGACTGGCAGCGTGGGATGCAGCGACGGCAGGGCGGTGCGATGCGATGCGATGCGATGCGAGGCTGGCGACGACGTGCCAACGGTATTCACTTGTCGGAGCTCCTGATAGACGCGTCGCTGCCTTTCCACCCCGTCCAGCTGTCTCCATGTCTCGGCATGGCGTTCCAGCGAGCGCCAATCAGCTTGCGGTCTAGCGCCATGGACAAGGGTCCTGAACCGCTGATGCGACGACGTCATCGCACGCACACTGGCTAAGACGCCTGCATGACATCTACCTAGAATCACCTGCAAGACCTGCTAGACCCTTCACCAAGCCTCTCCGAGGACGGCTGGCAGACGCATGACCTACACCGCCTCTTGCTAAATCGTGACTCCCCGGCCGTTGTTATACCTGCCGTCGTCTCGCCCCCTCCATCCTGCCTTTGAAGTAGTAGCACCCCCCCGATTGTGAACTCTGGTCGAGATTCGAGATCGATCGCCGCCCCAAGCACCAGCCGTTCCACTAGCGGCTCTTTCACGGTCAAAGAGCATGGATTAAGTCCCGCCGCGCCACTTGACTTTTGTTGGTAGCCCTGCCTCTCACCACATCTCTCCACCTCTGCATCTCACAGTTACCCACCGTTGCTCCTGCCAATCACAGTCTCGCCGGCCCTTACAGCGAGCCCGTAAGCCACCAGGGCTGAACCACGTCGCACCCGCAGCCCACAGCAAGCACCACGCCCGTCGCGACTGCCACCTGTGCCAGCATGTCGTCTTCACGGCCTGACGGCGGGGACTCGCCCTCGTCGTCACCTCTTTCCTCTCCTCCCTCTAAACTCGACACTTCAACTCGCCCGCGGCCACGACCCAAGCTCGTTTCTTTTGGCCGCGACTCGCTCATGGGCGGACGGCCAGACACTGAGGGCCACACCCACGTAGAATTCATCCACGAGAACTCGCCCACCATTATCCCCCAGAGAATGTCTTCCGAAGTCGATCCGCTCCTTAAGGAGGCCTTGTCGCCTGATGACGACGACGACGACTGGTTGGGCGAACAACAGGTCGAGGAGACCAAGAGCAGTTGGTTCCTGTTCTTGCTCACCTTTGGTGGCCTGGGCCTGCAAATAGGATGGTCTGTAGAGACCTCCAATGGATCCGTAAGTGCTTTTTCTGGAAGCGAATCTTCTCGAGGACGACATGGACCCTGCATGTAGATCCGGCCCATGAGGACCCTTGGGCGTACTGTCACTGAGGTTGTGTGAGCCATGCATGCATGATCCGTCGGACCACCGCAGCTTGTTTTCATGTGCGAAATATGCTAACCATGTATACAGCCGTACCTACTCTCACTCGGTTTGAGCAAGTCGATGCTTGCCCTCGTGTGGATTGCCGGCCCGCTCTCCGGTGTGCTCGTGCAACCCTATGTCGGTCTCAAGAGTGACAACTGCCGTCTGCGCTGGGGAAAGCGGAGGCCTTTCATCATCGGCGGTGCCGCTGCAACCATCGTGTCTCTCATGGTCCTCGCTTGGGCAAGGGAAATCATCGGTGGCTTTCTAGGCCTCTTCGGTGCTGACCCAGAGTCAAATGGTGTCAAGACATGCATCATGCTGTTCGCCGTCTTGTTCGTATACGTGCTGGATTTCGCTATCAACGTCATCCAAGCCGGTGTACGAGCATACATCGTCGATGTAGCACCCACTCATCAACAAGAGTCTGCCAATGCATGGCTCATGCGCTCCGCTGGTATTGGCAATATTTTGGGCTACCTGGCAGGTTATATCAACCTACCAGACTACCTTCCCTGGCTCGGTGGCACACAGTTCAAGGTCCTGTGCGCTATCGCCTCCTTTGTCATGATCCTCACGGTCGGCATCAGTTGCTCAACCTGCTCGGAACGCGATCCTCAATTCGACACTGCACCAGCTGAGCAGAAGGAAGGTGTCATCGCTTTCTTCAAGGGTCTCGCGCGCTCAGTCAAGAAACTGCCTCCCCAGATCAAGAAGGTCTGCGCCGTTCAATTCTTCGCTTGGATTGGATGGTTCCCGTTCCTCTTCTACATTACCACCTACGTCGGCGAGATTTATGCCGATCCCTACTTTGAGGAGAACCCCCATCTACCGGACGCTAAAATTGATGAGATTCTGGAGAATGGTACGAGAATTGGCACCAGAGCCCTGCTGATTTTTGCCATCACCACATTCTTCGCCTCCGTCTTCCTGCCATTCGTCATTCCCCCAACATTCCAAGCCCCAGAACCCGACCGTCCGATAACACCGGCAACGCCTATGACACCGACGACACCACACTCTATGGGTGGCTCCGGCTACTTTGCCCTGGGGCCCGCCCCCAAGAGGGACTCGAACACAATCATGGACAAAATATCTAGGTCCATGGAGATGTTGCAGGTTAAGTCGCTTACCCTTCGTCGATCTTGGTTCATATCGCACATCCTCTTCACTGTACTTATGGCCCTTACCTTCTTCGTTCGTAGCACGTGGGGAGCGACTGTCCTTGTCGGTGCTATTGGCATTCCTTGGTGTGTCACCAACTGGGCGCCGTTTGCCATCATTTCTTCCGAGATCTCCAAGAGAGATGCCATCCGCCGTGGTATCATCAAGCCTCGTGACCGCGAATCACAGCTCATCGCCGAGGGCGAGGATGACGGTTCAGGCGCCGATTCTGCCGGTGTCGTTCTGGGAATTCACAACGTCGCCATCGCAGCACCGCAGGTCATCGCCACACTTGTGAGCGCCATTATGTTCAAGCTTCTACAAAAGCCCAGAGGGACAGCAGGCGATACAAGTGTGGCATGGGTGCTGCGCTTTGGTGGTGTCTGTGCCCTAGTTGCTGCATGGTTGACATTGCAGGTCAACGAAGAAAAGGAGGAAGAGGAGGAGGAAGAACCTTTCAGGAGGAGGCGGATGTCTTAGGACGACTCCGACGATCAGTCTGTTTCACGCCTAAGACAGGATCTGGAGCTGTCGCTAAGCCGACAGAACTCGTCAACCGAAGGAACATTGAGTTCACAAGACGATGGCATTGATGTTAGAATCGAGATCAATTAACATGAACGGACAGCACACGCTACACTACATGAAGAGCCTCGCGGCTTGACTCTAGCGTTATACAGGACCGGCTTGGATTGTGATGCATCTTGAGGCGAAACCAAGGCGTTTTTTTTGGCATCTGAGCGAGCGAGCGAGCATAGCTTTGTTTCGTGAGCGCACACGCGGAGTTTTGGGACGTACATATGGGTTGGCAAAGGGAAAAATCAACTTGGCGCACTCCTTTAGGTAAACCTCATCTTGCTAGGTAAACACTGGCATATTTAGAGAGCGGTGGAATGATATCACGTTAACTCTGACACCACGCTACCAAGACCTGACTATAACAGAATGTTAGACCGGCTTGTTTTTGCTTCACAGACTGACATTCAAAGATAAAAAGGACGGTGCTGATCAAACAGGAGTTCGATTTAGTTTTTTGGGACTATGCTAATATATAGACAGTTGAAGCGAAGTTCTCAAATGATAGTTTTGCTTTGCGAGTTTTCCTTCCACTGAATGATCGATCTATATACAACATGGCTTACCCTCGATAGGCATCAACTCTTTCCTCCTTTATGCCATGGGTTCTGTCAATGAGATCTTAGAAAAGCCACGATTTTACAAAGCCGGTTTAGCGTTCTTGACGAGCATCTCAAAGTATGCCTGGTTCCACTGACCCGCCTCGGGACTCGGCTTGAAGCTGTCTGACTTGCCGCAGAAAGAATCGTACCTAGTCGCTGAGCTGTCACTAGTACCGTCACTTTCGCCACCAGGCTTGACCCACACGAACGAATCGACAAGGCTGGATCCCGTGTTGCTTGTGGGACGAACACCAAATCCAGCACCGTTGACGTTGCACCAATTGCCCCACTCCTCGCGCAGACCGGTAACACCGTTGCGGCCTGTGTCGACGATGGCTTGACCTGGCATGCCTGCGGATTTGAGCTCAGGGGAGAAGAGCTCGATGTACTTCTTCTCGTTCTGTGCTTTGTTCCATTGGGCGTCGGTGGCCTTGGAGAACTCTCCTGGGGAAAGGTCCCAGGCGTTCCAGCCGGCGACGTTGGTGGCGACACCGCGGACGGACTTGGGGCTACCGGCGTTCTTGTAGACGGTGGCGAGTTCCTTGGCTCCGGGCTCTGTGGAACGTTGTTAGTAATGAGTTGGCCATTGGGAGGTGATGGGAGCATGCTTACTCAGGTTGTCGTTCCAGCCGAGCCAGCCTCCGTGACCAGCATCGATATACATGGCGATGTTTGGCATGTTGAGTTGCTTCAAGGCATATGCGACGCCCTCACGGTAGCCAGAGGCAGAGTCCTTGCAGGTCTGGAGGTTGGAGTTGGTGACCAGGTTGGGCAGGGAATCTGGCTCGATGACGAGAGCGATGGCAGTGTTGGGGTACTTCTTGAAGATGGCAACGATGGCTAACATGTCATCAGTACGAGTCGCGTTCGGTGGAACAGAGAGACTTACGGTCAATGTACTCCGTCTTGTAGATGTCGATCTCGCCTACGGCAAGTTCACCGTTGGAGGCCTTGGCTGCGCAATCACGACCGGGCAGATCGTAGATGACGAGCGCAGCAATCTCGCCGCAAGGAACGTCTTTGATGCCGTCCTCAACTACGGAGATCTTGTCACGGGTGTCACTAAACATTCGTTAGTTTGATATCATGCAAAGAAAGAGCTGACAAACTCACATCCATAGGAAAGTTCCAACATCAGCGACCTTCAGAGCAGCAGATGCCAAGGCAGTGTCAGTCATCTGAGCAGCCGCAGATACAACCTCGGAGGAGTAGAACTTGTTGGCGTAGATCGAACGGGATGCAAAGGGGTTTCCGGACAGGGTGACGGGAGTGGCACATGCTGCAGCCTGACGAGCAGTGATAGGACCATTCTCAGTAGGAGAAGGAAGCGCAAAAGCGCCGGTGATGACCGAAGCCACAGCGAAAGAAAAGAGACCCTTCATGTTGACGTCTTGAAGTGATTGCTTGGGTACCTGGATGTGTCGATGCTGGAAGTCTTGGGGGATATCGAGAGCTTCTTATATCGCCCTTGGGTGGTATGCTGCTAGTAGCGTGCCAACTCAGCACTGGAATACCTGTTCATCAGGAAGTAGGCCCGTGGAACGCGGAGGTTAGTCTTTGGCTTGGGTCTGTGCGATCGGCGCTTGAGATATGAGGCTTAGATGAAGGATTATCAGCAGTAGCATGGTACTATAGTAAACTTCCAGTCAAGTGATATTAGTCAAGTGGGAGGCGAGAGCGAACATCCTCGAACGGCTTCGATCTATGTATTAGAAACTTTCATGAAGCTGGCTTTGCGCTGATAAGGCATTGTCATCTCGCAATACGCCATCACTGAGGTTGTATCTTGAGCGACTCCTTCGGTACTTAATCCGGCGTCTTCAACGAGAACATTCTTTACTCGTTGCCTGTCATCGCCTTTGTTACGTTTCCGGTTGCTTGGGTCAAATCCACAGGGTAAATAGATGAACGTTTACATGACACACCATAGGGTCGCGGGGGTGGCCATTCATCGGGTCTCTTACCCCGCGATCTTCGCGCTTGACTTCCGGTCCTGCTACGGGTGATCATAATTGGCGGTTAGAGCTCGCGAACATGTCATCTGTTTATGAATTGTGATCATATCCTATGGCCGCTTCTCAGGTGTTGCAGTTTCCACAGGTGAGAACTCAGAGGGAGATGATATCGGA
Organism: Alternaria alternata; assembly: GCF_001642055.1. Taxonomy (NCBI): domain Eukaryota; kingdom Fungi; phylum Ascomycota; class Dothideomycetes; order Pleosporales; family Pleosporaceae; genus Alternaria; species Alternaria alternata. The sequence goes on from NW_017306198.1 coordinate 1,069,103, forward strand.
CCGAACAATGCATCTGCGAGCTATTTGATCCCTCAAGAGGTATATTGACTGCATCGTGCGATTGGTACGGGCGGAGTTCCTCATTACTACAGCTGTGACTGACACGATTGGAGTGAAAAGGACGCGAATCAGCGCGTCCAATATAGTTGCATCAGCTGTTGATTAGACATCAGAGGCCTATGGTATAATACAAGCAGGTACGCGAAGGCGACCCGGAAAACTGTGGCAGAAGACCTTCTCGAATGATTAGAATGAACACATGACAGTCGAGATTGATGAGGGTCAAACTTGGAGGCTCCTTAATCTTGCATTTATCCTGATACACTCCGAATCAAATGTTGGGGCGAACGAGGGACCTGGTCAGCATTATAGCCAAGTCTCGTTACCGATTCAATATGCCTGAACAAAAGTCGTGTGATACAGGATGAGCGCCTATGGTAAGATTCTAGAAAGCGGGGACCGAGAGAGCTTCCGGACACGAGCGGCTGCCTGGTTAGAATAGATGAGAATACGGTAGGATGCCGCAATATGGAGAGCCGCACGAAGGCGCATTGTACCGCTGTGTAAGAGGCTTTTCGTGTCAACAGCACCACGTATTTTCCCCGATCTCTTGTCGCACTGGATGAATGCCAGCACACAATCCCATGAGAGGACCGCGCATGACACCTAGCGCTACCCGCGGTATGGTGAAGTATTCAAATTCGGTCAGCTGAGAAGTCGTGGGAAGGCATCGTATCACTGCAGTCTATGTTCGAACTCGACGGCACGCTTCTCGGTACATCACTTCCACTACCATGGACGGGCGTGTGTGAAAAAAGAACATCCGAAACATCGAAGGCAGCGAAAGATTTGGAAATGCTGCAGGGCGGTAGCAGTAGCACTCGAAGGGTAAAATGTGAGTGGTTGAGGAAAGTGAGGTGGTTTATATTCGTGGATGCCGGAGTGGTCGGATAATTAGAGTTAAGATACGCTAAAAGCGTGCCTATTCCAATTTCGTCGTAGTGCCAATATGAAGCTCTGCGCCATTGCCTCGCAAGCCTCGCGCTTGAGGAGAATTTCTGAGCTTGTGTGGACGTCTGAAAACCTTGAGATGATGGAGAGTCTCTGAAAAACATGTGTATCGTAAGTAGCCCAGAGGAGACTTCTACGGTGGCTTCCCTTATCGACCCTAACAGTCCTGCTGCAATCCAACAAAATCTTGAAATGACCTTTGAAGACCCCTGTGGCTCTGCGTCTGGGCATCAACCATATATCCATATCCGTTCTATATTGATGTTACCAGAGTTTGTGATCGATCACGTGCTCTCAGAAGGACCGAGACCTGGATGTCGGTGAACGGCACCAGTTACGGGTAGCACAACAGTATTAGTTATGTATATTATCTGCTCTTACCTAAAACCCATCTGTAGCTCTCTTTCGTCCGTCTTACTGTCACCCGTCTTGACAAAGACAGACCAATACCATAGCACGGACTTTATAGCCAGAGGAATGTTGTCGTACGCTCTGGTTGTCTACTTCCGGTAGCAATAGCCTCCCCCAAGTATCGCTCCAATGCTGGTCAAACGTCTGATTAGTGAAGACGGATCACAACCATCCCTTGTGATCTGGAACATCAGACGAGAGCCGTGAATTGGACTTTTCCACACGATACACCCCACAGGCTAGGGCACATCTCGCAAACTATCCTCCAGTATATTACATGCTGCTTCGGCAGCAGCAGAGAAAAAGGTGATCAAGGTTGTAGGCAGATGGATGCTTGGCGGGTTGTAGTGTGAAGGAGGGCTAACAAAGTCCTTGAATGGTGCACAGCCCAAGAAAAAATAGCAAAGGCTGGACCGTGAGTCGGAATCTAGCCTAGTGAGGAACGAGCTGGGCAACCAGCTAAGATGCAACAAGCACCTAGAGTTGTGGAAGCATGGGTTGTCGAAAACCTTCTCAGCGCCACGAGAAAGAAGCTGTGTTAACTGGAAAAAGGCGCTTCGGAAGTGCTCCTTCTCGATGGCCAGGCACTCTGAACACGTGCGTGGGTGCTTTGCCAACTATCGCTAATGCCACGCGGTTCCCTAGTCGTAATGAACAGAGTACTGTACTTCTTGACGAATAATGTTGTTCTCTGATCCTGACATATTTCTTTTCCTACTGGGAAGGGCTAAGTTTTTCGAAGGCGATGAGACTACAGCTGTGTTCTGAAGTGCTTCAGGCCTAAGCTTCATTCGCGTCACATGTTGTTCAAGACTGGATTCTTCCTGGGACGAGACTGTATCGATAGAGATGTCGTGCGCATTCGAGCGAGGTAGCTTGTTCCGTGATTCCCTCGTGTTTCTCGATGTAGCACTTCGGGCTGACAACTTGTATCCTTGAGACGACCCGTGTACGCGCATGAGCTCACCATGACCGAACCCGGTGCTGAGAGATTCCGTGAATCGCTTGAGCGCAGCGATTGTAGCTGCAGCGAGGGAGAATGAGAGTTCTATGGCCTGCCAGATGACCACCATCGCAGCTGCAAGCGGGATGTCGGACGAAGCAGCAAGTCTGAGTATCTCCCTCTGGCGAAGAGCAGAGAACAAGAGGGTTCTATAGGATAGTTAGCGGATATTACAGCACCATCAGACATCAAAACGTACGGTAATCGCAGCCAAAATGCTGATACAACGATGAATTTTGTTCGGAAAGTCATCTGCAAGTTCCATACCAGTTGAATGGGGAGAAATAGTAGAAGAGCCTCCGTCATGACGTCCAGAGCCGTTAGGGCATACCATCTTCTCTCCGCCTGGGGACACTCGGGGTTCGCGGCGGTTATGCTCCATGCCAGTTCGTACTGAGCTGAGCACTTTACAGTCAGAAGCAGGATGGACGTTAAACACTGAGCAATTACCAGAGCACCAGCAGAGTACTGAGATCTTCTGTGAAATGTAGTTTGTGTCGTACGTAAGAGCATGGCGACGATCGCGGCCTTTGAGACGCATAGCGAGATGATCCAAAGGACGTTGCTAGCTATCGTGTAGTCATTGAGTTTTTCGATAGTAGCAGAATTGAGATCTAGGTCATTTATCGAGTGACCAAGTCCCGCAGATATGGACGCAAAGACGATGCCGAAGAAACTAAGCGCGAATATCTATTTTGAAAGTTGTTAGAATAAGGTGTTCGATGCTCTCTAGTCACATCTGACAATGGAGACACATACGTACCCCCGATAGTAGCACGAAGAGATCATCAATACCATAGGCTCCCCATCGAATAAACCCGCGCAGACATGCTACACATAGTGTATAGCATAAACAGAGACCGATGGTGAACTTCAAAGTAGCTGCATGTCCTGGATTCCGCACGTTCGCGACCTCATAGTCTGCCATGTTGTTGTCGGACCAAAGTATGCCGAACAACGCTCAGTTCTTACGTTGTCACATCGGGGCGTAAGCACACAGGGCTGGTTGTGGCGTCGTCTCCGAAGCTGCGGTGCTGATCACAACCCCGTGTTAGTATTATATCCCAGCGACGACTTCGTTTCGCACGCAACCGCAGGCCCACCGAGCACTTTTTTTCAGTAGACTTCGCGTCGCGCCACCCCTTGATAGGTGCGTGGACCTTGCCTCCGCTCTCCAATCGTGAGTTCTTCCGTGTTTAACCAGTGGCCGAGGCCAGACCCTGTCCTGCGTCAGTCCTTTGATCCTTCGGCGCCACTGGGTCGGAAGACAGTGCATTGATCATGTTGCCAGTTGCACGCGCTAAGATGGGAGTACATGGTGTATCATGCCATAGGGTCCGCTATAGGCTGTCTATAACCATGTTAATATACCACTATATCGTGACGTGCCAGAGCCTATCGTTTCTCGACGCAGTGCTGAACTGCAGTACATTGAACCCAACACGTGATAATATAGAGGCTGCTATAATTCGACTGGCGAGCCTCACGACGTATTGGCAGTCACCCTACGCGGAGTGCTTGACTGCACCCGGACTCCCTTGACGAAATGACGGAGCATAATTTGCGCACGCTTAACTTTTACTAGCGCGGATCTGCAGCAAAAGTGACATGTCATCAATGAAACTGTAAGAGGTGTGAGGAGTCGTAGAAGGCGCGAAGGATTCGTACGCGGCTCGGGGAAGTGTGGTGTTGCTGTGCAAACAGGGGAAATGCGGTGGGTTGACACCGAGGCGCGTTTCTGCCTAGTACTGTAGCCACGGGACGGGCCCCCCACACCATCCACCACCCACTTGTTCGATCTACAACGCTGTCGTCGTCCAATCAGCTTACGTTTGTTGTATCAGTACTAGAATGCGCGAGTTGCAGGAAGCATCTGAGATCCTACAACTCTCGATACACGACGTCCCTACCTGGGCAAGCTTCACCCACGTTGCCATGCACACAAACCGGCCTGGCGCATTGGGTAACCTCTTTGATAGACAGCATTGGCGCCCCTTGCGTAAACTGCATCTGAGTTGCGATCCCTGTATACTTAAGCCGCGTCCTAGGTGACATCGGTTACACAACGCTTGCATTTCCTGGATTGATTCGCTAAAGCCTCCACGTTCCAAATGGCCTGTCACATGAACCGGCGATCATCCCGAGAATGGCAGCTGATTCCCAGTCCTAGCACACGGCTTGCACCCATCATGTAAAGTTTTGCCAGTAGAATTTGCATCTAGGCCGCTTAAACAGCATCTGGGACAGGTTCTTCCGCCCAGCATCTTTCTCCTATTAGGATATCCCTTACCTTCGCTGATTGTCGATGGTCTGCAGTCCTGCGCTTCACACAATGGCAATTTTTGGGGAAGCGAAAATTGCGAATGCTGAAGAGTACGATATCGGAAGCAATGGTTCCAGCGCAGCGGATAGGATGCATGCCAGTGCGCTGGGAGGCACAGCTCATGATGCCTCGGACATGCACAGGATGGGCAAGAAACAGGAACTGCGGGTATTTTCACTTACCGAAACCTGTATGTAGTAGCTCTGCTGATTGTACAATCAGAGAAATTTTCGCCTGATTTCCATCATCGGGTTTGTGGTGGTCCTGCAGTCAACATGGGAAAGTGCTCTGTTGTAAGTTCTTTCCTGTTGTGACAATACTCCCCTGCTGACTTTCGGCAAGATCTGCGTATTTTGGAGTAAGTGGTAATTGTACAAGATGCAGATGAGATACGTACTGACTACATGTCTTCACCTCTGCAGCTGTTCAATGGCGGTACAGCAGGTGTCATCTGGATGATGATTATTACATGGATCTTCGTCCTAGCGATGATCGCATCTCTCGCTGAGATGGCATCGATGGCTCCAACTGCCGGTGGCCAATATCATTGGGTCAGCGAGTTCGCACCACCATCGTTCCAGAAGTCGCTCAGTTACATCGTGGGTACGTTGCGGACTGAGCTGCGTGACTGTGCCCAATGCACTAACAGTATGTCCAGGATGGTCTGCGGCCGTTGGATGGGTCAGTGGCATCCCCGCATGTGCGCAAATGCTTTCAAGTCTTGTCATTGGGATGGTCCTCCTCGCGTATCCAGACGCGGAAATCGGAAAGCTATGGCACGTCACGCTTCTGATGATGCTCTGGTTGATACTCATGGTTGGATTCAACATCTTCCTGGCACAACATCTGCCTCTCGCTGAAGGTATCGTTCTTGTCTTGCATGTGTTCGCCTTCTTCGCCTTCCTGATCCTTTTTTGGACCATGGCGGAGCGTTCGCCTGCGGAGGAGGTTTTCACGACATGGACGAATGGAGGAGAGTGGAGCTCGATGGGCGTGTCTGCACTAGTCGGCCTCTCAACCCCACTGTGGTGCTTCATTGGTCCAGATGCGGGTGCCCATATGTCTGAGGAGTTGAAAGATGCCTCCGTAGTACTTCCTAAAGCGATGATGTGGGCTGTCTTCTTCAATGGCATCTTTGGATGCATCATGGTAAGGAAACATGAGTATAATCCTGCATACGGCGCATATACTGACGTCATGTCCGCTGTTGTAGATGATCACTTTTGTGATATGCGGCGGCGCTCTCGACTCGGTCCTAGAATCGCCAACGGGACAACCTGTTCTCCAAGCCGTATACAACGCCACAGGCTCCATTACCGGCACAGAAATCATGGGAGCAGTGCTCGTCGTTCTTGTCTTCTTTGCAGCAGTATCTGTCACTGCGGCTTCTTCGCGTCAGATCTGGGCCTTCGCGCGCGATAAAGGACTTCCGTTCTCTGCGTGGATTGAGCGAGTACCAGCCGGCTGGGACATTCCCGTGAATGCACTTCTTGTTTGCCTGGGATTTTCGTGCGTGCTCGCATGCATCAACTTCGGTTCCGATGTCGCTCTAAACGCCATCGTCTCTATCTCTAACGCTGCCCTCATCTTCTCCTACATCATATCGATTGGATGTGTCCGATTGAAGCGTCTCTGCGGTGAGCCATTGCTGCCTCGACGCTGGAGCTTGGGCAAGTTTGGAGGCATCGTCAATGACCTTGCTCTTGCTTTCCTGGTAGTGTCCTTCATTTTCTCTTTCTTCCCCATCGTCCCGAACCCCTCTACTACTGACATGAACTTTGCGTCGCTCATGTTTGGCGCTATGGCGATAATCGCTACAGTCAATTATTTCGTTAGTGCACGGAACAGCTACATCGCGCCCGTCTCGCTCGTTAAACAGGACTAGATGGCAGATTTGTTGTTCTAGCGATTATGCGAGGCTTATAGATGAATAAATTAGCATTCTACACCGCACTGGGCAACCTTCAAGTTTCGCGTCGAGTGATTTTGGCACTAACCTCTTATAGATTAGCGCCTGGCCATCTGATTCCTTCTCCTGGGCAGATCTGCCTCCCAACCCAACTGCTGAACGGTAGTTAGAACGAAATTCCTTGATTCCAGGACCTCGCTACCCATTTCTTATCAAGTCCCTCTCATCCCAGCTTTGCCAGGGCTTCTTTCTCTTCGAAACAAATCACGATGCGGGGTATTTAGATGGGGGCAGCCAGTTGACTTGTACCGGCACAAACATTGTCAAGTTTTGGCTTGGAAAATTGATATATCCAACAATTAAGATGTCGCAGCCTTTGAAAGAGGCCGATATCATATTTCCGCATATCTCCAACACACCAAACCTCTCCAGTACCCTCTCTTCTCTACGCCGCTCAACACTATCAACGCAAAACCGCCTCGCCTCCATCGTCTCAGACAGTGAATTCATCACATCTGTCGGGTCCGCCTATGATCTGCCTCTAGTGGCGAATGAGCGGTGTGGCAGTTGGTATATTCCGCCCTCTCAGAAATCCGGATCTGTCTATTTCAAAAGCACGGACGGCCATATGGGTGAATGGAGCTTCAGTCTGAGAAGACTGAACTTACAGTTGTTAGATGTCGTAAAGAGCTATGGGGGTGCGGTGGTTGTAGATAGTACGAGAAGGGGGAAAAGTATGCCAGACGCGTTGAGCAAAACGATTCCCATATGGTGCTGTGTCATCAACAGGGCTATTTTTGGCAGAGAAGAAAAAGGAGAAGTGAAATTGTTTTCTCCGCCGCAAGCGGTGAGCGAAAGTGAGCATGCGCAGATAGAGACGAAGATAGATGGGTTCGTGCGACAATTTATGGTGCGTATATTGTCTTGACATTCTCGAGGATACCAATTGATAGCGAGAGAAGGAAATCTGCAAGCCAAACATCTCGGAACTTCGCAGTAAGCTACAGAAACCACTGAGGCCGATCTGGGCGACACAACTATCATCTCTTCCGGACTCAGCCCCTTCTTTTCCGGACTTTCATCCCATCGTGCTCTGCACAGCTTCACGACGTGTGCGCGGTGCCGAGGCATCAGAGAGCGGGTACATCCAGGGTGCCGCTGATGACCACGAAGCATGGTCGCACGGGCTGACTCCGACACTGTTCTGGAAGCATAAAGATGCTTTGATGAAAACGAGTGAGGAAGACGTGCCTGCCCTGATCGAAAGACTACTCAAAGAAGAGGGGGGTAGCAGTGCAGTCGCAAGTTTGATCAAGCCGACATCGAAACTGCACATCTCAGCTAGTGACCAGATGAACCTTGCGGGCTTCGAAGTGGTGGTAAGCTGCACACCGGAGCCGTTCGCCACCTCAAGGCTCAAGGAAGCTGGAGTCAAGCGCTATCTACATCTCAAATGTCAAGTAGGCAAACTAGGATCGCGTGATCTGCGTACTCAGCTGCCTCAGCTTCTACAATTTTTCTCATCATTTGAAACACCGACGACCGGAAACATCCTTGTATGCTGTCCAACAGGCAAAGATCTTTCTGTTGGTACAGCTCTGGCCGTATTATGTCTTTACACCAATGAAGACGGAAAGATAGATACAAGCAAGTCAAGAGAAGCAAAGGATATCGGAAAAGTCTTTATCAAGCAAAGACTGAGCTGGATAACGACAAGCAACCCGGCGCTGAACCCGAGTCGTACTACACTCCAAAGTGTCAATGCCGTTTTACTAGAAAGCCAAGATCCAAAGGCCTACTCGCAGACCAAGAATAATGGCATAGGTAATGGTAGCTTTACTACACCAATACCAATCAGAGAAACGAGGCAATTACCACAAGAACCAGAAGATTTACAAACAGGAGAGGAATCTCGAAACGAAAAGCCACAACAAAACTTGTCTTCAATAGCCAAAAACATCTTCGAGAGCCTACGTAACTCGGCAAACACATCATGGAATTTTCAACGCACGCTGCGCTCCTCATTACCCACACATCCTTCTGGCACCGTGGCAGGCATAGCGACATTCACGCCCTGCAACCTACCGGATAATTCTCCACCAACGCTTCTTTACGCCGAAGAAGGTGATTTCATCACCGACACGGGGCTGAAGTTCACTGCGCGGAGGAGATACGTTTATCAACTCAAACCTAAGGATGATGATACTGGGGGAGAATACATCGCAGTCCGCTTCTTCAACGACGAAAAGATGCCACGAGCGGAGATTGAAGATGGTGTTGGAAAGGGTGGTGAAGGAATTGGCGGGTTATTTGTAGAGATGGGTGACCTTGAGGCGGATGGGCGTGAAATGAAGGCGAAGAATAAGGAAACACATCTCTGTGCCAAGGACCTGTATACGGCGAGTTGGAGGTTTGGCGAGGGTCTTGTTACAGGGGGCGCACAAGACATTTGGTGGGAGGTACGCTATGATGTTAAAGGGCCCCAGAAGGACTACGTGGGCACTACGCGATATACTCTTGTTTGAGATTGGAGTCGAAAGGAAGAGAGAAGATATGAATATAGGGTATCAAGCCGGTCTACATAACACAAAAGTCCACACTCCAGAAACTGCGATGCAGCAAAACATGACCCTCTACGATAGCCATTGATTTCATGACTTCACCCTTGTTACCTTCATTACGATGTTTGTAATCTTTATGAAAACATTGACGATCAGCGCCAATGCAGCAGTCGGGACGAAGATTTGTATCCACTCATACCAAAGCTTCGGCCGGACGTCAGTCTCGATCCAGCCAGCACCTTTTAGCGGGGCTCCACCATCCACGCTGGGTGTTTCGCCTTCGTCTGCTGGAAACCGCTGGTTCTCAACGAAATACTGAAGTAGATCGTCCTTCTCGCGCCACCGGGCAAGGAGCCAGTCGCTGAAGATCTTTTCGTCATGAAGAGGTATATCGGCGATGGCGAAGCGGCGCCAGTACATGTTCACGGACTTTGGCGGCCGGCCTTCAAAGTAGGTACTGTACAGAGTGAAGAGGTCCTGGCCATACTGACCGACGCTGTCGGGAGTCAGCAATCGATTTTTTTCACGCTATGCGAATCGGACTTACGGGACGCCTTCGTACGCCATGGTGCAGTCGTACAAATAATCGACAGAACCTTGCAGTTCCTGCAAGCAGAAAGACAAGCCTGTGCTTCGCGGCAGCAATGCATGTCTCAGATCTTCAATTTGATTCTTCTCCGCCCACTTCTTGCTCGAAGCGCGACCGTTTTTGCTGAGGTTTGTGCCTTCAGGGAAGATGAGCAGCCACATTGGATCAAGACCATTGGAGCCAGATAGTGGACCACTGTGACTCGTGCTCAGCTTCCTCAATCTATGCTGGAAGCGTTCCTTGTCCGTCGACCATTTGCGTGAGAGGAAGATGAAGCCATATAGCATCATACCCCAACCGAGGACGGGGATGTATTTGAGCGACTCCTTGAGGATGATATAGAGGTGGCCATGCATGGAAGCGCTGTATCCTATCCACCAGAGGTAGACCCAGTCAGTGTAGATCTAGTGGGTGTCAGCTCTCGTTGTCCCATAAGCGGTTGCTTGGGAAGGCGTACCTGGTGGTTCGAGATGAGGACCATTCTCTCTGGAAAGTCGCATTCCATCATTCCGTCCTTGTTCTTCCTCATTTGTCCTCGCACGCTCTCGTCTCCACTGACGCGCATCGTGACGGGCGCCCACCAGTACGTCATGGTGGTGACGACCATGCTAAAGTGCTGCTTTGTCATGGCCATCCATGCGTAGAATAGGTCTTTGCTGTAGAAATACAGCGGGAGGCCGATGTATTGCGTAATGGCGATACTGAGACAGGGCGTTAGTAACCTATGGGGGCATTAGCTGTGGGCAATACTAACGCTATGATGCTGCCGTTGAAGTACGCTGCGAAGAGACACATGCGCATGGCTTGTGCGAAGACTCCATGTTTGACTTCGCCGGCCGGGTGCTGCGTGGGGTCGGGGAGTGTTGGCTCTGCGGGAGCCTTGGTCCGTTGCGCCTTCAGCTTCTCGATGACAGGGACTGATGCGGGCGGCTGGCGCTGCCGGATGCTCTTGGTGGACATGGTGCTCGAGGTGTGGACATGCGTAGGAAGGGTGTAGGCACTTCACTTGGCTAGGGAATATGACAGATAAGGCACGAGTGCGCGTGCACCTGGGTCGGCGTGGTCGGATGCGGCGGGGGATGGGTGCTGAGAGCGCGTGCTGTGGTCCGCATTGGGCGTCTTAGGCTGGACGCGCCTGGAAGAGTGGCGTGAAGGGTGCGAGGAGGCAGTCAAGGTCGCGGCCTCTGCGCATCGTGTCGTGTCTTGTCGGCGGGCGCTGGAACCTGCTGTTGCCGATCCGCAGCTTTCCATCCCAGCATGATGACACCGGCCAGAGTTACCCCACCCCGTACAGGGATAGCTCTGCCTGTGCGGGCGCTAGTCATATCCGGACGCGTTCACTCGCAACCCTCACCCTCTGCACCAGAGGCCCAGCACCAGGGCCCACGTTTCGCCCATGTGACGATGGAGATTAGTCGCTGGGCCAGCATTATCTCCGCCCGTTAGCATTCACTCCAAGCCCTTTGGCGCGCGAGAGACATGGACGCTGCCGTCCTGTCACGGCTCAACTCGTCATCGTCCCCTCACATGGCGTCCCCTCACCCTTCCAAGCTTTGCGCACAGCATCGCCTGGAATTTTGGCCCTAGTCTTGCACCGCCTCCCCAACCATGTTTGTGCCGCATCGCATCTTGCCATGGCGCCTCCTGGCTTTGCCCGCGCAGGCGCGTAGTTTCTCTTCGACTTCGCGTCGTCTTGACATCAGGCATGTGTCCGAGCTTCCCTCGCGCACCAAGCCGTCATACATACAGTCATCCAACACGCTGCTGAGCCTGCAATGGCCCTCGCCGCCGCGCAACATCCTCGTCACCAAGAAGAAGCGCACACCAAACATCACCGAGTCTGTCATTGAATTCACATCGCACATACGCTCCACCTACCCATCCATCAACGTCATCTTCGACCCTGAGACGGCCCAAGAGCTACACGAGCAGCTGTCGTTTCCCGTATACACATACACCCAGAGTCAGGGCGCACCACACGATCTTTCGGATAAAACCGACTTGGTCTGCACGCTTGGAGGCGACGGAACGCTGCTGAGGGCCAGTAGCTTGTTCAGCCATGCCGATAACGTACCTCCAGTCTTGAGCTTCGCCATGGGCACCATCGGCTTTTTGGGCGAGTTCAAGTTCAGGGAATACAAGAGAGCATTCCGGGAGGTGTATATGAGCGGTGCGCCGGACACGTACTCTACCCTGTCCGATTCGCTAGGAACGAGTCCTCCTACTCCCCCAACATCGCCAGACGATCCTTTGGATAAGCCACTAAGCTATGCCGACATACGCGGCAAGGCTATGGGCAGCAACAGAACAGCGCGCATCTTGCTGCGTAACCGACTGAAGGTCGGCGTCTTCGGGCCCGACGGGAAAAGGATAGGCGGCATCGAGGGCCAGGGCGACACGTACGCACTAAACGAGGTTACCCTCCACCGTGGCTCCAGCCCGCATTTGAAGATCATCGACGTCTACATCAACAATCGCTTCCTTACCGAGGCCGTCGCCGACGGTATGATCATCAGCTCGCCAACCGGATCGACAGCATATTCGCTATCTTCTGGAGGGAGCATTGTGCACCCTCTCGTATCATCGATATGCCTTACGCCCATCTGCCCTCGATCGCTTTCCTTTAGACCACTGGTGCTCCCCGCTGAGACACCAATCACGTTGCGCTTAGGCAAGAAGAACCGCGGTCGCGAAGTCGAGGTCAGCATTGACGGGAATACAATCACCGAGAAACTGGGCACGGGTATGGAAGTCCGAATAGGCGGGGAGGTAGTCAAGCGAGACGCTCGAGGTTGGGAAGGTGGCGTACCCAGCATCGTACGTGGTACGAGCGGCAAGGAAGACATGGCTGAGGATCATTGGGTTGGTGGGTTGAACGCTCTCCTCAAGTTCAACTACCCATTCGGTGATCAGGAGTCTTAGACACTCTTCACTGTTCATTACCATGGCTAAGCAAGAGCCCCAGACCTTAGTCAAGTCCACCATTATGGCTTTACAAATGGGTTGCTCCACCCAACACCCTATGTTTTCCATTTCGCTCTTATAACGAAGAGTGTGGACCATGAAATCATAACAACGGACAACTAGGCTTATAGCGGCGCATGTATTCGAAAGTAACAAACCAGCTATACTCACACTAGCTTGTGCTAGGTCGCCTGCGACTCCCAAATCCCTCCAGGGTCAGAGTGCTTCCTCGCTGAGCCTGACCCAGTATCAACATATTCGGGCTATCATCGACCAGTGATTGCCCTTGTTGATCTAGATAAACCAGACTCGCCCGCCACAATGGAAATCGACTAAACCTAGCAATTGACACAATCAACCACTTCATCGATTTGCGCCCCGATACATGCATTGGTGCGACTGCGACTGTTTAATCTTCGCCACCGTGGCTGTTCTTCCATGTTCCAGCGTAGTGATGGGTTACTAACTGTGGAGATAGTATCGCCTCCTCTTCCGGGCTATAGGTGTTTGTCATCGGCGCGAAAGAGCGACCTGGCATGAACAGCACGTCTCCGACAAGCTTAGGCTGCAGAAGCTCCTCCGTATCACTGCCCACCAAATTGCGGTTCGTCATGCCACCTAGGCTCTTGTATACCGCACTCGTTAGACGTCTCGGGCCTGTAAACTCGACTGTGTCTCCCATGATATCCATCGTGGTATTCTCGACTGTTATACCGTGTTCAGCTGTCTTATCAGCTAGCTCCTGCAGGATGTCGTTGATGCACTGCATCAGATGTGGTGACCTGGGGTTTGCCATGATGGCCCATATTTCCATCTGGTGCAGGTAATTACCCGGCCACCCATGGTCGAACTCCCAGCCCACAACAAGACTCGTGTTTCCCTTGTACTCCGCTGGGATCCAATCGTCGATGGGTATGCCCTCACAAGAAACGTCAAGATCGAACCAAATGCCACCCTGGTCCCAGAGTAACAGGTAACGAAGGATATCCGCCTTCCATATAGGAACTGGTAGCGCTAGGAAGTTGTCGACAATGTCGGGCCGAGACGCGAATGTTTTGCGAACATACTCGTCGCTGCTTTCGTCGGTCATGAAGCGCGCTTCGTATTCGGGGTTGGGCTTGATGCAACTATCGGTCCAATTTCGCGCTTCCTCTGAGAGGCCACGCGGCCCTAGCTTATACCATATCAGTTTGGGTATTCCTTCATACTTTGGTATTGCGGTCGCTCCTTGGATGTGGACTGCAATATTATCTTGGACAGAGCGGAGAGTGCAGATCTGGTAAATGAAGAAAATAACACACAAGGCGACGAGTGAGTGATAGCTAAGAAACCTGAAATGTAACCGTGCTAACATAATGAAGGTGTAGGTTGCTCAATGAACGCTGGTGGTAAAGAGTCCAAGGTGAGTCGATGTATAGGGTTCAGCATCTACACCAGCCGTCATAAGGCTGAAGCACGATCGCTCACGACGAGGGGCTATGCAGTCTCAAAGTCAGCCCAGAACTAGAATGAATCTTAGACTATCCCTGTCACTTTCGGAAATGAATGGTGCGGGTTACTCAAGAGGAAGGATCCAACGAAAACGCTCAGTGTGACGAGGTGGTACAACATAAGCAGCCACGCGCGCAACAAAGGAGTTGCATTCCTCAACGTCACGGGTTAGCCCTATTGGTCAATAGGACTCCACAACCAATGTTGTGAATCGCGCACCCTCTCGCCCCACGATATATATACACTCGCACCGGCACGGGGGTTTCACACAAACTGGCCCTTGGAAGGTTGAGAATGTTGTGTCCAGTAATGTTTTATCGTGGAAAAGCAAAATATGTCTCAGCCTGATTCTATGCCCACTGGGCTGAAGAGGTTATACGAAGCCTTCACGGACACCAGTGAATGGCCAGTACTTATGCCAGTTGCCAGCCCCAGATCATCACACGCAATCTGGGAGGCCTATCCAAAGGTCTGCCGCATGCGTGGTGTTACGCTCCCTATTCTGATCAACATACGTTCTCGTGCGTACACCGATACTGTCTCTTGCCACACTATCAGCCACGGCAGAATCGTCATGGTATTGGAGGAGCGGATCAGACAGCCCATTTTTCGCTCGACCATGACATTGACATCGATATCGAGATTCTCTGCCTGTAAGCCTGAAGCATGGCTTCGCGCGAACTTGCTTTCAGCCCCCACGCAAGGTCTTGAAGCGTTTTGCTTCCACAAGCCGCCTGATTCAGCCTCACGCATTTCCTCCTTTCAAATCACACTGCTTTGATTCGCTTGTACCCTACGGAACTTGTCAAAGTCGCCCCCTATCCTCTCACCTACTTGCCTCTCTGAACATCAGTCCTTCTCGCTTGGTTGTGCCTTTACTGGGACATTGAGTTATCGTATTCGACATCCTGTCTTAATTCCCAGCACTCATGCAATTCATCGTTCCGCCGTGGAATCCGACACCATTGGATTTCAGCGATGCGCAGGTATACTATTTAGGTGACAAACTCACGATCTACTGGACGGAGCCACCGGCTGGCATCACCTCATCTATTCTCCTATGGCAGGCAAACCGGACGACGGGCGTACTCGTTGGAGACAAGCAATATATCACACGTACGAAAAACCATCATCTCTGACATCTATCGGAGTAACTCTGACTAACGATGGTGAGCAGAGAGTGTCGTGAACAAGACTGACGTGGTTTGGCCTATCACGACTGACTTCAACCTGACCTTGTCGAACCTGTTCCAGCTGACCCTTTACCAAGAGGGTGAAGCGGACCCAGTCGACTTCAGTCAGTATCTCTATCTCGAAGATAAGGCCGACTCGGCATCGGCTTCAATTTCGTCGGCTTCGTCTTCACTCCTATCAAGCTCAACGACCTCTGCAACAACCTCTTCTTCCAGCGCAGGAAGTTCAATACAAACCAATGTACCAACAGCCGTACCCATGCCCAGTTCAGCCTCGCCCGCGAGCAGCTTCCCCACCTCAGCTAAAATTGGAGTTGGGGTTGGGATACCTGTCGCGCTCCTCCTCGGATTGATCGTCGGTTTCCTCTTGTTCCGTCACCACAAGAAAAAAGGGGTTGATCGGCCCAAAACACCCAGTCCTCAAGTCTCTGAGCAGTACAAATATGGTCATTACGCACCTCCTTTAAACGAGGCTCCACCTGATAGCTTGATAGAGTTGGATCCGCAGCACGCAGCAGGGGTGCATGCACACAAGCCGCCAAACGATGGGGCACCGCCAGTGAGATACGAGATGTAGTGAGTGGATGTTTTGTCGACGAAGGCACATTGGCGCATGAACAGAGAGTGAAGCATTGTTCCAACCACACGCGAATTCTTACCTGTATTCAGCGACTATTGCCCAACTTTTGCAAACTGTAACATAACCTTGTTTAATTGATAAATCAAATCACACCTGCTCATCATAATGCAAGAAGTTAGTCATGAATTGGCGGTTCTGTCGACGTTGCCTAGATGTTGACTATTGACTATTGTCAGTCTGCTTACTTCCGCTCTATTGGTGTACGACAACACGAAAGATGCTTTGCTTGGCCGCCTTGCCGATTGACACATCTCTCTCCGGTCCGTATCTCCCTCAAGCCTGGGGACTGGTCAACGCCATTTTCGCAGGTAGGCACGGGCATGTAAACTCGCGTCAACCTGCGCAGCGCCACCGCCACCGATCCAAAGTGTCTCCATGTGTAGCAGTGACTGCATGAGTGGAGATTACGTTCGATATGAGCCTCACTAGACACGTTTGAGATTGTGTCAGGCAGATACCGCGTCACTAAGCATCGACTCAAGTCTGGGTCGGGCGTTGAACGGGAAGACTGAAAGTGGCCAAGGCTCCGCAATCACGACAGCAGGGCGACGCCATTCATAAATGCTGTACGTACTGAACCTTCGAAGGTTCGCACCACAATGACTGCTGAACGCCTATAGATTGTAGTGGCTCTCATTGGAAACGATACAAGGACAACAAGGACAAGTTAAAAACAGTCACAAGGATAGGAAGTATGAGAAACCAAACAAACGTAGGTTTGCCATACACAAAACCATAACAGCATGCTCGAATGCGACATAACAAACTCGTCCTTCTTTCAGACCATGCAAACGAAAAGTCGCGACCCCTGAAACGACGTGAAACGAGCAAACGACCCCACTAAACCACCACCAGAAAGTATTAGCCTATCCGGATATTGTCGAATGTCGACCCATGTCTGGTTTCTTCCCGCGAGTACGTGGGGAGGAGATCTGAGCGCATCGAGCCTGTGGAAGGAGTGCGACCAGACTGAGGGCTGGTATAGGTGTATTTGACATCCTCGAATGGCGTTGCTCCGATGACGGTCTCCGACAGACTGTCGTAATTAGGTATCTCCATTGAGTCGAGCTCGATACCCTCGTCGACCTCAGTATCCTTTGACCTGTTCGTGTTCCGATCAAACTTCTTGATGCAGGCCATAAGCAGTATCATGAAGAGCATGTAGCCTAGTAGGCTGGTTGTCCACGCGAGGATAATTGTGCAAAGCAAGTAGACGTCTCCAGCAGGCGGGTTACGGATGAGGATGTTTGTGATGTCGTTGATAATGTCCTCGCTGGGTGCTTGACTCATGGACGATGGTATGTGGATTGAGTCACTATATTTCCAGTAGATATCGCCACGATGGTTGCGGAAGTCCATACCCAGCGTTCTATACACGGATTTAACTTTCGTCCAGCCACATAGTCTACCACTTTCGAGCATGGTAGTCTTGTAGCCGTTGGCCACTAGAGCATTGGTGAGGATATTTGGGTGATAGGTGGTGTATTTCGTGACAATGGCGTAGTCGAATATCTCGTTTTCTCGTGAGTCTTTGAATGTGATCGTTGCGCTGCCGAAGCCAGTATACGAGAGATTGACAATACGCTGATCGTGGTTCTTGGCGTTGTCGAGTCGCGGCACGTTTTTGGCGAAAATTGAGGCAGGTGAGAGCAACAAAAAGAGAAGTGAAATCAAGAACATGGCCTCGGTGTGAAAACAGTGTTTTTGACGTGAGGAATTGATTACTACTCGCTATGAAATGCTTCGCCGAAAGAGTTGCGACGCCGGAAGAATGGGGAGGGATGTGGAGAGAGGTGAATGGGCGGGAGGGCGATTTCTTATAGGCAGACATGACTGCAAGCAATTTTCCTCGAGGCAGGTAAGATGCGATGACATGGGAAGGAGAATAGCACCTGCGTCATGTATGTCGCGAAGTCCAGGTATGGGAAGGGAGGAGCGACGACAATACATTTCAATTCCGACTATCGCTCAACCTTTGACAAGGGTGTGCCCATCGCGAGGAATGACGTTTCTTCCAAGATCAAAGGCCAGACAAGGGAAAGTCAGAAATCTGACCAGCGGAAGAAACAATCGAAATTCTTGTGTCTCAATAAAAGAGAGGATCGAGAGTACTGCCTCCATATTTTCTTATCACAAGCTATGTAGGTGTTGATGCTGCAAGCGTGTGCTAATTCTTTACCATTGCACTCTTCTCCGTGCACTTCTCAGCAGGTATTGAGGATATCTCAGCAGGTATTGAAGATAGCATTCGACATATGGACATTCTTGAGAGCTACGTGGGCCTGTCCGTTCGGATGGGCGTCTTTGACATGGGAGCATAAAATTGTTTGGTATGTGCTCGTACATCGTGAGGTGAAATTCGGCTGGAGATCAACAAACCTGAAGAGAATGATTTGGGCAGGGTGCGGCCTCGACTTTGTCGTAGCGTGTACTTCGCTGTAGGCCGGAAAGAAATGATTCGTGGAGGCACTGAGATGAAGCAGGATATGGAAAAGTAAAAGTGAAGTTTCCTCCACAGATGTGTGTCTTGTGTAATCGTGAGGGTCGAGTTCTCTGTTCTAGTACTTACGGTCCAAGCGTCCTGTGCAATCAATTACACATCAGCCGAACCTAGTGTCGCTCTAAGCGACCAGTCATACACTTACGTGTCAGCGAGGACATCCTCGGTAGCTTTCTCGCTGATCATCATAGTAGGCAGCACTGGGAAGCCTCCAGGCACCTTAGGAAACGAGCTTGCATCCACAACTCGTAAACCCCTTGTTCCTCTCACTCTGAACTTGCTATCCAGTACGGCGTACTTGTCTCCATCAGCACCAATCCTGCAACTACTACTAGCATGGTGGCTGTAGGCCTGCTCTTTTATGTACGCCTTCTGGCTCTCGATTGTACAGTTTTGCTTCCCAATCACGCCTTCACATGGATGCAGCTCGCGGAAAGGAGCCAACGAGTCAGGTGCCGATGGATCTACTTTCGACAACCAGGAACGTACCCATTCGGCACCCTCGTAGATAGCTTGAAGATCTTCCTCTGCTCCATCTTTGAAGAAGTTGAGGTTAATGGCAGGAACGTCACGCGGGTCAGCAGATCGAAGTTCAACGGTACCCGCTTGGGAGCGTGGGTTCATATGAACCATTGCGCATTCGTACTGCGCTGGGCCGTAGGTCTCATTAAAGTACGGAGGTCGGTTGGGAAAGCTGCTGGTAGGTTAGCGGATGTTCAATAAATTGTGTGAACAGCTGCAATTGCATACCCTGGCCAGAACCCCTCGAAGAGAAAAGAACCACACCACATATAGATGTCTCGGATCCCCAGTTGCGAAGTAGAAGTCTTCCAAAAGTTCGGAAAGACCTCCGACATGCCAGTAACGGGACGATTGCCTAGCGATAAGATACCAGCCTCATAGTTGTCAGCCATCTGTTTGCCCACACCAGGCGAGTCTACCACTGGTGCAATGTTAAACTTGGCAAGTTGCTTAAGCGGACCGATACCGGAAAGCATAAGGAGCTGTGGTGAGTTGAAAGCTCCTCCAGAGATGATCACTTCCTTTGACGCGAACACCTTCCCCGCAACGCCTTTGACGTTGGAGTTGTAACGAGGATCAGCACTGTAGAGACTCTTCCCATGCAGGTACTCAATACCGATCGCTTTTGGAAGACCGAGAGAAGCTTTGTCGAAGATGATCTTGGTTGCTAACGTGTCCAGCGAGATAGTCAGAGGATACTTGCCGGAAGCAGCCGTATCTCGAGCGTAGTAGCCGGGCGACGACCGACGTCCATTGGGGTTGATATGAGAGACCCCTCCAAATGGTCCGACAAGATGATCGCGATCGGATTGAGCCCCGTTCATGTCGCGCTGTAGTAGTGTTGAGGTAGAAGACATAGAGTAGCCCGCAGCTTGCGCAGCTAATCCGCTGAGCTGTTTGGCATCTGCGCTGGTCGTGTAGCCAGGATCCATCATAGTCATATCGAGCCAACCGTCATGACCATGTTCGTATGTGCTGTTGTAATGCACTTTCTCAAGCTTGACAAGATATTTTCTCATATTCTCATGCGACCAAGTGTCGTCTCCAGTCATGTCAGCGATCTCATCCCAATCCGCATCGTTGGGATTCATCGTCAAGCAGCCATTATGCATAGCACAGCCTCCTAGAGTGCCTGCGCGTGGGTAGTACTGTATGTACAGTCAAAAGCCGCGTTGAGCGCATGAATCTGATATACTTACAATTCCCAGAGCGGTAGAGTCTTCGGGGGGCACAGTGCCAACGTAGAAGCTTCCATCTGGCTTACGCCAAGTTCTATGCAAGTATCTTGCTTCCCTGGCTTCGTCATCAGAGTGCTTCACGAAGAAATCCCATCGCTAAACGATCCGTTAATTGTGTGTCGGTCCAATTCGATCACACACTTACTGTGGCCGGATCGTTGCCTGCTATATTGAAGTTCAACCAATTCGAAACGTTGACGTTCTCCGTCTGGTCATCTCCAGCTTCAAGGAGCAGCACAGAGTGACCGGCTCTGGCAAGATTGGAAGCAAGCGGTCCACCGCCAGGTCCAGAGCCTACAACAATGTACTCATAAGTTTTGTTGTCGATCGACGTAGCGGCCAGAGCCTTGACACTCAGTAAAGCAAGAGCCGCGATAATCGACCTGAGAGGAGCCATGATGGACGAGGTCTACGAGAGACTGAATACATCGATAGCAAGTTGAGATGCTCGAGCTCAAGTAGGTTCTCTCTCCAAGCTTGAGCTAACCGGTAGGGATGATCTGCAAATATCGCCGGATATGCAGGCACAGAGCGCAATCAATGCAAGGCTATTAGTCCACCCGACACGACGGCCCGACATAAGCATAGACCCTCTTTCGGCCAATACTGGCGAACAAGATAAAGTGTACAACTCGCGTAACGTCTTCTGCATATATCCCCTAGCTTTCGCCTTGCTAGATTGAGTGCCTGGGTAGGATGGCAAGCACTTATTGGTCCGGCCATACCGTTGCATATCGTGCTGCATGATCGACGCAGTAATGGAATTGTATTGCTGATATCAGCTTCCAGGCTGTTAACATGTCTGCGTTCGAACGGTGAAGCTGTAGACAACAGACTAATTTTACACGCACTGATCGCAGAAGGTTACGGTGTCGGATACGTCCGATGTCCGTAGGTTGCTGGAGTGATTTGAAGTGGGTGAACGTCACTCATTAGCAGGTAGTTTAGTAAAAAAAATCGTGATATGAAAATCCGTGGTGAATTTTCTGAAGATTCTTTACCCATATTCATCCAAAGTTCTGAAGATGCAGATACAGAAACACTTCATGCGCTGTCGATGTTTACCCGTGCTCGATGGATGAACTTCAGCAATTTTGGGAGCCCATTGCCTCTGCGGCTTGCGCATCGACATCGAAGCTCCAACTTATGGAAGCCTGCAAAGCGCCAAAACTTCTAGAAACAGACATGTTCCATAGGCGATGGGGCATTTAGCGCCGCTTAGCCTCAAACAAATTCATCGGTTTCGTCGACCGCCTCATCGTCTCCTACCGCCTCCTCGCCCATACCGTGAAGCAGCTCTTCGTCAACAAGCGGCTCAGACTTGATCTTTGTAGTAGTGGTCGCCTTCTTGGTGATTCGCCCAGTCTTGACAGCTATATGCCGAATCAGTAAAGCAAAATAGTGAAAGAGGGTGTTCGCAAAGCGTACCGCCCTTGGGAGAACCAGCGTCGCTCTTCTTGGTGCGTGTCTTCATCGGACTCTTCACGGCGCCCTCACGGTCCGCTGCTTCATCTTTGAGCGTTGTAGCTTCCTTCTTGTATCTACGCATCCGATTTTCGAGGGCGTGATAGGTCATATCCTCGCCATAGATGCGAGCAACTTCGTTGATGTTGATCTGCGCGACGCTGGGGTTAGTGTGGCTGCTACAGGGAAATAGTGGTAGCTAGTTCCACGTACCTTGTTGTCGAGAGAGGCGAGAGCCGCGATGAAGAGGCGCTCGAGAACGTCTTTGTCATTCCAATTGACCGGCATTTTGGCGACAGCACTGCTGACTGTCAGCAAAGGGTCAGATACGTACACGTCAGTTCGAGCACATTGGGAAAGACCTGTAACGGCAGTTTTGTATAGTTGTGATAGCTAGGAAAGGCACAGGGTGGGGTTGTGTAAACCTGTGTCGAGCTGTTGCGACGACTGCAGGAAACGCGCGCCCGTCGATCGGAGCAGTAATTAATGTAGGAACAAACTCACCTCTTGAAGATAGCGGACGGAGTTGCTCTGTAGACCAAGACGTCGTGGAATGCCCCTGTCAGCGTATTGGGGTAGTCGAATGTCCGACAATAGAAATTGCGACTGCGGATTGTCCGAGATATACGTGGGGGAAAGTGAAGGCGACGTCTAAAAACGGTGGGCCACAGCTCAGTCCACTACCCTTCTCCGCCTTCACACCGCTCGCGTAGTTCCCACGATAGACGTGGTAAAGGCAAACAAATCGCTTAAGCCGCACATGGTCCACACAAGGCGATCTACTACGCGTAATACATGCGTGGAGGACAACAGATAGAACGGGCCGTCTACGAAAGCACTCAATCGGTATGATGAGATGATGATGGGAAATGGCTCCGAGGATCTAGAAATGGTTTGGCTGCGGCAGTCGTTATCGCGCTCTCAAGGAATAATGTTAAAGTCCAGAGTTTCCAAGTGGTCCTCGGCCATGACAGATCATGTTTGATCAGCGTCGTAAGCTCTAGTGCATGGGTCCTGCGTGAGAACTTGACATTATCTGCTCTCCCACTATCTCGTCATCTCCTGACCTTTTTACCTTCAGCTTTATGCCGTTTCGCCTCCTCTCTTGGGTCAATGACCAACAGCTCCTCTTCGTTCTTCCGCTTCCACTCGAGATCCTTCCCTAATCTGTCTTTTGCGAAACTCAACGAATGTGACATCCATCCCGCGTCGTCATCTGACTCCTCTTCATCCTGCTTGTCCCAGGCTTTGCAAGACTGGCAGCCCACTATGAAATGCAAGTCACATGCAGCCTCATCTTCATCATTGGCTCCATTCGCATCTCCATTGGAGTTGCCATTCGTTGCTTCCTCGGGTAGTGTTGGTGTGACGGTCTTGGGGGCTGCGGTGGAGTCGGCTGATTCTAGTTTCGACTTGAATCGGGAGAGGATGTCCAGTGCAGATTGTTCGTCCTTTGCGTTGCCACCAGCCCCTCGCTTCCTTCCTCGTGTTGTGGATGTTGGCACCATGGCCTCTAATAGCGACTTCTTTTTGGCCGGCCCTGTATCTTGGGCGGAGGTGTTTCGCTTCATGGATGCCTTGAGGTCGGCGATCTGCTGGTTGACACGGTCTAGTTTCGATCGTTTCTCAGATTCAGGCGAAAGCTCGCGTGGTGGAGTTTTGGCTTTAGGCTTGGGTGGCGACCGGAGCGCGGCTTTTGGAGCGGGTTTGGGTGACGGAGACCTCGGCGGCGATTTTCGGGATGGCTTGCGTATGGGTATCTCTCTCGTCTCCTCGGGTGCTTTCGACACGGGCTTTTCCTCGCCTGCACTGACCAGCTTGGTGTTGAACTTGGGCTTCTTCGCAATGGGCGCAGAGTCAGCCTCGGCTGCATCATCGCCAAAGCTGAGCACGTTCTTGCCGGCCTTCCTCTTGTGCTTCTTGGCCTTCTTCGTCTCGGGCTCTGTGCGCGCAGCCACCTGCACCCTCTTGACCATGTCCTCGAATGGGTTGATGATGATCTCGGCGCCTGTGACTTTGGTGGGATACATGGGCTGATCGTCGCTTCCGTCCCGTATCTCGGCCTCGGCCATCTTCATTAGGTTGTAGATGGTGTCGCCTGCCACCCGGCCGAACATGGTGTTCTTCTCCTGCAGCTCTGGTGTCGCCGCCAGGGTGAAGAAAAACTGGCTGCCGTTGTCGTCCTTCTTTCCCGTGTTGGCCATGCCCAGCAGGCCTCGCCTCGTGTACTTCAGCCGGCTGTGGAACTCGTCCGCAAAGGGCTCGCCATCGTAGCTGCTCTCTCCGCCCTGGCCGGTGCCCGTGGGGTCGCCGCCCTGGATGATGAAGCCCTTGACCAGGCGGTGGAAGACGGTGTTGTCGTAGTAGCCATCGAGGCACAGCTGCAGGAAGTTGCGCGAGGTGATGGGCGTCTGCTTGGCGAAGAGCTCGATTTCGAGGTCGCCGGTGGTGGTGTGCAGGACGACTTTGGCGGTCGGGTTTGGCTCGAGGTTGTACGTCGTACTCATCTTGGCGGCTGGTGCTCGTTATCCAGAATGCGCCGTGGTTGCGCTCGTGGACGGTACGCGAAGTCGCGTGGAAGCTCGTGTCTCGAAAAAGTTGGCCAGTGAGAGCTGAGCAGTCTCGCACGGGCCTCGGGTAAAGGTGCCGCGACGTCATCCTGGCTTCCCTCTTTACTTCGTATTTCAGCCACACTCGCACCGTCATCTGCACTTTCACCCCTCGAGACGATGCTGATACTCTGCATATAAGACTGCTATTGCTGTCCTGCCATCTGTCCCCTGCACCACGCCATTAGTTCCTGGATCTGGCTTTTCGTCAGCTTGACAGTTGGCATCATGTTGCCCTACATCAACGCACGTACGTATCTGCCAACTAAGCACATACCAGATGTACTGACTACCGTGAAGCTTTCGAATATGTGGCCGGTATACTTGGAAACTCGGCTGATGAGCGTAAGCATTTCCAACTGTTCCGTCCATATGCCTGTTTTGCTAACCCCACCCAGTGAAGCTCGTCTTCTCTTTTTACCTGTCCTATCCCTTGGCTGCTGTCCTAAAAAGGATACCGGACAAGGATCCATGGAAGAAGAATGTTTTCGTAATAAGGTGAAATCCCTCGTCCGTAACATATCACCATCTAGTGTTAACAATGACAGCGTTTCCATGTTCTACCTTGTTGGACTATTTGACCTGTGGTCCGGCCTGCGGACCATATTCATCAGTGCCGGCGGTGCCTACCTCATCTCCTCTAAAGTCCACTCCCCGTACATGCCATGGATCGGCTTTGTCTTCCTTATGGGCCACATGTCGGTGAACCACATCTACCGACAGGCCGTCAACGATCCATCTGTTTTCGACATCACAGGAGCTCAAATGGTCCTGGTCATGAAGCTCACTGCCTTCTGCTGGAACGTTCAAGACGGTCGACTTCCTGACTCTGAACTTAGCGAAGTCCAGCGAGATCACGCTATCCGGACTATGCCCAGCATTCTCGACTACATCGGCTACGTCTTCTTCTTCCCTGCTATCATGGCCGGCCCAGCTTTTGACTACGCCGACTACAGCCAATACATCACCACGACTATGTTTACCCTCCCCCCAGGCACTGATCCATCCAAAGCACCACCAACACGCAAGAAGCGTAAGATTCCTCGCAGCGGCATGCCTGCAATTACAAAAGGTGTATACGGTACTCTCTGGCTTATCGCATTCATTAAATTCTCAAGCTGGTACTATCCAGCTTTCTTCCTCGGTGGCGAATACATGCAATACAACTTCTTCCGTAGGATATGGCAGCTCTATATGCTCGGCCTCACTACTCGCATGAAGTACTATGCAGTTTGGAGTTTGTCTGAGGGTTCATGCATTCTTTCAGGAATCGGCTACAACGGCCTTGATCCCAAGACTGGCCGACCCAAGTGGGACCGTCTCACCAACATTATGCCACTCGAGATCGAGAGTGCGCAGAATGCTCGCGCTTACCTTGGCTTTTGGAACATCAACACCAACAACTGGCTGAAGAACTACATGTATCTTCGAGTCACACCAAAGGGCAAGAAACCTGGCTTCAGAGCTACTCTAGCGACCTTTGTGACCAGTGCGTTCTGGCATGGCTTTTACCCCGGCTATTACCTTGCGTTCGTTCTAGCTGCATTCGTACAAACTGCTGCAAAGAGTAGGCTGCCTGTCATATGTCTAATGCGTCGTATGCTAACATATACCAGATGGCCGCCGTTTGATACGCCCACTATTCATGACGCCCGACGGAAAATCGCCACTACCCTCGAAGAAATACTACGACCTGTTTACCGTTATCCTCACACAGACTGTTTTCGCGTACGTGGTCGCACCCTTCATCCTGCTCGGCTTCTCCGATACCATAAAGGTCTGGGCAAGGGTCTACTTCTACACCCTCATTGGCGTCGCCGCATCCTTCGCGTTATTCTCGCGGTCGTTCCCTTTCCGAAAGCAGCTCGTTCAGCGCCAGTCGGCACGTACACCACAGCCCGCAGCCAACAACTTCGACGACCCTGCGATCGAGAAGGCAGCACGTGAGGAAATCCGAAGAGAAAGGCTAGCAAGGACCAACTCGGCAGATAGTGTTGCAGGCCATGCTAAGATGCCTCTCTTGGGTATTGCAGACGACCCTGAAGCAGAAATTGACGAGATAGTAGCAGAAGTCAAAGCAGAGATCGAGCAGAGGAAGAGGAGGGGTAGTGTGATGCAAGGGTTCGACGTCAAGAAAGCCGTGCAAGAGAAGCTGAAGCAGTTTAACAAAAAGGGGTAGAGCAGGATACACTTGAGGCAATACTTCAGTTACAGAAATGTATACGGGATAGGTATGAGAACGTGGCCGGTCTTGAGCTGAGCCGTTCAATATAGCCTGAATACATATGCAGTAGCAAGAGGTGGTGCGGGCTTATTTCCGAGCTTTTCAATAATCGACCGGACATGACCCAGATCTTCGTGCACGTCCATTGCTCCTGCCCAACTTCAAAGACTCGGGCAGATCATACCGCCCAGGTCAACCGTTCAACTCAGCATCAGATACCGGCAACAACAGAGATTGTCACCTCACGTCGGAGGTAGCGAGTGTCGTGGATCCCAACGTGGCGTGAACTCTATTTCTGCGCCGTCGTTCGGTAGTGCCGGATTTTTGACACCGACGCCGCGTCACTTCAGCGCCACGCACGAGAGCCCCGAGCACTTCTGCACCTGGTGTTTTGGAAGCTCCTGTCACCGAAAGTCTACTTCAACTGCCGAATTGCCATTAGGTTGACAGCCAATCTATGATCGCCGAATCACACATTACATGCGATTCTTGGAAGTTGCCAAAGGCCTAGAACGTTGACAAGTTGGTTGCGCAGATCGGTCCGACAAATCGCACAATCGATCGCGCATCCCGCTGGATCTGAGACCCCCTAGGCGCACATCCGCATGGGGCGCCAGCCGCTCAATGTCAACAACCCAACTCCGTTCATCAGGTTGCAACGCTCACTTGCAGCATCGTCATCTCCGAGGGCCAGGTACCTGGAAGGTATATCCCTGTTCAGCCTACTGTACGATCGCGTTCTTTCAAGCCTTTCTGTCCCTGCTTCAACACTTGGCTGCATTTCACTGCCGGATGGTCAGCTAACGGTGCCCCTTCCCTGGACTGGCTTAATGGCCGAGTGATGCATTCCAAACCATTGCTAGACACGAGGAAGATGTGTAGTGTTTGCGCCACACTAGCCTGATCCGACTCCACTTCCCGAGGACATGCTTCTAGTGTTCTAATTCCAAACACGCCATGTCGCGTGTCGAGTGGACATTCTAGCATGACTACCACATTTCAGTTCCGCCCCAGGATACGGCGAATGCCGAGATGATGTACCGCCGGCTTTGGGTATGATTGGGACCGTGTTGAAAGTGCTTGAGCTGATCCTGCTGCATGGTTTTCACCCCCCACCCCCCACAGTCCGTCTTTGCTTCTCTCGACGATCATCGCATGGACGCTCACTACGCATGACTGCACATTCACTTTGGCTGATAAAGATTGGTGGTCCTCCAGACTGAGCGCACTGAAATGGGTGTGCCGGACAATGGCCCTGTGATTGCTGGCGTAACATGGATGTTAACGGTGTTGAGTGGTGGCTTCTTGGGCATCAGGTTCTACGCAAAGATGAGTCGCAAACAAGGTCTTTGGTGGGATGATTACATTCTAGCCGTTTCTTGGGTATGTTGAGTTTCTGTCGTAATCACGACTTCGCTGACACTTTGCGAACAGGTCCTCCTACTGGCTCAGGCCGCCATCACCCAAGCAGGACAACAACTAGGGTTCGGGAAGCGAACAGAAGATATTCCAGTCAAATATCTCACCACAGTTGCTCTTGGCATGTCCGTTGCTGCGTCGATATCTTGTTTCGCCTCGACTTTCTCGAAGATCTCCTTTGGCGTCACTCTACTCCGCCTCACGACAGGCTACCTACGCTGGTTCGTATGGTTCTGCATCGTCACCCTCTTTCTCATAATGTTGCCAAGTGCGTTGGCCACATGGGTACAGTGTCACCCAATGGAGAAGGCTTGGAATGACACTATCCCTGGGACTTGCTGGGATCCCAGTCACTCCATCAATTATGGGATTTTCAATGCTGCATGGTGTGCTGCGGCAGACTTTGCGCTTGCGCTTTTGCCATGGTATCTTATATGGGGATTACAGCTAAGGCTCCGCGAGAAGATTGGAGTGGGTATCGCTATGAGCATGGGTGTTTTGTGAGTGTCATTCAAATCGCCCTTCTGGTTAACGGCATCAGATCGCTAACATTGGACTTCAGATCTGGTGTTTGCGCAATCGTCAAAGGCGTATATGTAATTCAACTCGGACAGGGGGACTTTTCCTTCAACGGCAAGGAGCTCACCATTTGGACTGCCGTCGAGACAGCGACTGCCATTATTGCCGCCTCCATCCCCATTCTCCGTGTGTTCTTCAAGGAAACGATCTCTTCTTATTCGCGCTCGCATACTCGGACCAACAAAAGCGTGCCGCTGTCGAGACTGAACCAAAGTCAACACTCTGCAACTACCACGACCGTACATGCCATGGGTAAAGGAAAAGAGGGCCACTGGACCGTAATCGAAGAAAACGGAGATGACTCCAGTCAGAGAGGTATACTGGATGATGAAGAGCTGGGAAGAGTTCACCGTATGACAGCATACGAGGACGATCATATCATGCAGACGAACACGGTCACGGTGACCATCGAGAGCGATGCTCAGTCTGACCACAAAGCCAGGTCTTTTCTGGGTATAGCCCGCTGATATTCTATTTAATGGAAATTTCACTTGCAATACCTTTCCCGTTCATTCGCGACTTGTCTTTCTCGTCCAATCACCACCAGCATATTCAGGGTTTGAGATTTTTTCGCCTTTCCAGAAAACCCCACGCCCGGCTTTTTAGCCTTATAATATAGCAAGAAATATAGTATCAGCAACAATCCTTCCACCGATCCAAGATTCAGAAGAAGGCGATTCGTGACAGTAAAGGTGGGCAGACAAGAACGAGACTGTGCTTATAACCTTTGAACAAGAAGAGGCGACCACATGTGGGGTTCGTAATGTCCAATTGGATGTAAAGAATTGCATTCTTCAAAACTAAGCACCGGGCATACTGCGTTCATGGCGTATCAGTATTCACTTGGTGCCTTGATCTTTGCTCATATTGCTCGTCTAAATCGCCTTCTCATCCCTATATTGGTCGTCGATATAGTAGTAAAGGCCATCACTACAAAGCCTCCTAGTTAACTCTTCGCACTCAGCAGCAGTTCGAATATCTTCATACCATGCTGACTTTGGTCGGACCTCATTGACTAGCAAAGATATCTGCTGTCAGGTTCTAAGTGTGATAGCCTTTCTTGGATTGTTGATCCTTTGAGGGCGTCATCGTCGTCGAAGGCGGAATTGTGTTTTCGGGCTTAGTAATTGTCCTAATGTCGCGGATGTGTTCGTCGTGGAGTGCGGCCCACGCCTTTTCGAAACTGGCATGGTGGTCTCATTCGGAAGGCCGCGACCAACATGGCTGAAGTTGGTCAACAATAGTAGCACCAGTAAACTGGCGCGAAAGTAAGTATCGCATACGTACTTACTATCGGGAGACGTGTTTCCCTGCGGAACTCATAGTCTTCCTCGTGAGGTCGGCGATAACTGGGACGAAAGTTGTAATTCCCTTGAGCGCTGCCCTTTGCTGATCAATCAGATCTCACTCGGCAAGAACCTGATCGTCCTCCAGCTTCTTCATGCCTGCTCTACACACAGCACAAGATTGACAGGAGCCAGCGTAACTCAGGTGATGGATCATTCTCAAATGAAAGTGTGCGTACATCTAGCATTTGCTGACCGTCCACTCTAGTTGCGGTGGTCGTCAATCGCGAGGTGGCGACACTTCTCAGGCGAGCCTGCACGCCCTTTGGGTTCAAGGACGGTGCAGTGTTCTGATTTGGTTGTCAGTACGGCTAGTTGTCGCTCTCATGCCCTCCTTAGTAGGTCTGATGCTGTTGATACGCTCAGTGAGTCGAGCGGCGGCTATTGCTCCTGGTGCATAAGGACGCTTTCGGGGAGGCGCTGTCTGACGGTTAGCTATGTCACGTGGATAGTCGGACGGCTTATACATAGTAGTGAAGGATAGGCGAAAATGCTCCCATAGAGGTGGTTCATGATGGGAGTGACATGCGGGGTTTTGGCATCCAGCTCTCGTTATTGGTTTGTGAATACAAACTTGGCCGTTGGCTACCTCCTCTTACAAGTCGTAGCTGCTGCTGGTGTAAGGTCTGTCTTGAACAACAAGTAGAAACATCTTTTGTAAGTCACCGAGAGCTCGTGTAACTAGGAGTATTGAGAGACGGCGAGCGACTTGAAAGCTCCGGCTAGCTTCGTCTCAATCTACTTTGCATAATCTCTATCAGCTCTCATATTGGATTGCACCCCACTCACACTTAGCTATAAGTTTGCTTCGATAAGGCTTGCTTGAACTAGAAGTAATGCAGTGTCTTTTAGACCGCCGAGTGCGCTCTGTTCCCATGGAGCCAGTCGTGTGAGGCATATTCATGGATGGGTTGAGGTGCATGCCAGCGTTATTGCACAGCGCCCCCAAAAGAACTACTGCGATATCACCTGAGTAAGTCAAGTAGAAAGATTGTTTAACGGCGCGGTTTTCAGGTGAGCATAGTCAAAGTACTCCATGATAGTCTCGTCAAATATAGGCAGCGGCAGCTTTCGGTGTTGGACAATGTGGAAGACGCTAGCTGATGACTCAATCAACCAGGCGGACTGCAACTACCCCTCAGAAAACGCAACACAGCTCGATCACCATGAGAAAGCAGAAAGAATTAGTGCGAAAGCAGGTCTAGTATGCCAAATAATCTTCAAAGTATGCGGGAGGAACGGGAACGAATGTCTTATGCTTGTGTTCCTCCAATCAGATGCTATACATCATCCAGTCTACACAGCCCTCAAGCACTCATCTACGATGGTGGCCATCCGTAGGCATTCCTCATCGCGCATCTTATTCGTGAAGACCTGGATTGAGGTTGGTGCGCCGTGTACGAGCTCGGGCTCGTCTGTGCGCCGGGCATATTAGCTTGCATCTCAATACCGTGTCGAGCTAGAAGACGGCAACTTACAGCTTGGACCTACTTGACCAGCTCCAATGATCAGAGGCTCGGGATCCAGAGCGCTCGACGCTCTGCCAAACGGCAGGACACAGGCGGGATACTGCACAAGGTGTCAGTAATGCTTTTCTGACGTCTACTGATGCTTGACCTTGACTTACATCCAATACGTTTAGTAGCAACGTATACGGTGGCAACCCGTATGTATCATGCGCAACTGCAGTATTCTGCGCCGACGGTCCGATTACCGCGTCCAGTCTCTCATCCCTCCAAACTTTCCTCCACTCATCCGCGATTGACTGCCTCTTCACATTGAGCGCTGCCAACCTCGGAATGCCTTGCAGACCCTCGCAGTCAGCCAGAAAATCACATTTGAAGGCACCAAACGCTTGCATAGCTTGAATGACTGATGGTACTAGCGGCTCACCACTAGCGGCTATATGTGCTGGGGGATCGTCGAGCCCAAAATAAGCAAACGCGAGCGCTAGCGCATTGGAGACTTGTGCGCGCGACGGCGATATTGGAACAACCTGATGACCCTTGGCTTCCAGAGCACTTACAGCTTGAGCCAGTGCTCTTTTAACCGGTGGATGTAACGGAAACGCTGGGTCTTCGGTCAAAAGAC
This sequence comes from Alternaria alternata, assembly GCF_001642055.1. Classification (NCBI taxonomy): domain Eukaryota; kingdom Fungi; phylum Ascomycota; class Dothideomycetes; order Pleosporales; family Pleosporaceae; genus Alternaria; species Alternaria alternata. Next base: position 1,101,190 of record NW_017306198.1, read on the forward strand.
CAAACCTTAGTTTCGGCACGCTCGGCGGTACTTCCAAGTCTCTCCAGGGAACATCTAGAGTAGTGGCGTCGTACATGGCTGGTCTCATGGATAGAACTGACCGACATAGGAGGTTCAATGCCTGGATGTCGTTTGCTATCGGTCCAGCAGAAGGTTCAAAGAAGGTCAAGCCATCTCGGACTGGAGAAGGCTGGCCACCGTATGGGATACGTTCAGTAGAAGGCTTGAAGCCATATGTGCCACAGCAGAGGGACGGTATACGGATAGAGCCTGGAACTTATCAGTGGTCGTCATTGCCACAGACCCAAAGACATTCACTAACCTGCGATATCCGTTCCAATACCAAGTAGCGATCCTCGGAATGCAACGAGTGCACCTTCTCCTCCACTAGATCCTCCTGCCGTCAAAGCAGTGTTATGGGGATTCAATGTGCGTCCGAAGATGTTGTTATGTGAGTCAGCCGTCTATGCAATGTTAGATCGTGATCCTTCTCAAGATCGACGGAAAAGATATAACTTGCCATAAGTGTCTGCGGGATATTAGTCTTGACATATATGACTGCGCCCAGCTCCAGCAGCATATCCACCAGCGGCGAGTTCTTCTCAGATAACTCGTGGTCTAGGAAAGAGACAAATCCGATGGTTGCCGCTGTTCCCGCAATCTGAAAACCGTCTTTGACGCTTATCGGTAAACCATGAAGGGGCCCTACGATGCGGCCAGCAGCTCTTTCACCATCGAGGAAGCGTGCTCGGTCCTGTGCTTCTGGAAAGTACGTTTCGGTAAGGCAAGAAAGCTTGGAGACTATGTTAGCGAACCTGTAAATACATCGAGAGGGGCGCAACGGACCAGCTGCTGTGCCATAGCCGCTCTTTTGGAAAAAGCTATCGTGACTTCTAGTGACGATAGAACACCCTTTCTTAGCTGTTGCAACAACTCCTCAACAGTGAATTTCTCGGTTATATTCAGCTCTTTCTCGCTCATGATGCCCGATTTTCGGGGGATGTCCATCTCGTTCACCCGGTTTGGATGGTCCGAAAGCGGTGCTTGAAGCAGATTCGTGATGGATGCTGGGAGAACCCATTCTTTTGGTATCTTGTCGCGGCAGGCTTGTTGTTTAGCAGCAACTCTGCTTTCCCATGCAGTGATAGCCATATCAAAGTGAGTAATAGAATCTGAGGCTGTAAGTTGCACTTAGGCACGAGTGATGATATGACAGTGTGCATCGGCACCCCCCTGATTATGTATATGAGTAGTACCCTCGGTTGCCGTGGAATCTAACCGAGGGCCATGGAGGTGGCATCATAATTCCGTCTGCCTGGTAACGTGATAAGGTGTTGTTATCTTGATGGTCAGTACGTACATTCGTATCATGTCTGAGCGGCATTCGTTAGCGTGCCACTACCCCACAGCCGCCAACGCCAAGCCGGGGGGTTGTTCGCTACACAATTCGTTCGATTAGGCCCGTTCACTAGCGGAAACCTGCATTCCGGGGTCGAGGATTGGGATGCGCGGACGGCAACAGAACGGAATAAACCCGCCTGAGGACTGAATATGATATATATATATGCAAGAAGTTCTGGCAAATGATAAGGATGGTAATCGTCCTGCAAGCTCTATGCCTGTAGTCGATATTCTCTCGCAGTGAATCTATCGTAACCAACATCTTTCAGCAACGATGACCGACACGAATTCTCCTAGAGAGGAAGATGAAAACTTCTGGGCGCCTGGTACCATACGGCTGGAGGACAGTAAGACGTTCCGCTTGTCGCCGATAAGACGGCACACTGACAACCCACTTCCAGTGACAACACCGGCATCAGATGTCATCCTCCACCCTGTGCCTAGCTCTGATCCAGATGATCCGCTGAATTGGAGTCGACTGCGAAAAGCCATCAATTTTGGTCTAGTCGGTTTTTTCGTGCTTTGGACCTTCGTACAGCTGCAAACAGGCTCAACATCCTGGGGTTCTCTCATGCGCGAACTGCACTTCTCCGTGGATCAGCTGAACAACGGAGCTGCTATGAGTTGTGCTGGACTTGCAGTCGGCTGTATGATCTTCATGCCGTTTGTACACAAGTTTGGGCGACGGCCACTTTATCTGATCAGCTCAGCGCTGCAATTGAGTTCAGTAATTTGGCAGGCCAAGACTAGGACGTACGGTGACTGGATGGGTAGCAACTTCCTTGCTGGACTTGGGGGTGCCATCAGTGAGGCTGTTGTCCAGATCACCATTGCCGATCTGTACTTTGTGCACCAACATGGAACCATGAACGCGTGGTACCTCGTCTTCACATCTGTAGGTGCATCCCTTGGCCCGGTGGCGTCTGGCTTCATAGTGGAGTCCCAGGGTTGGAGGTGGATTTGGTGGTGGTGCACAATCTTCCTGTCGTTGAACCTCGCGCTCGTGTTGCTTTTCTTCGAAGAGTCAAAGTATGTACCCGTCCTTAACGGCCGCAGTGTACACCATGGTCCTTCTAGCTCAAGTGGACCAGAAACCTTGCACGTCGATTCGGAATCGCAGAAAGTTGCAGATGTCAAAGGGGACACCAAACACAGTAGCATGGAGCGAGTGCAATCTCGAATTGACACAACCTTGCCACGGAAAACATATCGCCAGCGCTTGGCCCTCTTTACTTCTTCCAATCAACCGATCGGCCACCACTTCTACCAGCCAGTCATAGTGTTGACCACCTTTCCAGCAGTTGGTTACGCCGCTCTCACGTATGGCACGGTACTGGCGTGCTTGGCACTAATGTCTTCGCTGCAGGCAGTGTACCTGCTGCAACCGCCGTACAACTTCGGGCCATCTGGAGTAGGACTCATGAACATTGCTCCTTTTACTGGCTCGTTCCTAGGATTTTTCGCCGGCGGCTATTTGAACGACAGATCGATTATGTGGTTTGCGAGACGAAATCGAGGAGTATACGAACCGGAAATGCGACTATGGCTTGCTCTTGCTTCGGCACTGCTGCTTCCAGCTGGAATTTTAATGTTCGGATTGGCGTTGGTGAGAGTATGTTGAGAGCTTGCGATAAACAATGCCGCATACTAACCAACCGTCAGGGCGTGCATTGGATGGTGTTAGCCGTGGGATTCGGCTTGTTCGGCTTCACCTTCGTTCTGGCCAGCGGCATCGCTCTGGCGTATGTGACAGACTGCTATCAAGAGGTGAGTCGGAAGCGTTACGCTTCTTGAGTGCACCACATTTGCTAACGACCAGATGCTCAGATTCTCGGAGACGTCATGATAGGCATCGTCTTTGTCCGTAACTTATTTGCCGTCGTCATTCTTTTCGCAGTCACGCCCTGGACAAAGGACATGGGGCTGCAAAACGTGTGTATTATTACAGCGGCCTTTTGCTTTGCGATTCTGCTGCTTCCTATCCCCTTGCTAGTCTGGGGCAAGAAAATTAGGATTGCGACGGCGAAAAGGTACAAGCGAATGGCGATGCGACAGCCAGCTCATCGAACACTTGAATAAAGTCGATGGTTGCTCGAGGAGGTCAAGCCGAGTTGATAAATGATAGTTCTCACAACGCCCAGATCCAGAAAGGCATTGAAGCATGGCAAGGCGCATTCAGCCGAGGCATACGAAGCCAAACAACGCTTGTATGTGATAGTCTCCATCGCCAGATCTGTTATTGAGGAAACCATGACACCATGTCGCTCCAATGAATTCGATCCGTGTTATCCTTGATCAACCAAAATGCTGTCAACTGTTTCTTGATCTTGGTCCGCCACGCTTTCGAAAACTCGACAACAGCATCAGTTTTTTTGAGTGCCAATTCTCTTTTAGCGGGATCGACCAACTCGAAGCAAGCGAACATGTATGGGACAGTGGCGCCTGGCACTGAGCGCCCGGTGGACTGGAGTGTCAGACGCAGCTCTTCCAGGATTGCATTAGATATGACCGTCCCTTTTTCTACAGCCGAACCATATGGATGTCGCAGTCGGTGTGCAATGAGTAACACAGACCAACGATATAATCTGGCTTGAGCCAGTATACTGGCCACCTCCTCTTGCAAGAAGCGAGTGATATGAGCTTCAGGCATTTTTGGCTCCCACGCCTCAACAGCCATTTCGATCGCGTCTAAAGCTTGCATGATTGTAGAAATATCAACGTGCTTGTCATGACGTAGCGTACTGGTAATTGTACAGACGTCGTAGAGGTACGGTAGCATGGGCGACGAAATGCCCAAGTACCGATCCACAACGTCATCGAGCCCTCGAGCCGTGAATCGTAGAGTTGGTACCTCGCCCCGCAGGATGCACTCTTCGGTCTCGGCTTGGACGAGACAAATTACGAAGGCAAGGCAATCCGGAGTAAGCTCCGTTGATGATTCGTATACGGGCTTGATGAGGTTGAGACTATGTCGACATATCTCTAACGCTTGTCCAGAGATATGTAGCGCAAAGGTGATTGCGCTTACCGAAAGCATCAGAATGGTAGGAAGGTCGCCGAGATCGACAGCCTTTATAGACCGCAAGGTGGAGATTGCAGAAGCTGCGCGCCTGTGGCCGATGATGCGATCCTCATGGTCGGAACCAGGCTCGTACTCGCAAGCCAAAAGAGCTGCAGTGGCCAACAACGAGTCCTGAACCCACACAGTAGCATCGTGGAGTTGTTGCGCAAAAGCTTTGTGATGGGTGATGCGAAAGCTTGAAGCAACCAAGAACTGGTCGATGCGCGTTCTTCCTTGGGAGACGCCCTTGACAAGATGCATTTCCCGCTCGGTCAAGTCCGCGAGTGAAGACGGAGTCCTGGGCAGGGATGCTAAGTCCCAATCCGGCATAGCCAGGCTGGCGGCCGAGGCTGGGCATTGTGGTGATGAAGCAGCGATAGAAAGGCTGCTATCGCTCCGAGCCGTGTGTAGCTGACGCTGTGTACTCTCTTCATTGCGCTGGTACCGAGGTTTGCGGCCGGCTGTCCCTACTGGTCGCAGGGTCTGACATGAGTTCTGGAGTCGGAGGCATCGTTCGCACGCGTCCCGGCCAGGGATGCGCCTACATTTCTCTTTTACGATATGGCATCTGTCGCATGCTCGCCTCGCTGGTGGCCTGCCCATCGCAGACACTTGCCGGTGGATCGCAGTGGATACATGTTCAGTGAACGGTGAAATGTGAACGGCACGCGGGAAGAGTCCGAAACACCGGCGGCGGTTGCTGAGTAACCGGGCCACGTGCCAGCCCTGAGGTCCTGTCGGATCGAGGTTGAGCAACATGCATTGTACAACTACCCTATTGAAAACCCATGGCTATCAGAATCAAAATGTCTCATTGTCATCGTCGCAATATCTCGCCATTTACTCTACATGCTTCAACTATACAGTTCCAACACACAACCTTATCAAATCCCTCAGTGCGCATGCTCTTCACCGCATCCACAGTCGGGCCCAAAGTCACGTCGGGCCTGTCTCGCTTCTTCCTGCCATGGCTGTAGTTTTACAGTCCTTTTCTCTTCCCGTGTCCACTGTCCATGACCCTTCTTCTCATTGAGCTCAACAAGCGCATCGAGCCAAGCAGCAAGCCTGTATCCTGCCTTTGCAAGTTGCTTGGTGACGACTGGAATTGCCGTATCCCAGTACGCTCCGGATAGCTCTTGCGCGAAAACTGCATCAGGACCATCGGGTATGACAGTAGAGCAAACGAATTTGTTGGAGTCGCGCGCCCAGGTCATGGAGCTGCTTACTGCATCTTTCGCCTTCAAGCCCTTGAGCCACGTCTTGCTCTCTTTCTTGAACTTGCCATGCTTTACTTCCGCGGTGAGATTGTTGGCCAGAGCCAGTGCATTGGCCTGAGAGAAGTTGCCGTATGCCTTTTGCGGAATCGCTGTGTCCCAGATGGAGTGGAGATTTGTGCGCGCGCCGTTGAAGGTGACGTTGATGAGGTTGCCACCCACGGCGATGTTCTCTACATGTAGGGGCTGGTGAATGTCACCAACGAAGTGAACGACCCATTTGAGTGCCTTCTGCTGCTCGACGATGCCGACCGACTTCTGGAAAGCGCGGCTGGAGTAGTTGGCAATAGCAGAAACAATGCAGCCTTCTTCGGGACAGTCTCGCTCGAAGTCGATGTTGCAGCTTTCAGGCGGGTTGTCGAGAGCATCAATGTAGTGATAGACGGAACTGAACTGTCCTCCAGCCTCATAGCGGTAGCTGTCGGCCCAGGTTGCTACGTTGGCTAGGTATGCGGACGAGGTATCGTTCAAGAGAGTCTGGGCAAACTTGGCCGTCTTGTGAGAGACGAGGTTTTGCGCCATGTATGCGACCGCGGTGTGGCCAAGCGATCCCCAAGCTGAAGCATAGGGGACAGCCGCGAGGAGAGGCAGAAGTGTCTTGGGTGGCGCCATGTTACGACCTTGGTCTTGACTGGCCTGTGATGGGACTTGTTGTAGTGAAGGACAGGAAGGAAGCTTGGCAACATTCACATTGAAGGGAATGCGCTGTTATAAGCAACTCGCGATGGCAATTTGTATCAACCAATGGTCCCGGCGGTATCGGCCATGCCCGTTCCATGGCTGCGGTGTTGGATGAGCGATGATATGCAGGTCTGCGGAGATACTAGCCCAGTTAGGAAGGTTCTACGCTCAGACAGGCAGGAGCTGGGTGGATATCTTCAACTTGAGCCTCTCGACAAGAGCACGTTGTGGGTTCTGATTGGACGACAGTAATGACACAACGGAGATAAGCATCAAGAGAGAGTATGGGCAAGGTAAGCAGTCTCGTCAATGTCTAGTGCATGTATTTACAAAACTAACGCAGACTACCAATGCACCAACGATAGCTAGGGTATCTCAAAACCATGAGTATTCGCCAAACGCCAGATATAAATGCACGTGTTCACGGTGGTGCTTATTGAGCAGCCTCCCCTGGGTTGTTCTCACCGTTCCTGTTCACGTCCGTGTCCAACGGTGCCGCATCTTCAACAGGCTCTTCCGCAGGAGCGGGAGGCCCCTCAAACAGACGAATCCACCAAGCGGGTGGGTATAGAGGGCTGTGGTTGTGGTGGAGCGGCGGGTAGATGTCGTTCAGGTAGTACCATACTGAGAATGATTAGTCGACATACTAGAGCGCAAGGGAGGGTGACGTACTATGGCCGACAACAATGCCGCACATCTCGTCCTTGGGTACCGTCCCGTGCATGATGAGCGAAAAGGCCAACAGCACCCAGGGCAAGTACGGCGCCTTGAAGACCAAAAGTCCAAGGAAACTAAGCATTGTGTCGGGGTTCTTTCTGCTCCAGATGTAGATGAGCGTGCTGGACAGAGCGGAGCCGAGGAAGGCCATGGAGAAGATGGGCGCAATACAGAGGAGGAGGGTGGAAGCGAAAGTGAGGAGCCATGCGAAATGTGCCGTCGAGCGGCCAGACGATTCCTCGAGTAGTCGCGCGTATCGCTGGAGGAAGAAGATGTGGTAGAGGAGGTCGAGACTGAGGGGGCCGAAGTAGAAGAAGGTTGTGAGTAGTCTCCAGTACTATTGGACATGAGTACGAGCAGCGATGGGTAGACACGGCGATGAACTGACCTGGCTCTTGAAGAAGACAGTGCGCACACTGTAGAACAGCTGGAAGGGCGAGATGATGTGGCATTGCACCAGCACACTTGCACTCAGCGCCGCCGTCATCCACCAGCGCGTGCACACAGGCATCTCATAAAACCATTGCTCGAGCGGAAAGCCTCCGGCCCCTCCTCCCATCATGCCGTCCCCTCCTTGCAAGACGTTGGCCATGGCGGGTTGTGGTAGGGATGATATGGAATGTGGAAAGACAAGAGGAGCAAGCAGGTTCCAGCACCTGCAGCCAGATATAAAGCGAAGGGACAGGTGTCGTCGCTGCGCAGACGCATTCACTTTCCGAGACTCCGAGTGACAGATGGACCGACCCCATGTGGCTACGTAACTTGTCCGATAGCCTGCCAAGGCGCTAGTCCAATCAGCACGCGATTGTGCCTTCCTCGTCCCGCCGAACATTCGACAGGGTCCAAGCTCCTTCCCTCGGTCGGTGAATGCGGACCAGCCACAATGCCCAGCCCCTCGCCCGGGTCGCGTCAACTGCATCAACGCGAAGACGAGCAGTGCGCCCGTGCTTCACTCCATCCTCATCGCTATTCCTGAAGCAGACACAGCGCGCAAGACTCGACGACCCGTCCCATTCCATCCTCGTCGCGCTTTGGGGTTCGCGACTTTTCACGACGTGAACGCGCCCTGACGTCTCCCACCGCGGGCATTCCCTCGACGCATCCATCCATATCCCACTCCAGCCATGTCACCCAAATCTCCAACAAGGCGCAACAAGGCGCGGCCGTCGCGGGGCGGAAGATCGAGTGTTGGAAGCAGGAGGGACTCGGGCAAGCGACGTACGTTCTGCGCCTGACTGACTGACTGACTGACGAGTCTGCGCAGCCGAGCTGACATGCGCCCAGTTGGACAAGCAGGACCTGCTCCAGACCGCGCGAAGAAGCGCTACAAGCCCGGCACCGTCGCTCTCCGTGAGATCAAGCGCTACCAAAAGTCGACCGACCTGCTCTTGTTAAAACTCCCCTTTCAGCGCCTCGCAAGTACCCATCACCAGTACGGCGCCGAGACACCCAACTAACATCTCTCCAGGTCCGCGAGATCGCACAGACAGTCACAACCGAGGACGGCCCCAATAGGTGGCAGAGTCAAGCCATTGTAGCCCTCCAGGAAGCCACAGAAGCCTTCCTCGTGAACCTCTTCCACGACGCAAACCTTTGCGCTATCCACGCCAAGCGCGTCACCATACAACAGAAAGACATACAGCTCGCTCGCCGTCTGCGCGCAGCTTGGGGTGCGCCTGTCTAGGTCAGGAGAGGTGCATTTTGATCGATACCCAATGTTTCGTTGAACTGGAACCATTTTGGAAATTGGACCGTTGCTTTCGCGATTCAAACTTTATCTGCATATTCGCTGGGGTGTTGTCGAGGTTACAATTGCGACTGGCGTTCCATGGCGCCTCGGGAACCTGAAGGAGGCCTGTATTATTGAACGTTTTTGCTCTCATTGCTCCCATCCTAGCGTCGGCACCAATTGTCGGATTGCTACCATATATCTTGTATACAAATCCATCGGTAAATCTGAACACCAAAAACCGCGTCAGGCAGGAAGACGCCAACAGAGCTCAAACCTCTGCATTGAAGTGGGAAAAGATCTTGCATCATGCGATATGCCACGCTCATAAGCTCTAGTGGCATTGGCAATGCGCCGGCATTGCTTGAGCTGCTTACGCCATGACTGGATCTTGGCCTTGATGTTAGTTGCTGCATACAAATGGTGTGATAGATTTGAGCCGTGTAACTTTGCAAACGAATCCAATGACGCTTCCCGTCTTGCTCTCCTTGCTCGAAACTTTGGCTATCTTATCGCCGCAAGCCTCACCACCTTCCTTATGCGCATCCTAGCAACGATCCCATTACCCCACTCAGCCGGTAACCCATCAACCAAGACGATGCCGAATAAACAAGTGACGAAAAGCCTCCTTGGCAGTCTTGGCTACGCATTCTTCCCCGCCCATCTCACTTCGCTAAAGGTAATTCGACGTCATGAATGGGCTGCCTCAATCCCGCGCTGCTGCAACAATACACGCGCTATAGCTCAACCAGGAAGCTCAATACCTGATATGTAAGCTCATGCAAGCTGGTACCCAGTTGATATGCAGCTGGAATCAAGTACGCAGAGTGGTGCGACCTAGTATAAAGTTGGGCTACGTACCCTCCAAAAACTATACGTACCAGGAAGTGGGGAGGAAAACCTCTCTGCACTTTGACTATAATCATAATGGGCGCATTTGGACTCCCGTTGCTCGGCGCAATCGGCCTTTTGAGCGGGGTTGTCAACGCCCAATTCCCTCCAAAGCCAGAAGGATTGACCATTCTGGAATCGCAGCTTGATGAAGGAGTCAGAATCTCGTACAAGGAGGCAGGTCAAATCCTTGTAGATTACTTCCATTGTTCACTGATTGTCCCCAGACCGAACTTTGCGAAACCACTGACGGCGTCCGAAGCTTCTCCGGTTATGTCCATCTGTAAGTGTCTTTGCACGGACTGCATATGAGATATATACTGATCTCGTACACCAACTTGCAGCCCGGCTGGAGCACTGGCCGATCTAGGTGTTGAGAACCAGACATATGAGATCAATACCTATTTTTGGTTTTTCGAATCCAGGAAAGACCCTGCCAATGCGCCTCTTTCCATTTGGATGAACGGTAGGTGGCCTACAAGGGATTCTTACAGTATTCGCTAACAGCTTCGAGGTGGACCGGGCTCCAGTTCTTTCGTCGGACTGTTGCGTGAAAACGGACCTTGCTTTATTGGCGCCGACTCTAATAGTACTTACCTCAACGAGTGGTCTTGGAATAATGAGGGTAAGATCAGCCAGATTACAAGATCTGATCTGTAAAGAACAAAAGCTGAAGAGTACAGTTAACATGCTTTACCTCGATCAACCCGTCCAAGTAGGCATGAGCTACGACAGTTTGGTGAATATCACCACTAATCTAGACACCGGCGATCTCGAAGTGGTAGATTTTGAGAACGGTCCTATCCCCTCACAAAACAACAGCTTCTACGTTGGCACCTATCCCAGTGAGAACTACAATCTCACCACCCGTGGCACGGAGAACTCTGCACGAGCTCTCTGGAACTTCGCCCAAGTCTGGTTTCAAGAATTTCCTGAACACAAGCCGAATGATGACAGAATCTCGATCGCAACTGAGTCGTACGGAGGTCGATACGGACCTGCTTTTGCGGCCTATTTCCAGGAGCAGAACGAGAAAATAGAGAATGGAACGTGGAGCGAAGCTGGTCAGACTCATCTTCTCCATCTCGATACTCTACTTATCATCAACGGCTGCATTGATCGCTACGTGCAGTGGCCAGCTTACCCGACCATGCAGTACAACAACACATACGGTATAAAGGCCGTCAATGAGTCGCGTTACGAAGAAGTGCTTGACAATCTGTACCGTGAAGGAGGATGTCTTGACCAAATTGAAGAGTGTCGCAACCTTAGTGTTGCCTACGACCCCACCAACCAAGGGTTCAACGAGACCGTCAACGAAGTATGCGAGGCTGCAGAGACATTCTGTTCCGAGACGATTCGCGATCCGTACTTCGACACCGACCTCAATTACTACGACATCTCTGCTCCTGGCGCGGCAACATTCCCACCTCCATGGTATCAGGGCTGGCTCAATCAGCCTCATGTGCAGCAGGGGCTAGGCGTGCCCTTGAACTGGACTCAGTCAAACTCTGCGGTATCGCGGGCATTCCGCGGCATTGGCGACTACCCACGTCCAGGCTGGAAGGAAGACTTGGCATACCTTCTCGAAGAAGGCATCAAGGTAACGCTGGTGTACGGCGACCGAGACTACGCCTGCAACTGTGAGTAGCACCCAGTAAGACTTTGATGTGAGACACGTACTGAGTTTGCATAATGAACACAGGGTATGGCGGTGAACTGCTCTCCCTCGCCATCCCTTACGACAACGCCACCTCGTTTGCGGATGCAGGGTATGCGCCTGTCATTGTCAACGACACCTATATTGGAGGTCAAGTGCGTCAGTACGGAAATCTGTCCTTCACACGCGTGTACGAAGCTGGCCACGAGGTACCAGCCTACCAACCCGAGACTGCGTACAGGATCTTTACACGTGCACTCTTCAACCGCGACATCAGCACCGGAAATGTTTCCACAACCGAAAATCCTGACTACGCAACCGAAGGGCCAAGCGACGTGTACAACATAACCAATGAACCAATCGTCGACGAAGGCACGCAGTGTTACGTTCTTGATCCCGGACAATGCACAGCGGAGCAGTGGGAGTCAGTCATGAACGGAACGGCTTTGGTGCGGAACTGGATTGTTGTAGACGCCAACACCAGCTACCTGTTCCCAGACCTAGTAGGCAACGGAACCTCCGGTAATGGGACTGCACCCTCGGCAACTGGCTTCCCTATGCCTACTTATACCGCAGCTGCGTCTGGAGGTCTTTCCACGAGTTTTTTGGGTAGTACGATCATTGCCGCAGCTGTAGGAGGCTTGATAATGCTATAGAAAACGCGAAAGGGGACTCATACCCTGCGTGCGCGAGTAAGATTGATGTCGAAGGCTTGCAATGTGTATTCGGCGAACGGATGCCTAAGCAGTGAACAGAATCCTCATCTTGTCGCTTCACAAATAGGTTCCGCAGCTATAAGTTCTTTCGCAATTGTCCTAGACGTTGATGAAACAACGACTTGAACCGAGCTAGCTGAGAACCTACCTCTTTCATGTATCGTGTTGTCTTCTGATGCAGTAGCTTCGCGTGACGTCATGACTGTCCAATATTACACCATGAATGCTTTTTCAGAGAATGGACGTGTCCGCTCAACGTCTTCAACTCGTTGCGTACTCCCCATAAAAAGAAAGAGAATTGGCAACCATGTCTCGCTCTACCTATACCGCGTTTCAAAGACACTTGATCTACTTCTCGACGCCTACATCTCCACCAAGGCTCACTTTCGGATCAGCTCTCCGTGCAGGCGTATCGATCGGTCTTGATTTTCCTGTCGCAGTCTTGCTGAGCCTGTCACTAAGGCTTATGTATGCGCCAGTTCCTTTCCTCTGGTCTCCCATCGTCGTGGACAATATTCCAACTTCAGCTCACCGCACTCAATTGAGCTCTGCAACGTTACCAAAAGGCAAAGCCGAATATACCTGCACCGAGCTTTTATCACTTCTTGATAGTAGCCCGGAAGAGAATGAGGGCAAAGGCTGGCTAAAACACAAGATCGACCAGGGCCATGTGATAGGGTTCTGGACGATGGCTGCAAATGCGAGAACACATGCTGTAAGCAGCGACGATGTCGCACGGTTCCAGCACGGAGAGTGGGAGAAGCCTGTCGCTCAGAGGAGGCGTGGAACGGATGACGTATTGCCGCTTTGGCGAGGCGGGCCAATTTGGGTGGGTGGTCACAGCTGGGCTGTATGGAAACTCTTGGGAGTGCGGGTTTACGAGGACAGGAAACAACAGTAGTTGGGGAACTTGCTCTGGTCACCGTGGCAGATACAGCGAGAGGATTACCCTTGGGGCGCTGGGTGTGGGGGGTTTTCGCGACAACTTGGTGTGACGGTTTTCGCATGTTCACGGCGAACGCTTATGTCAAGGCTTACATAGCATCGCAAACTGCGAAAGCTTTGTTGGCGGATCTAGACTCTTGCATGCGAAACCGAAACCCGCTTTTCTTTTGCCCGAAGAAACCGTTTTTGCGCACCTTAATATCATGAGATGGTGCCTTTGACAGCGGCCGAGGTTCGGCAGACCCGCTTTTCTTCGCTCTAACGACGCAATTCCGCGCTCACGTAAAGCTTTACAACCTGAACTATCAGCATGCAAATGTCGAGTACGTTAGGCGACAAGCTAGCTCGTAAAGCGCGTCGCTATGTATCTTGTAGGCAGATCTCCCTCTTCTTTGGAAAACGATATTGATTTTCACACGGACATTTTCTGCACCCGCGTCCAAACACGTCGGTAGTCGATCAGCACTGTCGCCATCGCGGTTCCATCTCGGAACGTGCAGCCAAAACAACTCAGGCGCGAAAATTGAAAGTCTTTCATCATCGCTCAGCTTCCAAGGACACGACTTAATACCTCCGAGCCGTCCCTTACGACTCAAAGACATTTGCAAGATCACATCCGACGAAATCCTTGCTTTGTCGTGTCCTCGAAGCGTCTAAGAATGGACGAGACCAGATTATCACCCGACCCAACGGTCGAGAAACTTTCTTCTCCTCCAGATAGCGACCTCGACTACAGTGATTCCCACGAAGACATGGATCGCCACAGCTCTCACGCCTCTGCGCACGCTTCTAAGCAGCACCAGGACCTGGAATTAGCGAAAACCAAGTCTATTGCAGAGACCATGTCTCCAATGCGCGAGATTCTCTTCGTCGGCCTGCTTTGTTCTGCTCAATTCGTCACTCAAGCAGGTCTCCTCGGTACCTTGAATATCCTGCACATCATCGGACCTGATCTTGGCATCACCGACCCTGGCATCTTGTCCTGGCTGATAGCAGGCTATTCACTAACGGTTGGCACTTTCATCCTTTTGTCCGGTCGATGTGGAGATCTGTTCGGATACAAGAACATGCTGATCGTGGGCTTTGTTTGGTTCGCTATCTGGAACATAGTGGCTGGATGCAGTGTGTACGTTGACGGGAATGGCGGCCAAGTGCTGTTCATCTTCTCACGTGTGTTGGGTGGCATCGGGCCAGCAATATTGCTGCCTAATGCACTCGGCCTCTTAGGCGCAACATACAATGAGGGAAGGAGGAAGGATATGGTTTTCTCGCTGTTTGGAGCATGCGCACCCGGCAAGTATTCTTTGATCGATTCCTTGGTATGCTTTCTAACGTTTTGTAGGTGGTGCTGTAGTCGGCGGGACATTCGCTGGGTTATGGTCGCTTTTGTGGTGGCCGTGGACCTTTTGGACGTTTGGCATTGCGCTCTTCTGCCTTGCCTCTTTGTCAATCTTCATTCTTCCCTCGGTGCCTCTTGATGCGGATGTTCGCAGTCTCTCCCATAGAGAGCGAATTCGCGAGCTTGACCTCCTCGGCGCAAGCGTGGGTATCACCGCCATGATATTATTCAACTTTGCCTGGAACCAAGCACCAGGCTTTGGATGGGAGCACCCGTACATCTACGTGTTGCTAATAATCGGCATTCTTTTGTTTCCGGTCTTCTTTTGGATAGAGATCAAAGTTGCCAAGAAGCCCCTCATCCCGTTCGACGTTCTTAGCACGGATGTCTCATTCGTGTTGACCTGCATAGCATGCGGCTGGGCTGCATTCGGTAAGTAACGACCTTACCAAAGTACGTGTAGGGGAAAATCTTATTGACAGCGAATGCAGGTATCTGGGTCTATTACTTCATCCAATTTCTCCAACAGCTGCGAGGCGACTCTCCTCTCCTGACGATGGCTCATCTCTGTCCTGTCGCAATTTCAGGCTTCATCGCCGCCGTTACCACCGGCCATGTCATCTCACGTATCGGTCCAGGATGGGTTATGCTCATCAGTATGCTTGCTTTCTTGACAGGTAGTATCCTCGTCGCTACACTGCCAATCGGCCAAGTGTATTGGGCGCAGACATTCGTCACCACGCTTATCATTCCATGGGGCATGGACATGAGCTTTCCTGCTGGCACACTGATTATGAGTAACGCTGTTGCTAAGAAACACCAAGGTATGGCGGCGAGCTTAGTCAACACCATCGTGAACTACAGTATCAGTATCGGGGTTGGCATTGCGGGCACAGTGGAGGTGCATGTCAACAATGGCGGAGCGACGGTCTCAGACAAACTGAGCGGCTATCGAGGTGCCATGTACGTTAGTGTCGGACTGAGCGGCATGGGTGTGGTGACAAGTTTGTTGTTCCTGCTCAAGATGCAACTGAGGGAGGGGAAAGCGCGAGCAAGGGACGTGTAATTGCGTTCTACCCATAGGAGAAGGCGACTGGTCGTACCTACCAGAGAAACACTGAGAGTTGTCAAGTTTGTAGCCTGTGTCTGCACCCCTTCCATGGATGAGCATGTGATTACGTCATCATGTGAGATTATCCCCGCCACCACTCTCGTCCTCATTCGCAAGCATCATGTCAGCCGTTCATCACCAGTCTAAGACACCAGCGCCACATTTAGTAGCCCAACTCATAAAAGCTTAGCAGTTCCGACTTCTTTCGGTGAAATTTGCGCTCGAGTTAGTTGCGGAGCCAATTTCCCTAGCTGACAGAGTATACAACAGTGTTTGCCTCTGCCCTGCAACTCACAAGAAGCGCGTTTTGTTACATACGACTTTCCGAAATATCTGCGCAACAGGTTGGAACAAAGTACTCACCACAACCGGCCTCGCGTTCATCTCACGCAGTACTCCAAGTGCTCTTCTGGTCCCATAATGGCGCTTCCATTCGACGCACCGATCCATAAGCTACCGGAGGAGCTGCTACTGCAGATCGCGACTCATCTTCCCGACTCGGCCGCACCCAGGTCTCTCAAAAGTCTATGTCTCACGTCTCGCAAGTTCCGTGCGGCTGGGCAGGAGGTTCTGCATACTGTAGCGAAGCTATCGATCTCCTGTGGCTGTCACTCCAAGATAAACCCTCTTCTGAGGCTCCTTCGTACGCTCTTCGATCGCCCTGATCTTGCAACCCAAGTGAAAAGCTTACGCATCAGAACTGTACGCAAGAGTGTCGCAAAGATCTGTGAAGAGCAAGGATTTAGCCTTGCGCCGTTGCGCACGCGAAGTTTAGCAAGGCTGGAAGAACTAGGCTACAAGAAGCATCCCTGGCATAAAACGATTCAAAACTCGATTGAGTCAGGGTTTGCTGGGATTTTACTTTTACTCCTTCCAAACCTCACACACCTCGAGTTCTGGGTCAAGGATCATCATCGAGGTCCGCCATCAAGCGAGTGCATATCGGGGCTTTTTGGGGGCATGTCCGCCCCTGACAGCATCGTCAACGGATGGGGTACTCTTCGTCATCTCACTACTAGTGATACACATCTGTTCAAGTCCGGGATCAATTTTGCTAGCCTGACAAGCTTGGACCTGAAAACGATTTCCATTGGCACCATTCTGCGTCTCAACGGACCTGGATGTCTGGAGGGTGCCGAGAACCTTGAGGACCTAGCTTTGACTGTATCGGTACATTTTGCTGATCGTCTCCTCATCGAAAAGGCCGAAATACAACTTGGTGATCTTTTCGACGCACTCGGTTGCGTTCAGCTTCGAAGCCTCAAGATACTACTGTAAGACCACACATTTGCCTTTTGCGGTAAACATGCTAAGCTCTCACTCTTGCAGTATCAATGACGGCTACCACATTGGTGATGACTTGAATACGCAGCTTGAAGGAGGCTACTTCATGGATCAATTGAATAGCATGAAAAGCACCTTAGAGACGCTTGCTATCACGCTTGAAATAACCGATGATGACTCAGAGCTCGAGTGGCTGCTCGATATGATAACAAGTCCGAAGGATTCACTTAAGCACTTCGACGTCTTGAGACATCTCGTCCTTCCGCAAGCATTCCTCTTTGCTGTCGGATCCATGCCTTGGGAGAGCAAATCCTGCCGACCAAAGGATTTGCCACCCAAGCTAGAGACACTAGAGATCTATTATCCTAGCGAAGAAGTTGAGAATTGGGTGGCAGGCTTCGTGTCGGCGGATACTGACGACGCCAAGCCGCCTCCGGTTCTCAAAGAGATCACCTTGACTTGTCGAGACGAAGTTGGTGCACCAGCCTCGTATTTCTCCAGCGAAGTTGACAAGATCTGGTGGGAGCTAGCAACGGACCTTGGAATTGATTCGTATACGTACTGTCAGATTCAAGAGCATAGATCTAACTTGGCAGAGTCATGGTATAAAGGAAGCCTAGACACAGCCGCTAGTGAAGAAGACCAGGATGAAGAGGAGGAGGAGGAGTGGAACAATGACACCGATAGCGATAAGCCTGAGGGTGACGACGATATGCCAGATCTCACCCATTTGGCGGACCATATCCCAGAATCTATTGAAACTGTGGACTAGACGGGACAGAATCTTAGTGGTTGAAGACATGGCCGTGATATGTTATCACGCATGACTAGCGTACGGATTCGTGGGTCTAGAAGCTCATTGGAGAGTTGGCGGCGTTCATGCAGGTTCCCGGTCAGCGATACGAACCGAACTTCGACCCACCCTCTATACATAGCCGAGATAGTTCTGCATGCATCCAATATTGGACACTACGCCTGCTGAGGACTATAGTAGTTTAGATTAACCAGTTGCGTCCCATAGTAACAGCGGAGTCCGAATACCCGGTCCGGTCTTGGAGCGCGTGCTGCCAGGCTCTCGTTATGCAGCTAGTATGCACGCTAATATATCCCACAGCCAGAGTATACAACCAACCTGGAGCAAGCAGTGCTATACCTATCGCTAAGGTAGGCTGCGAGACTCTCATCGCCACATGGCGTTCTTTACGAGAACAAATATTTCATATTCCACCATTGCCCTAGTTCGGTGCCGTCGTAACTTGGCGATGGCTACCATATGTCTATGTTTAGACATGAGTGTGTTATGGACAGGCTTTGCACTGGAACCACTGGATTTGTTGTCGTTGGATGTGTGTCACACCGTGCTTGCAAAGCCGGGTGAAGAACCAATGCGAAACACGCGATGCTGATGGGCTTAGGGCGTCGCGTAAGCTGACCAGCGCTTGGGACTTCGTCGAGAGCTATAAGTTGAGAGGCCTTCCCATCACAAGACTCACATCAGCATCAGATAAGCTAAACTCGTCTACGCTGGTTCAATATGGGATTCACGTTCTCTATATCAGCGATTCTCATCGCATCCGCAATCTTCGTTGGTCTTGTCGATTCTGCCTCTATTGCTATCAGCCGCTCCGGATGGACCGCCACGTCGGACAGTTTCCAGGCTGGTAATGAGCCTTATCGAGCGCTCGATGGGAATGGAACAAGCTTCTGGCACTCCAAGTATGAGCCCGCCCCTGTTGACCCTCTGCCTAACTGGATAATTGTCGACATGAAATCGTCATATAATGTGAACGCAGTCAGCCTGCAACCGCGTCCGAGTGACAACGCGAACGGCAGAATTGGAGGTCACAAGATTGAAGTCAGTTCCGACAACACAAGCTGGCAGATCGCCGCTGTTGGTACATACAACAACGATGCATCCACGAAGAAAACCTTCTTTGTCCCAAGACCAGCGCGGTATATAAGAATTACTGCAACATCCGAAGCGCAGAACAACGTCAATCAGTGGACGGCCATCGCTGAAATCAACATCTTTGAAGACACAACATACGCCCCACCAGCAGCAGGCAAGGGCTTGTGGGAAAAGACCGTGAATTTTCCGCTCATACCGGCAGCTGCGGCATTGCTTCCAAACGGGAAAGTGCTGATGTGGTCGGCGTTCGCGAAAGACAACTTCGGTGGCCAAAGAGGTTTCACTCAAACGGGAATCTACGATCCTGCTACAGGCGAGTCCACGCAATTGGAAGTATCGAACACACAACACGACATGTTTTGCCCCGGCATCTCAATGGACTTCAACGGTCGGGTCATTGTCACGGGTGGCAGCGACGCGGCGAAGACCAGTGTCTATGACCCATTAGAAGGAGCATGGAATCCAGGAAGTAACATGCGTATAGCTAGGGGATATCAATCCACTACTACGTGCTCGGATGGACGCATTTTCAACATTGGCGGCTCTTGGAGCGGAGGAACTGGTGGCAAGAATGGAGAAATATACAACCCCACTTCGAATGCATGGACCCTGTTGCAGAACGCTCTTGTCAGTCCCATGCTTACGGCCGATCGTGGTGGCGTATGGCGTTCAGACAATCATGCCTGGCTTTTCGGGTAAGTGGTGCGCATGCTTGGTATCGTTCGTCAAAATGACAAAATCTAGCTGGAAAAACCAATCAGTCTTTCAAGCTGGGCCTTCTATCGCAATGAACTGGTACGACACTGTTGGAGCTGGTAGCACCACAGGTGCTGGAAACCGTTTGGACGATGGGCACGCTATGAATGGGAACGCTGTTATGTTTGACGCCACAGCCGGAAAGATACTCACGGCAGGAGGGGCTGCAGACTATGAGAACAGGTATGGAAATCAATGCTGAAGACCGTGGGCCATGTGCATGCTAACGGCGACCCCGCTTAGTGACGGACGAACGAATGCGTATGTTGTCACCATTAGTACACCCAAGACAAATCCGACTGTTACGAAGACACAGCCTATGATGTATGCGCGTGGTTTCGCCAATAGTGTGGTATTGCCCGATGGCACCGTTTTTGTTACGGGCGGACAATCGCGACTCCAACCGTTTAGGGACGATACGGCGCAGCTTACGCCTGAACTCTGGGATCCCGCAACTGGGAGATGGACACAGCTCAACCCCATGCAGATTCCGCGAACATACCACTCGGTTGCGATTCTTCTTCCAGATGCAACGATTTTCACCGGCGGTGGTGGTTTGTGTGGTCCATGCACACAGTACGGTGGGGTACCAGAAAGTAACCACTTCGACGCCGAAATCTTCTTACCACCTTACCTTCTGAACACTGATGGAACAAGACGTGTTCGCCCTGTCATAAGTACCGTAGCGTCTAGCGTTAGAATAGGTGCAACCTTAAGCATCACAACGACGGGAGTTGTGACGAGGTTCTCGCTGGTCAGGTTCGGCACAGCAACTCACACAGTCAACACAGATCAGAGAAGGATCCCATTAACATCTACGGGAAGTGGCACTAGTTATACTGTGACTGTTCCAAGCGATCCGGGGGTAGCATTACCAGGGTTTTGGTTGTTGTTTGCGATCGACTCTAGCGGCACACCTAGCGTAGGCAAGACTATTAAGCTAGTAGTGTAGAGCTAGAAGTCTACATTAGACATATAGATTTAAAGTGTTTTTTTTTTACCCTACTTGTAGAGTCCCTA